>NC_137189.1:47683649-47773649 GCF_960531495.2 Zeus faber | reverse complement strand
TAAAACCGGGCAACAAATCACGAACAAACATGCAGAGATAACATAACCTGCAGCTCATAGTATGATTTATCAGAGCTCATGGTTATAGATTTTTATTTTTTTTATGTTTTATTGAAATTTCATCTTCCTCTAACATTTCATTCATACGTTTATTGCAGGTCATGGCGAGTCAGGCTTCCAAGACGGTCGACCAAACCAAACAGCAAACACTACCACTGGTCAAGTGCCATCCGCACCAAAGATACTGGATGGGAAATACTTCACCATTGTATCAACACTGCCAAATGGAAAAGTGGAGGCCGTGTGTATGTTGTGCACCGATGAAAAAGTGACAATACGTGGGTCCGTAGGTCTGATTTGTTGCCTCTGATATTAAAACTAATTTAAAAGCACGGCACAAAGAAAAACTGGGAGCATATGAGGGACACGAAAAAAGCGCTCATCGGTAGCGAAAAAAAGGGAAATCCGGGCCTTCATACGGACAAACTCCCACTTTTTGAGCCTACACCAGTCACTCAGAGTCCAGTGGACTCAGTCATAACATCATTGGTCACTGAAGGCCTGCACACAGGCCACTATCAACAGCTGAGCTGAAAGAATTCATTGAATTAGTGGAAGGCCTGAGCCATGGCGCCAGTGTTATCACGGCGTCGAGGAACTGACCAAGACTTGAATGAAAAAATAAACAGCTTCAAAGAAAAAAAAAATGAAGGCACATGAGATCTGTGTGCGCCGCTGCTGATATCTGGTCCCCCTAAACCACTGGCCACATGGGTGCCACAGCACACTGGCTGCAAAGCAAGATGCTCGGAGCGTGAATCAGTCGGGATCCCACGCAGACCGCTTCCCAGTCCTCAAAACCCCCTGAAATTCAGTATGAACGAGCGAACCTGCAACCGAAGACACCCTGCGTTCGTCGGCCCAGTTGAGGGCTCAGATCAGCTCGTGGCCCCGAGATAGAAACTCCCTGAGGTCACGACTTCTCTTCGGCTTCCTCAACTCAAAGCGAGTGGAGCTGGAATTCCCTCGAGGTGTACTGCAAAGTACTGCAAAGTACTGCAAAGTACTGCAAAGTACCGCAAAGTACCGCAAGATACCCCGGTCGCCATGCCGTCACGGTGAGCTTCCACCTCCACTTTTCCCTCTGCAGTCCCGACTGCAGAAGCCAGAGGTGTCTGGCCTCGGGCTCCGCTCCCAACTTTTACGAGGCACCGGAGGGCGTGGAGCGGAGGTTCCAAAGCGACTGACCGCTGCGGGCAGGTGCCAACGTCATCATCCTCGCCAGGACCAGGCATCCATTTTTTCAAACCGAGTTGGCTACCGGCAAGACCGTTTGGAGAGAAGAAGAGGGTTCGTCAGCTCATTTTGCATTCTGCGGAAGAAGTTGGCGTTGTATCAGAAAGTGAAATGTCGTCAACCGCCAACAAGATGAAGATGATGATGACTTCTTCGTCTTTACTGACTGCGGTGTGAGGACGGGGGCTTGACATGTCATGACAGGGCTCCTCCTTAGTGTGTGTGGGGATGGGGGTTTTACCTGTTGCTCATTCGATCAACCAACGAGCAACAGGTGTGCAGCCACTCTGATCCTGGGTCCCTAATTACCTAGACCCACCTCAGGTGTGGCTGCTCTAACCCCACCACCCCCACACCAGACTGACTGAGGTAGGGATTCAGATTTCTATAACTGTTTATATAAATAGACATTTAATAATATACTCTAACTGTTTTACTAAAAATGAAAGCAGTATCGTGAAAATAAACAGCCCATTCTCCCTCCGTTTGCCATCGCCCATCTCCATTACCGGCGGCCAGCTGGGAGGGCACCTACCAAGTCGTAGCAAGGGCAGAGCTGGAAACACTGCACGATCCGGAAGAGCCCGGGCGGGACCTGGTCCCGCCGGACGCCGTGGACCCTGAGGACGCTGCTGTCGGCGGGATCCAATGCGGCCCCCACCGCCGTCTGCACCAGTTGAGCGTGTTCTGCTTGACGTGTTCATTTAAATAGGAGGAGGGAAAGGGGCAAGACACTTGTTTTGGGCTTGTTCGATTCCCTCAGCTACGCGGCCCCACTGTCATCCGTTTCAGCCGAGCGTCTTTTGTAATTAAGGGTTGGACACCCCCAAAAGAGGTGAAAACAACAGGTTGGCTGCAGACGCTCAAATTATGAGCGTCTGCAGGGCGCTGGTGGGACAAAAATAAAGGCAGCGTCGCCGATCCGCTCCCTGCGCGACCCTTGAGCGTACCTGTCAAGTCAAATGGAAATGATCCGGCCGTCACGCACGGGGAGACCCCCAACGGGGTACGCGGAACGCACAACGGGGATTTTGCAATCAGACTCAATCAGAGGCGTGGGAGGTCTCCCAGCGGGGTCTCCCAACGGGGTCTCCCATGGTCTCCTTATCTACTTTGCCACATGGATCATTTGCGATCAGACGCGAAACAAGGGCAATTTGCACTAGGCAGCAAAACTTAATGGCCGCGTTTGCGCTGGCGTGTCATTAGCTGTCATCATTGCTGTCATGTCACGTTGCTGTCATTATTGTTATGTCATTATCTTTTGTGAATCTGCCGCTGAGATAGCGGGCAGAAACCGATGCCGTGGCGGTTTTTTCGCCTGTTGCGCGCCCTCACGGGGCCCTCTGGCACGGAGACCGGGACGATGGGGCTGCAGACGCACAGGTTTATTGTGGGGAGCAGGCTCCTCTCCCGAGTGAGTGTGGGGATGTGGGTTTTACCTGTTGCTGGTTAGACCAACCAACCAGCAGCAAGTGTACAGCCACTCTGATCCTGGGTCAAATGACCTTGACCCAGGACAGGTGTGGCTGCTCAAACCACCCCCCCCCCCCACAGATGCACAATCCATGGCGCTATGAGCGGCCGCAATCCATTCTTTGTGAGTTTTTATATTGTAGATATATTTATTTGCGCCCGTTTTCTGACGGAATGAAACAAAAAGAGCCCCGTGCATGAGCGCACGTAGCGGGCACGTGTTCTCTGTCTTATCACCCCCCCGTCTCAGCCACCGTCTCACCCCCTGCAAGTGAAAGCGATACAGCGGGCGGAGAGGCGCTGTGCCCCTGTGTCCGGAGAGAGGCGCTCGGCTCTGCACTCATAGAAACCCTGCAGTCTCCGGCAGCGCGTGAAATTCCCCGTCGGTGTTCGCCTGATGTCGCGGCGTACTGCACACCTCCGTTTGAGCGTAGCTCCCCCCGTAGTGCCGCCGGAGGGGGGGGGGGATCATTTCAAGGCGTGATCCAGAAAAAAGGAAAAACATGAAAGGGGGGGGGGGGGTCACTTTGTGTCACAGGATCACACCGTGACAACGGGGCGACAGCAGCTCTGATTTGGTTTCCAACCAAATCAGAGCAGTGGAAACACCGCTCTGGTCCGCGCCGGCGTTGGAATGCGTGTTGTCACCTCTCCAAACGAGCCGGAGTGACGGGGCCGAGGGGCCGGCGTTCCACTCAAACGGACCGAACTGGGTTTTGATGGGAATCTTTTTCTGTTCTGTATCTAGATACATTTCAATGTATTTTTGACGCACACGCGCACACAAACACACACACACACACACACACACACACACACACACACACACACACACACACACACACACACACACACACACACACACACACACACACACTGTCCTGTGGATTGAGGAGTGTTTCTGAGCCTGGTTGTTTCATAACAGCTGAAGTTCAAAGGTCAAACTACCTAAGGATGATGTATTTTGTGTGTGCGCACGTGCGTGCCTGAGTGAGAGAGTCTATCAGCGAGAACGAAAGGGTGAAGAGTTGACAAAGTCACGATGAGACGGAGGAAAGAGGTGGAGGGAGAAAAGTGCGGAACGCGCTCCTTCCATTTATGTTTCTGTCTTTCTCCGTCATTCACGCACGCGCAGCGTTTGAACCGGACGGCTGAGCAGAGACCCCTCCTGGCCGCCGCTGGTACTGACAGCTCCCCTTCCTTGGAGGAGAGCCCCCCCAGTCAGCTCCCCAGGGGAGCCCCTTTATCCAGGATTAAAGGGTCGTTCATCAGATTTCATCACATATGATGAGCATATATCAATTAAATAATCATTCCCCTGTCACATTATCTTGTTATCCTGTCTTTGTTTTGGCGGTGTTGTGATATCATGGCGTATATCAATCTGTAATAGCAGCATAATATAATATGATAATATTGCAAATGGTTTTGGTGGAATGCCGTGGCAAGCGGCCATAGCACATTTCCGTGCATAAGCTCACAATTAATTTAAAGTGGTAGAAATCAATCCACCGTACGAAAACAGAAAACCCACCAGATATGTTGTGCAATTTGCGAAGCAGACACGTTAAAGTGGTAATCCGTAAGATCATTTCGGACTGGAATGGACTCCTGGGACTTGTAGTCTAATTCAGCCAACGCAGGACGACCTCACGGATTTGACCATTTGAAAACACGGATGAGAATACGATCGCAACACGGGGCAAAAACTTAGCAAGTTTCCGGTAATATTAGAAATGCGTACGCCGCGTTTGGAGATGATGCAAAATGGCCACTTTAAAAAAAAGTTTGAAGCTGGATTTGGCAATGTAGCCTGGTCTTAACATTCAATGCGGAACGGAAAATTATATGGTAATGTGACGGTCCTACGGCGTTTCCATCTTTCATTCCATCTCTTTGGTGTGTGTGTGTGTGTGTGTGTCTCTTTACTGTATCTCCCTAATTTGCATCCCCGCCCCCCGCCCCCTCTCCCTCACTCTTGGTTTTTGGTAGAAGCAGGACCTCCCGTGACCGCAGAGTTTTCCACTGTGGAACATTCTGGAGAATGAGGAAAAAACTAAGCGCATATGCGTGTGCGTGCACGCGCGTGTGCATGTGTGCGTGTGTGCGTGTGTGCGTGTGTGTGTGTGTGTGTGTGTGTGTGTTGCTCGTCTGCAATGTGGGGAACTGACATCCTGGTACAGGGAGGCAAATTTCCACAACAGGAAAACTTGATGTGTACGCAGACACAAACTGAAATACAAACACACAGATGCACACCCACGCCCATGCCCACACACACACACACACACACACACACACACACACACACACACACACACACACACACACACACACACACACACACAGTCACATGCAGGCACGCACGCACACACACACACACACACACACACACACACACAGTCACATGCAGGCACGCACGCACACACACACACACACACGCTGTGCCACACACACACACACGCTGTGCACGCACACTGCCGTTTCCCTGAGCTCTCAGGGATTTACAAGGGGTCAAATGATTCCATCCAATCATCCTGGATTTTCCGCCAAACCTCTCCAAACCCACACATTTTGGAGCGTTCCAGCGCTCATGTCGACTCACATAGACGCGGCTTGGTTTGACTCTCAGCGCGCCGGGCCGGGTGAGGGCGAGGGATGTGAACCCCTCCACCCATCCCCGGGCGCCCTAGAGCCAGGCACTCCATCCACCCACTCCACACACACTTTCCTCCCACAGCGGCCAATAATAGACGGATATCGGAGGCAGTGCAGAGAGAGGCACGGCAACATGGGCGGCTTTTCTCCGAGACAGCTGTTTATTTGGATTAATGGGAAATGATTGTTGACGGGATGCATTTCTCAAAGTACAGCTCCGACAGGAAGACTTTTCGCCGCTCGTCGTTCTTAGAGATTTAAATGACCCGCAGCGACTTCACTCAACCAATCAGAGCCTCTCTACCTCCCCTCCATGTCCTCCGGTTGTCGGTATCAGGTGTCATTTCGGCGGAGATGCTTCTCCTCAACGTCCATGTTGCAAACACAACATTTGATCGTGTGGTCGGACGGTAAACGTCGACTCACGTTCATTACATTTATTTTTTCATTCACTCTTCACTCTGACTGAACACCTGAACGTGCTGCAAGGCTTTCGCGTGAATACAACTTTTAGAGAACTGAAATGGAAACGTACAAGGGAGAGAAGGATTAAGAGAGAGAATATAAGTGTGTGTGTGTGTGTGTATATATATATTTATAATTATATTTTTCTTTCCTGCAATATTTACATTTTTTTGTTTTAATTTTACTTTTTATATAATTATTTGGTTTTCCAACTGCTTTGGCAATTTAAACGTATGTATCTCATGTTGATAAAGACTTTTCAATTGAGAGAGAAAGAGAGCAAGATGGAGAGGGTCAATTTAGGTTTATTCTATCTATCATCCATCCATAATCCATCCATCCATGCATCTATCCTAAATCCATCTGTCTACCTATCTATGTCTATCTGTCAATCTATCTATCTGTCTATCTATCTATCTATCTGTCTATCTATCTGTCAATCTATCTGTCTATCTATCTATCTGTCTATCTATCTATCTATCTGTCTATCTATCTGTCTATCTGTCTATCTATCTGTCAATCTATCTGTCTATCTATCTATCTGTCTATCTATCTGTCTATCTGTCTATCTATCTATCTACCTATCTATGTCTATCTGTCTATCTATCTGTCTATCTGTCTATCTATCTGTCTGTCTGTCTATCTATCTATCTATCCACCAACCCATCCATCTATCATAAATCCATCCATCTATTTTTCTATCTGTCAATCTATCCAGAAACAGCTTCGCTCGTGGCGTTGCAGCGTTCCTCTGGCAACAGCATCAACCCCCCCCCCCCCCCCCCCCACCGGCCTCCCGCGCAGGCGCAGTGGCCGCTTCCGCCGCAGCTCGCCGTCTCTCGCCCGTCGTTCCTCCCCCGCGACGCACGACGACGCGCCGTCACCGCATCGCCGAGCAACGCGGAAGCGGAGCGGGAGAGAGACAGGGGGGCAGAGCGAGAGACAGACAGAGCGACAGAGAGACAGACAGACAGAGAGACAGAGAGAGAGACATGGCGCTGGTTCCGTCGCAGGTGCTGCGGGCCGCCATCCTGCTGTCCTACCTGTCGGTGCTGTGCCACTTCAAGGCCCTGGACATGCCGGCCCACCAGACCTACGGCGGCAGCTGGAAGTTCCTCACCTTCATCGACCTGGTAGGACCAGCCCAAACGAAACCAAGCCAAAGAGGTGTCCGCGGATAACGCCTGTCCCCTCATGTGCTTTCAGTGTGCGTGTGCGTGTGCGTGTGTCGGCGGCGCTGGCGTTCTGCCGTTGTTGATATGCGACGCTGGGGACAATTAAACTGGGGTTCCAACCGTTTATATCCGGCCATGTGGGGCGTTGGTGCCGGTTAATGGTGGGACCGGTGTGGGTTACCCGGGCGGCAGGGCTGCGAAGGACGCGCGTCCCGGGGGCGGTGGGGTCGCCTGTGACTTCTCCAGTGATCGAGATCCGCCGGCACAGCGCCCCCGATGATCACGTCGCAGTCAATGAATGGGTTATAAACTGTTTTGAAACATGCGACGATTGTTTTTACTCCGCAATTCGCAAGAAAACAAACCCCTTTCCTACTCCCCCCTCCCTGCACGGTAAGACTTGATGGCACCCGGTCTGGGTTACAAATATGGTGCTTTTATTATCAACCCAATGGTTTTATTCTATAGCACTGCAGTAGCCGTGGGCCTGGTTTTCCAACTTGTTATTGGCTTGGAGGCCCTGCCCCTTCAACAAGGAATCTCCTTTATTGAGGCTGCAGGTGCACCCGTAGAGCAGCGAGAATTAGGGCTGCAACCCGTTGTGAAATTCCGGGGCCGGAGCCGCCTTCGCGTCCTCTAAAGTCGATCGTGGATTGTTCTCCGTTCTGTCCGAGGGATGAAAAAAAATAATAATAATTTTAAATGCTCAAACGGGTCGCCAAATATACTTTGACCGTTAGTAATATCGGGGCGGCCCACCCGAGTACAGTCTACGTGTGGGGAAACACTGGATAAACATCGGCCACTGCCATCGGCGGCAATCAACAAGGCGGATATCGGCCGATACCGATGTACGGTAAGTAAGAAAATCAAACCTTCACACTCACCTTCATATTCTGAAAAAATACGTTACCAAAAGCGGAAAACGAGCCAATACATTTTCTCGGTAATGCTCCCTCAGGTGTGATCTGCTTCCACACAGTCATATGGTTCTTGTTACTCTAAGCACTTAATTCCAGGGGCCATCCTGCAGTGATGCCGTACAGGGGGGCCGCGTGAGGCCCGCGGGCCCCGCAGTTGATTGAGCCCGGTGTAGATCGTCCCACAATTCGAGAGAAGCCGTAGTTTAACGAGCCCTTGCAGGCTCGTGCTGATTGGCTGACCGTGGCTAAACGCTCCTGTGCGTTTTGGCTTTCACCCCAGGTGATCAAAGGGGATCCCGCGTCTTGGGACGCTGATGCTGTGGGAGCGCTGCTCAACCCCACTGTGTGCACCGCCGGAATGGAAAAAAAAATAAAAATAAATAAAAAGTCTTTCCATGTGCAACGCTGTCTTTTAAAAATGTCTCTTGAACGTCGCTTCCGGCGTTGCCGATTTGTGCAGCCTTTGCGCAAACTCGGGCACGAGGAGACGTCGGCAAACACGCAGGTGTGTCTCCAGTGTCGACCTAAACCTGGGATTTGCGTTCGCTTGTTCAAAACAAACGTTTATTTTTCCAAGAGTCGTCTTAGAGTGGTCCCTGTAAACATGGCTTGAATTCACATTGTTTAGAGTCCGGCCGCGACAACACATGCGAAACACACGGCACATCCCGTGCGGTGTGCGTGTGTGTGTGTGTGGGGTCAGTCGGTGGTTGAACGGCCTGAAAGGCTGGGTCATAGTTACATTTTACATTACATTTAGTCATTTATCAGACGCTTTTATCCAAAGCGACTTACAATTGTTCAAACACCGACGGACGCAGCCATCAGGAGCAATTAGGGGTTAAGTGTCTTGCTCAAGGACACTACAGCATGCTAGCAGGAGGAGCCTGGGATCGAACCAGCAACCTTTAGATCACTAGACCACCAGCTCTACCTCCTGAGCTACCATCCCCATAGGCTAGTTTCCACATTAGAGAGCTCTCCTCCTGGTTAACGGCGTTCTTAACAACCTCCGCAGCACAGCAGTCGAGAAATACACCCTGCTGTAACATCTGCTGCACAACACACGCTCACTCTGTGTGTGCGTGTTGTGCGTGTGCGCGTGTGTGTTTTGAGAGCTCATGCAAGCTCATGTGCATGCCTACATGTGAAGCTGCAGATGTCGGCAGCACCAACACCGAAGAGACTCCGCGAACGTGAACACGTGGTTTTGGCGCCGAGTGCCCGGAGAGCCGTTCCGCCTTCCGTTTCACGTTGACAGAAGCGAATAAAAAAAGCGTGAGTAAAAACTCCCTTTGTCATGTTTTTTTTTCCCGGCGTCTTGGCTTCTCCGACGGCTCAGGGGTTTCCGGTGTGTTTAGATCCACGCAAAAGTTGGAAGGATTGCGTCCGGGAGCCATGTCGGACGGCGGACGGCCGAACCCCACCGACGTGTCCAACGTGACCTGGCGCCGGCCTCAAATGTGCGGGTTCCAATCAACGCTATCAACCCTCAAAGGGCGGTGCTTTTCGGACTGGGATCGGTTAAAGGTTCTGGAGAGCTCCGTTCTCCAGGAAGCCGTGGAGCATTGAGCAGACTGGGAGGAGGTGACGGAGGAGGGGACAGAGAGAGCAGATCCCTCTCTCTTCCTGCGTTTGTTTCTCTCTCTCTCTCTCTCTCTCTCTCTCTCTCTCTCTCTCTCTCTCTCTCTCTCTCTCTCTCTCTCTCTCTCTCTCTCTCTCTCTCTCTCTCTCTCTCTCTCTGAAATCCCGGTGGTGGATTTTAGTCCAGCGAGGCGCACATCAACAGAGATGTATGCACAGAGAGGTTGCGAGCCCCGTTTGGTGAAACACGATGAAGTTATGAAAATACTTGGTGCGGTTTCTCCCCAAATGCGGCTCCCGTGGCCTCATCGCCTCCATTTTGGAAACGCCGCTTACGCTCTCTCCGTTGTAAACGTCCTCGCGGCTGCCCTCTCCGTCAGCCACGCGCTGGAGGACAGTTCATCCGCGTAGCCGCGAGGGTGCGGGCGTGACACGGGTTTCGGACGCACACGTCCGGGTGACGGCGCTCCGACCGGCGCTCCGATGCACGTGTGCTGGTGATGTTCTCTGCAGTCTCCTCCAACAGTAAACAAACAACTGAGCGGAGTGAAAATGGAATATTCAAAAAAAAAGTTTGCCCGAAAATAAATAAAGACTTAAATCTTCAGCCACTTGAACGTGAACCTTCCGAGTCGGTTGCTACTTTGTTTGCTGGTCGGTATTTTATTTTATTTACGACAGGTTCTCCGGAACGCTGCGTTCCATGGAACTCGGAAACGTGGAAGCGTGTGATAAATCTGTGTTTTCGTTTTTTCTTTTTGTTTTTCAGCGCGTCCGCTGTCGTAAGGTATTTTATTATGAGGTGCTTTGAGGTGTTTTGGAAAGGATTGTTATTAGATTCCTAATCCAATCTCTCTTACTTGGTCACACTATTTATCAAACCCATAATGATCCTCAATGCGACAGCATTTGAGCGTTTACTTCAAAAAAAATCATATGAATCACAAAACGATTTGTTCTCCCACTTCAGATATTAGCATTTCATTAGGATTCAAAATATAGAATGAAATATATAGAAAGAATCTGTCTGCCTTTATCTTTTTCTCTGTGACAAATTTAAATGTTTTCAATACTAAAGCAGCGTGTGACGGTCTGTGTGACTCCGTTTCGTGACTCCAGGTGGACATTTTGATGACGTAGTGATGTGAGCCCGGGACAAGTAACACAAATGAAGAGAGCCCGGTCGGAAGTCGCAGTGAACACTCGTCTTTCCCTCTGCTTCCCCTCTCCCCTCCTCCCTCTCAGGTGATCCAGGCGGTGTTTTTCGGGGTGTGTGTCCTGACCGACCTCTCCAGCCTCCTGACCAGAGGCAGCGAGAGCCGGGAGCAGGAGAAGCAGCTCCGGAAGCTCATCTCCCTGAGGGACTGGATGATGGCTGTGCTGGCCTTCCCCGTCGGAGTGGTGAGACTTCTGAGAGACGCACACACGCATGCATGCACACACACACACACACACGCACACACACACCCGCATGCACGCACACACACACGCAAGCACACACTTGTCTGAGGTAGAAAGGTCCTTTATAACTTGGGAAACACTTAGGAACCCCAGTGCCAGGCAGGCCATTGTTCTATAAAACACAAACACACACACACACACACACACACACATACACACACACACACACACGTCGGTCCGCTGGAACGGTGCCCTACACGTTCGCTGGGCACGGAGTTCAGTTTACACACATCACAATGGAGATGAATAGCACTATGGCTCATGGATGAAACTCTAGCTCTGGCTGATATGGACTGTATGTATCTAAGTGTGTGTTTTCTTGTGTGCGTTCCTGCTTCTTTGTTTTACGATGTCTGGTTCTCATATTTACCACTTTGTTTGTGTTCACTTCGCCTATTATGTGTCAGTATGTGTGTGCTGGCGCAGGTGAGTGTCTTCATGTGTGTCCGGCTGTGTGTGTGTGTGTTATCTCCGATGTCCCGGATAGCAGGTCAAGTAATTCCAAACCCCCACCCTCATCCTGCCCATCCCAGCACAGTCTTGTTAGGGTCAAAATCCCTTTATTATTATTATTATTATTATTATTATTATTATTATTATTATTATTATTTTATCTATCTATTTATTTATTTATTTTATAGTAGTATAGTATAGTTCAGCCAGAGCGTCAAATGGGGTGACAGACAGGAAGCAGGCAGAGGCAGTTTTGGCATGGACTATACCATCCCGGCAGGCAGTGTGTATACCTTAGTACACACTTACTCTATTTTACTTGACAAAATGTCAATACAATAAAACTTACCTGAGAATTGAATAATGCTAAAATAAAACAAACAGAAAAAAAAAATGCAATCAATGAAAGCTCCTTGGATCGGTCCAGAATGCTGCGAGGTGCAGACATGCTGTCTGGCGGTGTCATACTCTCAGACTGAAAGACAAACAACACTGACCTCACCTCACCTCAACCTGGTGAACCCTCTGCCGTCAGCAAAAACAACGGCTCCAAAGAGTTGACTTTACTTCAGGCTGGGTGAAAATTAAACTGCACGGGGACACGAGGTAGATATGTTTACCACCTCGGGCTGAGAGGGGAACGCCGTCGATGCTCGGATGCGAAACAAACGAACGCTCCGTCGCCTCCGTCACCCTGCGAGCGCCTAAAAAGTTCTCAAGTGCCTTGACGACCCAACGCGTTTGCCGAAGGGGAAGAACACCTGTCGAGCAGTCAGATAAAGAGCCTCTTCATAGCCTCAGCGTTTTCTTCTGTAAAGTCGTTCCAACAGGACGGTTTGTGCCGCTGGATGTAGCACGCGGTAGGAACCGAGGCCGGAAAGTGCAGCTGATCCCGCGAGCTGTGTTTGATTTATCCAACAGGTGCCTCTGAGCCCGTTATCCATGTAAACTATATAAATATGTGTGATTATTTATGTAATATATTAGGGATGTAACCTAACCTATGGTTTATTATACACACGCAAAGCGCTATATTATGATATCACGGCAGAAGTCCACCGGACACCTTGGTGCAGCATACGGGCGTGGCGTGCCGTAAGCGCTGCTCCCTTTTAAATCCACCACTGCAGCTCCACCGGCCACGTCAGCCCACGAGCCTTTTCAATGGAAATACAAGATAAAAAGCTCCAGAGAAATGTTCTTGTAAAGAGCAAATCAATCAAATCTAATCAATTTGGTCCCAGAGACCCCGAGCGGCTATTCGGATTCGCTCATTGATCAAGACAAAGAAGAAACATATACATATGTAATACGTAGAAGTATTGCAACGCCGTACACATCCCACTGACTGGTTTCAACTGTTGCAGCTGTAGCTCACATTTCGGTGATACTGTGACGCTCGGCGGGGTCGGCCAGACAGACACAATGAAGGGGAGGCAGAAAGAGACTGAGCGGAGTGAGCTGGGTCTTATTGCCTGCCGCGAGGCTTATAACCACACCTGGGTGGAGGTGTCCAGTCGGAAAAGAAACCCCTGGGATGGCCGTGCCCCGTTTTATTACAGACTTCTCTTCAGACACTCGCACCAGGCGCTAGCCCCACTTCCCTCTCTCCTTCCACACTGACTCCCGCTGGGGACCCGCCCCCTAGACACCTGGCGCCAATCACCCTCTATCCTGGACGCCTCCCCTCCAATCAGATGAACTGCCCACCAATGAACTTTAACCCCGTCTCCCGCCTCCCCCCACAGTCATATACACAGCGCGCTACACTAGTGATTTATGGCAGACTACTATAAAAACATTGTTTACAATTAAATTGTTTTTAATTTACTTTTATTTTATTTTTTTTCTTACATATAGCGATACCGAAAGGGTTCAGTTTTAGCCCTTATATATATAAATAATATATGTTGTCTCTCCCCCCCCCCCCCTCTCTCTCTCTCTTACTCTCTCTCTCTCTCTCTCTCTCCTTGCAGTGTGTGGTGACTCTGTTCTGGTCAGTCTACCTGTATGACAGAGAACTCGTCTACCCAAGACTACTGGACAACTTCATCCCACAGTGGCTCAACCACGGCATGGTGAGTGTGTGAGTGTGAGTGTGTGTGTTTGTGCTAGCGTGCGTGTGTGCGTGCGTGTGTGTGTGTCTGTAAAAGCTGTTGAGAATTCTTCACAGTTCAGGTCCATTTATCAATACAAAGCAGTAGAAGAACAGATGAGTTCTAGTAAAGCCAACACCAACACATTCCTGGTCCCCTCCCCCCACCCTCCGTCATGGCGTCATTGTCCAGATGAATTCTGGGATGTCTGTGTCGATCCAGTTTGCCAAGCCACCCAACCGATGCATGCTTGATATGGCGAGGACAGAGCAAGGGCACATCCGGGCCTTTTAGGCGTCTTTGGTTTTATGCAAAACTTTTGTACGGAACGAAGCTTGCGCTGTGAAAGATAACACCAGATGAGTTGACAAGAAGAGCGCTGCTGCAGAGAAGCAGAGGTGTGATGAACGGCCAGTTTGTTACTCAGAAGCCGCTGGGTCTGTGACGCCGGGGAACTAGGCAGATTCACTAAATGCTTCTACATTAGAAGTTTCCAGAATTGCGGTTCTGCCCAGAAATAACTTTTCTCAGTGTGTGTGTGTGTGTGTGTGTGTGTGTGTGTGTGTGTGTGTGTGTGTGTGTGTGTGTGTGTGTGTGTGTGTTTGGTGTGTGTGTGTGTGCGTCTACTGGCTTTGATTTGCCATTCAAAGGAAGCAAGTTTAATCTGATGTTTAGATAACTATAATAGAAGATGATCCTACATTAGTGGTCCGATAGCAGGGTCGTGCGTGCGCGCGCGTCTGCATGCGTGCATGTGTCCGTGCGCGCGTGTGCACACTGGGAGAAGGAAGACCGTGTTGTTGTTAAAGTCCAATCAGCAGAGTTCATCTGTGGCTCTGCCCCACCATTTCCAGTACAAATAGGGCCGAAGGGATGAGTGCGTGCGTGCGTGCGTGCGTGTGTGTTCAGTCAGAGGCTAAACAAAAGTATAATAGAAAATCCCCGCTCTTAACAGAATCTCCATCTACCTGGTAAAATATGGTATTCTATTACGGTGCAGTGTGTGGGAGAGCAGGCCTCGGCTCCAAAACATCTAAAAACTCGGGTGGAAAAAACGTCCGGGGTGGTCGGCGAAGAGGACGGGGTAAGTGGGCGTCAAATCTCACGGAAGTTTCCCCCCAGCTCGGGGAGGAAGTTCGGACGGGATAACCAAGGATAACTGGAACTTGGAAGGATCCATTTGAAACAGCCCACGGTAGAGAGTTCTGCTGCCGTCTCGGCTCCGAGAAGGAGGTTCCACCGCCGTTGCAACAATTTAGGAGATTCGCTCTCCGGATCTGTGGGTTCGACTGCGTGTCACGGAGATTTTTGCTGGAAGCCATTCCTCCAAACCCAACAATACAGTTGCGCAGGTTCAGCTCTAGGTCGGAGGAGAAACAATATATTAGCCGAACCGGGCGTTGCGGAGGCTGCCAAAAAAGTTCTATGCAAAGTCCTGCCGACGGCGGTTTCCCTGGCAGAAGTCCACCATCCGAGGAGGAGTCGTTCAGATCTCCGAGAGCGCCGCGCTGCTCCACAGGTAGAAGAGGTATTGGGTTTACCTCCAGGGTCGGGTCCCCTTCATAACAGGGAGTGCCCCGCGGGAAACGAGGCGGAATCGCTGCCATCCAAAGCAGAAAGCGGAACTGCAAGGCCAGCAAATCCTGCTACGGCCATGAATTAAATCGTACCGTGCCCTGCCGTGGAGCGGTTCCAGCCGTTCAGATCTGCGGTCGGCGGGGTGCCCCACGAGAAGTCGGCGCCTCCGGCAGAGCTGTTCTTTCGGAAGGAGAGCGCCTCGCGCTGCAGCTCTGCCTCCGAAGAGGTTCGGGATCGAATTCACGACAGGCAAAACCGGCTCCCGTCTCCCGGGAGCAGGAGTGGAGTGCTGCGCGTCGCTGGCAGAGAAACCAGGTCACATCTGCGCTCGGGTCCGCGAGTCTCTGCAGCGACGGACGCCGCGGCGGTTCTACCTCCGAAGAGACCTGGGATGTGGAGCGACTGGAGACCCTCGCCGCCGTCCCGCTTCCCTCGTCCGACTTTGGCCCGGCCCCCCGGCAAGCGAGCTTCAGGACCCCGGGAATAAACCTTAGCTGAAAAACCACTGTTGTAACATGGTGTTTATGATTATTGATTTATTATTATTGATTATTGATTATGATTAACCCTGCCTGTCAAGTCAAGAAAATACCTACTTTCACTTCATGTAGGAGGGAGAGAGGGAGAGAGGGAGGGAGAGAGAGAGACTGAGCGAGAGGGAGAGAGAGAGAGAGAAATCCAGTTTGAAGTAATTCAGTGCAATTTGAGATCAATTAGAGCTAATTGATTGAATTTGAGTTGAAATAAAACAAATGGAGAAGTGAAGAGAAGGGATCCATTCAGTCGTCGCAGTGCACGTTTCTGGGGGCACGTGTGTGGGTGTGTGCGTTTGTGTGTATGTGCACGTGTGTGTGCGTGCTTGCTCCAGTATTCCAGCAGATGATGACACAGTTGTTATTGTTGCGTTGCTAAGGGCTGCTCCCTTAGTAACGCAAAACAAGACATCACCACAGCTGAGAGCAGGTTTCTGCAGTTTGTGCGTGTGTGCGCGCGTGTCGGTGTGTTTGTGCGTGCGTGCGTGCGTGTGTGTGTGTGCATGTCGGTGTGTTTGTGTGTGTGCATCTGAATAACAGTCTGCATGTGGGCATAAGTGAGTGGCAGCGTAGACATGTGTACATAGACGTGTCTGTGTGTATGTGTAAATTTGTGTCTGTATGCGTGCGCATAACATTCAAATAGGCGTGTGTGTGTGTGTGTGTGTGTGCGTGCGTGTGTGTGTGTGCTGACAGTAGACAGTGCGGTTGTAAATATTTTGGGGCATTCCATGGTATCGCTATTGTTTGCTTACACCCGCCGCCACGGCAACCTCCACTCCCATTGGATCGGGGGAAGGGGGGGGAGGGGTTGGGAAGGAAGGAAGGACAGAGGGAGAGAGAAGTGGTTGTATCAACAGCAAACTGGAGCTGATCAACTGACATCATTAATAATAAAGTATTTGTTCTCCAAAATGCCCACTCCGGGCCTTTCTGGAGAAGTGACCTTGATTGATGTGTTTGTTTGTTTGTTTGTTTTTTCCTGGTGTTTATGGGATGTCTTGGAGCTGCGTAGAGGTTGCGTTGGTGGGTGGTGTCTGGGGACATGTTCTGCAGCCTCCCCTCCGCACCGGGCGGGGCTTGGACATTCCCCAAAAGGTCGTTTTTCAGCCTTCCTTTCCGCCGCCGCCGTACGAAAGCCCTCCGCCGCTAACAAGCCGCGGTAAGCTCTTTTCCAGCGACGGCGGCGCGGAGAAGAATGCCTGGCTGCCACTGAAAAGGGTGATGCAGAGAGAGGGGAGGGAGGGAAGGCGACGGTGGGGGAGGGCTGTGGTCGCAGTTCGGGTGAGTCATCTGACCGGACCGTCCCTAATTGGTGTTAATTCCTGCGCTTTGGTAACACGACGCTCATTTAACGCCAAGGCAGCGGTTCAGTCTGGAAGACAAGCCGCAAAGAGAGAGTGGAGGGGGAGAGAGAGGGAGGGAGGAAGGGAGGGAGCAGATTGGTAGACAAAGAAATAAAGACAGAGAAAGGATGGAGGAGGAGAGAGAGGACGGTGAAATGCCATGCGCCGCATTAAACGCAGACGCGAGACGAGCGACGGCGTCGGGGTTGGCGTGTAAAAAGCAGACCCCTCATCTTGTCAGCGCCGTTCGCTCTCTCTGATGTCATGCAAATAAGGCGGTGAAAATGGGAGAAAATAAGACGGAGAGAGAGAGAGACGGAGAGAGAGAGGCAGCGTCTTCCTCACAGTGCTTCAACACGTCAAACCCCGACTCGCTGTTTGTCAGGTGACTCTGGGGTTGCGTCGCAGTGGGGCTAAGCGCTTCGGCGGCGGCGGCGTAGAATGCTGTGAAACGCTGCGTGCCTGACGGACCGCCGCTTTCATCAACACACACACACACACACACACACACACACACACAAACGTTTGATCCTGGCCTTGGTGTGTGTGTGTGTGTGTGTGTGTGTGTGTGTGTGTGTGTGTGTGTGTGTGTGTGTGTGTGTGTGTGTGTGTGTGTGTGTGTGTGTGTGTGTGTGTGTGTGTGTGTGTGTGTGTGTTTTAATTGCCTGAGTAAAGAGTGAAGCACAACCCACACAGACCTAGAAATAGAAATGCAACACAGGAGTTATACACACACACACACACATAGTTACACACACATAGTTATACACACATATATAGTTATAGACACATACACACATAGTTATACACACACACGCACATAGTTACACACACATAGTTATACACACACATAGTTATAGACACATACACACATAGTTATACACACACACACACACACACACAAATAGTTATACACACAGACACACATGGTTGTACACACACACACACACACACACACACATAATTATACACACATACACACAGTTATACACACATACACACAGTTATACACACATAGTTATACACACACACATAGTTATACCTACACACACATAGTTATACACACACACACACATAGTTGTACACGTGCACGGTGTTCCGGACACACTCCGTGTGTGGGCGTGGCCAGTGTCTTTGCGTTGGTTGATACTGTTTCTATTCACGTCTGTTTGTTTTTTAAATGTAATCTCCAACGGAAGGAAGACGGGAGGATGCGACTTCCTCTGCCAGGGGGAGTTGATCCTCCTTCACAGCGTTTTTGGGCTGAGCTCTAGACCTCCACCTAAAGTTCTACGCCCGTCTGTGGAAGGTGACACCGCCTTGCGAGCCCACGTTGTGTTCCAAGCTCAAATAGTGGAAAACTCAACACGTCAAACGCATGAAATTGTTCACGTTCCCTTCCCCCCGAAAGCGGCCTTCATTATCACTCCCACTGTAGCTGCCATGGCAGAACTCACCCCTCCCTCCACCCTCCCTCCTCCCTCCATCCTCCCTCCTCCATCCTCCACCCTCCCTCCATCCTCCATCCTCCCTCCTCTCTCCATCCTCCATCCTCCCTCCTCCCCCCCTTCCTCCTCCCTCCTCCCTCCTCCCTTCCTCACTTCTTCCTCCCTGCCTTCCTCCATCCTCTCTCGTCCCTCACCTCCTCCTCCCTCCCTCCTCCTTCCTTCCCTTCCTCCCGCCATCCCTCCATTCTCTCCCATCCCTCACTCCCTCCTCCCTTCCTGCTCCTTCCTTCCTCCCTTCTCCCTCCTCCCTCCCTGCCTCCCTCCCTTCTCCTTCCCTCCCTCCCTCCTCCCTGCTCCCTCCCTTCCTGATGTCAATGTGTAAAGGAGTTGTGACACTCTATCATAGATTAACAGTTTATTGTGTTCAGTCATGCGTCGTATCGATGGACAGAATTACGTTTGGGCGTAGAGGCTTCGCTCGGCCGCTTCTCTTTAGAATTGTCTGAGCCCAAATTGCTTCTCGCAGAAAGGATCCCAGCGTTCAAACCGAGCGGGTCCTTTGTCCCGGCACAGAGGGTAAAAAAGAGCAGGATTTATATCGTCTTTCTAAAAATCATGTTTCGATTCGGATGTGAGAGGAATTCGAAGCCCAAAGAAAATAGCTGTTGGAGTTGAGGGTACACAGTTTAAAGGCGTACCCTCACGTCCCTGTAAGAGTACACAGTTTAAAGGTGTACCCTCACGTCCCTGTAAGAGTACACAGTTTAAAGGCGTACCCTCACGTCCCTGTAAGAGTACACAGTTTAAAGGCGTACCCTCACGTCCCTGTAAGAGTACACAGTTTAAAGGCGTACCCTCACGTCCCTGTAAGAGTACACAGTTTAAAGGCGTACCTTCACGTCCCTGTAAGAGTACACAGTTTAAAGGGGTACCCTCATGTCCCTGTAAGAGTACACACTTTAAAGGCGTACCTTCACGTCCCTGTAAGAGTACACAGTTTAAAGGTGTACCTTCACGTCCCTGTAAGAGTACACAGTTTAAAGGTGTACCCTCACATCCCTGTAAGAGTACACAGTTTAAAGGCGTACCCTCACGTCCCTGTAAGAGTACACAGTTTAAAGGCGTACCCTCACGTCCCTGTAAGAGTACACAGTTTAAAGGCGTACCTTCACGTCCCTGTAAGAGTACACAGTTTAAAGGTGTACCCTCACGTCCCTGTAAGAGTACACAGTTTAAAGGGGTACCCTCACGTCCCTGTAAGAGTACACAGTTTAAAGGCGTACCTTCACGTCCCTGTAAGAGTACACAGTTTAAAGGTGTACCCTCACGTCCCTGTTAGAGTACACAGTTTAAAGGCGTACCTTCACGTCCCTGTAAGAGTACACAGTTTAAAGGGGTACCCTCACGTCCCTGTAAGAGTACACAGTTTAAAGGCGTACCTTCACGTCCCTGTAAGAGTACACAGTTTAAAGGCGTACCCTCACGTCCCTGTAAGAGTACACAGTTTAAAGGCGTACCTTCACGTCCCTGTAAGAGTACACAGTTTAAAGGTGTACCCTCACGTCCCTGTAAGAGTACACAGTTTAAAGGCGTACCAGGGGATGGTAGCTCAGGCGGTAGAGCTGGTGGTCTAGTGATCTAAAGGTTGCTGGTTGGATCCCAGGCTCCTCCTGCTAGCATG
This sequence comes from Zeus faber, assembly GCF_960531495.2. Taxonomy (NCBI): domain Eukaryota; kingdom Metazoa; phylum Chordata; class Actinopteri; order Zeiformes; family Zeidae; genus Zeus; species Zeus faber. The sequence goes on along the minus strand of NC_137189.1, from coordinate 47,753,476 downwards.
CTGTAGTGTCCTTGAGCAAGACACTTAACCCCTAATTGCTCCTGATGGCTGCGTCCGTCGGTGTTTGAATAATTGTAAGTCGCTTTGGATAAAAGCGTCTGATCAATGTAATGTAATGTAATGTACCCTCACGTCCATGTAAGAGTACACAGTTTAAAGGCGTACCCTCACGTCCCTGTAAGAGTACACAGTTTAAAGGCGTACCCTCACGTCCCTGTAAGAGTACACAGTTTAAAGGTACACATTTTAAAGGTGTACCCTCACGTCCGTGTAAGGGTACACAGTTTTTTGAAGATTGAAGATGTGGCCTTGAATTCACGCTCACCTCACGCCGTCGCTGTGCGGTCGCAGGCATTCCCTTATGTTGTAACCATCCGTCCAGTCGGTGATTTCCACATTCTGTCTGCATGTGGATGCTCTAGAAAGCGCCGCGTTCGCAAATCAGCGGCAAAACCTCTCTACGCCAATATATTACGGCACGGCGCTTTACATTACTTGCGCGTGCACAGGAACAAGTGTAAACAAAGATGGCGGATCCCCGACGAGTGCCGCCTCAGAGGCTTTACCGTGTGTTTTTCTCTTTTAATGTCGACTATTAATGAGGGATAGATACCGCACCGTACTGTGAAGTTTCATACCGTTCCATCCCTCATTTGGTGCGTTTCCATCAGCTTGGTTGAGGTACATAAACTGGTCAACCCAAATCCATAAGAAATTCCAATTACTCCTGATTCCTAAGTCAAAGCGGAAAATGTACTCTGATCATAGTGTTTTCCAAATTTCACTATCGCTATGACCACATCCTGACACGCACAATGGTAGAATCACAATTGGACCAAATTAATAAATCTGAGAAAAAAAAAATTTAGTTACTAAATTTACCACTTATATTTGATTTGGTTATTTTAGTTTGGTTTACAATTGTTCTTTACATTACAATTGAACCAAAGCACGGCCTTCCTGTCAGCGTCCTGTCCAGTACATCGTACAGTTCTTGCATTAACCGCTTCCAATGCTAAAAGAAGGTAAAACCGAGGGGTCCGCCGCCGACCGCTGCGGCCGGCGCCGTTCAGAGCCCGCGCTCCGTCTTAGACCTCAGTGAGGAGGTGAGAGCGCTCGGTGGAATCTGCCTTCGACGGGCAAACGCGGCTCCCGGATCAACGGAGTTAGTTTTCTGCCCTGAGAAAGTCCCGTAAAACTCTGCCGTGGCAATAGTTCAATCACGCACGCGCACACACACACACACACAAACACACACACACACGCATGGGGAATAAAAGGCTCGACGTCCAAGGATGCAGGAAAGCTGCACTGACATCCGTTGCCATGTTTTGTCAAAGGTTTGAAGGGGACATGTTCGGTGGAGTAAATAGAGAGGGATCAGGGAGCTGCAGGTGACTGGGTTGTAAACCCTGTCATTCTACGCTCCAGTAAAGAGAATCTTTTGACCTTTTCCTTTTCACGTTTGGGGTATTTACCGTTGGTTTGGTCGGCATGGTGTCATCATGTCATCTTTACATTGTAAATTATTCTAAAGCGTTGCGATGGATTTTTTGTTGTTGGGATTTTAAACTCACATTCACAAACAGATATCATAATATTTGTTGATATTGTGGAAATGTATGTTATATATAGTATATACTATATATAGTATATATTATTGTTATTACACCGTCACAGTGCTACTCCACCTCCATCCTCTCTCTCTCATGGTGTGGTGGCCCTTTTCCTTGTGTGCTTTATAATGTATTTATTTGTTTACTTTTATTTCTTTTAATTTTTTATTAGTAGTAGTATTATTATTTCTATATATTTATTACTAATAGGTATTAATGTATTTATTTATTGCTTTGTTCATTCATTTGCCTTGCAGTATTCGTGCTTGTAGATACCACATGTGCTAAATAAAGGGTTGTTTTTTTTAACTCGAAAAATGCTCTCGTTCTTTGTTGGCTTCGGATCAGCTGTTGGTTCACATCTGGTACAGCCAAACACACACACACACACACACACACACACACACACACACACACACACACACACACACCTGGAGGCTTTGTTCGAGTTTAACAGCTTTCTTTCTCTGCACTACTTACTGTGTTAACTCTGTGGTTGGCATAATGTGTGTGTGTGTGTGTGTGTGTGTGTGTGTGTGTGTGTGTGTGTGTGTGTGTGTGTGTGTGTGTGTATATGTGTGTGTGTGTGTGTGTGTGTGTGTGTGTGTGTGTGTGTGTGTGTGTGTGTGTGTGTGTGTGTGTGTGTGTGTGTGTGCAGTAAAACTAGCAGGTGAGGTCATTTGAGGCCAAACAGCGGATGTAGCGGGAGTTGAATTGAGGACAGAATCCTCTGCTGTTGTTCGGCGTTCATCATCACCCACAGTTTAATGAACTCACTGCTGTGTGTGTGCGTGCGTGCGGGTGTGTTATGGGGTGTGTGTGTGTGTGTGTGTGTGTGTGTGTGTGTGTGTGTGTGTGTGTGTGTGTGTGTGTGTGTGTGTGTGTGTGTGTGTGTGTGTGTGTGTGTGTGCGCGGTTCTTTGTCCAGTTTCCCTCTGAAAATCCAAAAAGTTGCAGTCTTGTTTTTAATACTTACCAGCTTGTGTGTCTGAGCCTCCTATAACGTGTAGCTCCCGAAATTCTCTCCATTCCATGAATTTTGGGTTCATTTTTGCTTTGTGTAGTTTTTTTTTGGTTAAAAAAAAAATTGGTGTGTGTGTGTGTGTGTGTGTGTGTGTGTGTGTGTGTGTGTGTGTGTGTGTGTGTGTGTGTGTGTGTGTGTGTGTGTGTGTGTGTGTGTGTGTGTGTGTGTGTGTGTTGTGTATATATATATAGATATAGATATATATATATATATATATACACACACATACAATAGGATTGTCCTCTGACACCATGAGCTTCTGAGGTTGGAGGAGGTTTTGAGGGAAAATGTCACCGGGCTCCATGTGGTGGTTTGATTGGGAAGGGTTCACCCAGAGTTGAGTTTGGTTTTCTGATCTATATTTATGCAACGTGGGGCTTTTAAACTGCCACCGCCTCCTCTTTTTACTCTTTGGACCCTTTTTGCCCTCTTTTTTTTTTTTTTTTTCTTCTTCTTTTTTGTTTTTTTCTAAAGATTTATTTGTTCTCTACGTGCAAGGATTGTAATGCAACGGCTGATAACGGTACATTTTTAAAAATGTTCCTTCTCCCACTTCCCACGTCCACATCGTCAGCTCTTAGATGCGAGAAAATGAAGGCGTAGAGGAAAAAAAAAAAAAGAATAAAACACATTATAATTAATTAAAGAAATAAATTAGAAATTTCACAGGCAGGATGTCGGAGAGAGACCCCACACAAAACACTTTAGTTCCCATGGTGTGTGGAGAGCAGCCGCACCGCACACGCCGACAGATTCCGTTCACCAACATGGCGTCCCGACTGTCGAAGCCGGGAAACCTTGCAAATCTCTCGCGACCGAATGGGACTGCAGGATATCAAACCGTAAATTTTGTGAACATGTTTAATAGTTTTCGATCCGCAATCGGGTTGGCCAGGACGGACTTCAGAGCAGCTCCGAAAAAACCAAACAAACCCCAAAAAAAAAAAAAAAAAAAAAAAACACTTTTCACATCCCCCACACCGCGGGGTCCTCCGGCCACGATCATGTTTAGAACCGTCGGAAAATCGGGATTTTGCTCACGATCGTCGGAAGGAAAGGGGGAGAGATGTGTTGTTATGGGGCAGTGTGTGCCCCGCCACCAAGGTGACGCTTCTCTTGATCTCCTTTATGAAGTTAATAACTTCATCTGGGGGGTTATGTCTGCCAACATATTTGTCCAGGCATTGTGATCCCCCCAAAACACACGCACGCACACACGCGCGCACACACACACACACACACACACACACCACCAGCCCTGTTTGTGTACGAAATGGTCCGTCCCGCTTTTAGCCCGAGACCACAGGATCGAACCACTGCCGCTCGAGGGAGAAGGGGGGGGATTTTCCACAGAGGCCGACCTGGCTCCCAAAATGAAACCGCAACCCCCCAGAGAGAGACGGGGAAAGAAGGAGCGAGGGATGGAGGGTGGGACGGAACAGAATAGAGACTTAATGAAAGGAAAGCAGAGAGAGAGAGAGAGAGAGAGAGAGAGAGAGAGAGAGAGAGAGAGAGAGAGAGAGAGAGAGAGAGAGAGAGAGAGAGAGAGAGAGAGAGAGAGAGAGAGAGAGAGAGAGAGAGAGAGAGAGAGAGAGAGAGAGAGAGAGAGAGATTTTTTTGATTTTTAAAGCATCTTTATTTTAACATTTTCTCTAGTTCACAGTTACAGACAATACAACAAACACACTTGGTTCACTAACAGAGTCCTACACGTTAAAAACAGACTGGAAGCACAGGTCGTCCTCCACCAGGGAACAGATGGCGTCGTTAAAACACCACAGCTTGATGAAGACGTCCAGACTCTTCATCAGTCTGTGAAAGTTTAAAATCAATCAAGACTCTGGCCCTGACCAACGCTACAAACACTCTTCCTAAAACACTCTCCTTTCCCCTCAGTTTGTTCCTCCTCGTGAGGTAGATGGCCATCTTCGCTTCCCCTACTAGAGAGAGAGAGAGAGAGAGAGAGAGAGAGAAGGGGGTGGAGGGATGGAAAGATATGAGGGGGTGAGAGAGAGATGGAGACAGGGTCAGATGGAGACAAAAGTAGAAACAGGAAGAGAGAGAGAAGGGGATGGAGGGATGGAAAGATATGAGGGGGTGAGAGAGAGGGAGAGAGAGAGAAGGGGATAGAGGATGGAAAGATATGAGGGGGTGAGAGAGAGGGGGAGGGAGAGATAGGGGAAGAGAGAGAAGGTGAGAGATGGGAGAGAGAGAGAGAGAGAGATGGGGTGAGAGAGAGGGAGAAGGGGATGGATGGATGGAAAGATATGAGGGGTTAGGGAGAGCGAGAGAGAAAGGGGGTGAGAGATGGAGACAGGGTCAGATGGAGACAAAAGTACAAACAGGAAGAGAGAGAGAGAGAGAGAGAGAAGGGGATGGAGGGATGGAAAGATATGAGGGGGTGAGAGAGAGGGAGAGAGAGGGGAAGAGAGATGGGGAGGGGGGGGGGTGAGAGAGAGAGGGAGAGAGAGAGAGGGAGAGCTGGAATTCCACAGACACAAACACACTCAGGGTAGAAGTTCAATGTAAGAACATCTGCCTTTGCCCCCAGTTGTGTTTCTTGTTGTTGTGTGTGTGTGTGTGTGTGTGTGTGTGTGTGTGTGTGTGTGTGTGTGTGTGTGTGTGTGTGTGTGTGTGTGTGTGTGTGTGTGTGTGTGTGTGTGTGTGTGTGTGTGTGTGTGTGTGTGTGCGCGCACGCAGCATAATGACAGGAGGTAAACCTAGTATTTAGGACCCCAGGAGAGAAGCAAATCTCCTCTCGAACTCACTCGTTGTGGGTATTTGCGTCTGTGTGTTTGTGTGTGTGTGTTTTCTATTTGTGTGTGTGTGTGTGTGTTTTTATTTTTGTGTGTGTGTGTGTTTGTGTGTTTTCTATTTGCGTGTGTGTTTTTTGTGTGTGTTTTATTTGTGTGTTTGTGTTTTTTATTTGTGTGTTTGTGTTTTTTATTTGTGTGTGTGTGTTATTATTATTAGTATTAGTATTATGTACTATTATTACACAATACTACTATTATTTACTGTTATTATTATTATTATTATTATCATCATTATTATTATCATGTACAATAGTACATGACAATATTATACAATATATTATGGAATTATACATATAAGATCTAATTATATGAGCCGATCATGATTATTTTGCAAAATCATTATATTCCACAATTTCAAAATGTTTATGTTTCCATCCAAATTGAAGGGGCATTTTAAACCCAAACGCTGGAAATGTCACAATAAATAAAATGTGAATGAGGTGAAATTTCAGCCCGTCGGGTTGAAGAAGATTAACTGTCGACCTGAATCTTCATGGTCCAACGTCAATAAATGGCTCCTCTGCATTAGTGTGTGATTACACTGTGCTGCCCTGAGAAGACATTGTTTTTATGAAGCTTCACCTCTGTTGATTTTTTGTCGTCTTCATTTGTATTTGTTTCACTTCTTGCCGTGTCTGATTGGGGGTCCATCCCGTCGGGCGTGGTCCCCTCTTGTAATTTGTTTGCACCTTTATGATTGTCCTCTTCCGGTCTAAAAGTGTCTGGAGCAGGACGACCGCTGCAGCTAAGGACAAGGTTGAGGTGTCGTTGGAACCGGGATGTCAATTTCACGGCTCATCCAAATAGATCCACACAGGGAGCAGAAAATATTTTAAAAATATATATATTTTATCCAAAGTGCCCGAACCTTCGCGCTTCCCACACACGGCAACGTTTGGTGATGGAACGAGATGAGATTTAGAATGAGACGCTTTGTGACATCATCACCTAGTGTGTGTGTGTGTGTGTGTGTGTGTGTGTGTGTGTGTGTGTGTGTGTGTGTGTGTGTGTGTGTGTGTGTGTGTGTGTGTGTTACCTGGTTAGATGTCCGTTGGGCTGCTCGGTGGATATTTTATCCCTTTGGTCTTTCCGTGTTGTGCTATCACCCCGTGTTTAGATGCGGCGTCGTGCTCCTCCTCACTTAGCCGGATTGGAGGAAGTCGTAAGGGGCAAAATCGGCGACTGAGCGATGATGTCATATCCTCGGAAATAACCCTGAAAATTGTAAATAATCCCGTACATACTTCAACCGTTTCCTGGTTTCATGGCATCGTGACCCATCGAAAAACGCAGACACAAAAAATTCCCCCGACTGTGGGAATGAATGATGCGTTCATGGACTCGGAACGCCTCGGAAAACTAGAAACCGTGAAATTGTGATTAGTCACAGAAACGTTAATACGAACCAAACACGCCTGAATGGACCCTGTGTTTTGCTGCCTGCAGCTATACTTTTTTTTTTTTACCTCACTTTATTTTTATTTTATTCCATTTTATTTTATTTTATTAGCTTGTTGTTTTTTTTAATCTTTCTTCAATTGTGCTTCTTTTTTACGCTACCTGCAGCAAACGGTACCTGTGAAGCACAGTGACTGTGTTTTAAAAAGTGCTTCACAAATACTTACTTACAGTCCTAACCGTATACCGTGACAGTGTCATGTGATGAGCAAAAAACAAACAATTACTTTTTTATCGCAATTATTTGTGTGACGATTCATCGTCGATCCACCTCCAAAGGCACGTTGAGGGTGAAACAAGCAGCAGTGGATGGTTGGATGGATGGATGGACTGATGAATGGACGGATGGACGGACAGACGGATGGACAAGTGGGTGTAGATATGTGCTGATACGCTTTACACCACCTCCGGTAACGCTCTTGTTGTCCCCTCCGCAGCACACCACCGTTCTTCCGTTCGTCATCATCGAGATGCGAACCACCCACCACCGCTATCCCAGCAGGCCGTGCGGTCTGGCCGCCGTGTGCTGCTTCGCTGTGGGATACGTCCTGTGGTAGGAGCTGCTTCCTGATGCTCTCTGACTCACTGCAGTTCATTTCAGTTTCTTTCGGTTTGTTTCGATTCGTTTCAGCTCATTTGAGTTTGTTTTTGTTTGTTTTATTTTTCTTTATTTTATTTTTTTGTTTGTTTTAGTTTGTTTTACACTATCTAGAAACAACACACTGACCCGGCGATTTGAAGTGAGATCAAACGTAGGATGGCTGTTGAGTCGCGTGCTAACATTGATGTGTGTGTGTGTGTGTGTGCGCACCCATCCGTGCCAAACACACATGTAAACACACACACACACGCACACATGAACACACACACACACACACATAGTCAGAGGTTTCTCATCTATGAAACATGAGCAGAATCCATTTGTGCATAAGTAGGTCAAATTTACACACATTTCAGCGAATTTGAGGGAAATCCAGTTGAAAAACATTGATACAAACCAAACGACATCATTTCATTATAATTGTAGATGTTGTGTTTTGGTTTTCCCTGTCGGGGTCGCAGCGCTGCAGTTCCATCCCAACCTTTGGACGCTCAATGATCCATTTTCCATATCTATGTTTATGTATTGATGATGATAACCATCGATGGTGCAACGAGCAGCGTCAGATGTCAGGGGTGGATGATGACATCATGTTATGACATCAGCATCGCAGAGCAGTTAAATGTTCTTAAAGTTGGCACAACAGTGAAATAACACGTTTTTTTCTGAACTTCACAGACAGTTCACACTGTTGTCATCACGGCCTCTACCTGCTTGGTCATATCTTGGTCATAATACTGATGATTCTTTTTCAAATGTTTCTTCCTTCTCGTGTGTGAATGTGGAAAGAAAGCACAAATAGTCATCGTTGAAATCATTGGAAAAACAAAAATACGATATCAAGGTTTTGGGTTTTTGTGCGATTGTGATATTTGTCTCCTATCCCCCGTGAAAAACATAGTGGAGTGTAATTATAAGGGCTTTTAAAATGGAATGACACAAGTAGAGCCCAGGCACTTAAAAAAAACCCTAAAAAAACAAGGTAAAGGCAGTAAGTTGTCGTAAAGTTGACCGGGTGGTGCCGCTGGCTGTAGTAAAGTTGACCGGGTGGTGCCGCTGGCTGTAGTAAAGTTGACCGGGTGGTGCCCCTGGCTGTATTAATGTTGACCGGGTGGTGCTGCTGGCTGTAGTAAAGTCGACCGGGTGGTGCTGCTGTCGCTGCTGCAGGATCAGCTGGGTGCACCATGTGACGGGCGTCTGGGTTTACCCGCTGCTGGACCACTTCGGGCCCGTCTCCCGGCTCCTCTTCTTCTCCTGCACGCCGCTGCTGTTGTCCGTCTTCTACATCCTGGGGGAGATCCTCAACAGCTACATCTGGGAGCAGCACAGCACAGGTAGGAACGCGCCTGGCGACGGAGGCGGCCCCCACTTTCGTCCGCTCCCGTCAGGTGGGAAGGGAGCGGACGGAGCCAGGTCTCCCGTCGTTCTGGTACAAATACATCGCCATTAATTGCTGCTCCGAAGACTGAACGCATCCGTTCCGTTCTGTTTTCAAGTGATTGAAAAAAAGTTTGGTTCGTGTTTGTTTTGATTTTGTTGCTGTCAAATCTCGCAAATTGAACATATTTCTCCCGGAATTGTTCCAGTTTTGACCGGCTAACCTGTTAACTACCGGGATCGGAAATCTTGAAATCTCGCTGCAAATGATATTCTAAGCAAAACTCAGATTCACCAACTTGGAACTGTTGATCGTCCTTAAAACGAAAAAAAACAACTTAATTCCACCGAAACCCAAAGGGTTTTCTGGGAGTTTTTGCCCGTACGGGGTTCAGACCGCGGGACGCCGTTGACCTCTTCCCGAAATGTGGGTTTGTGAAGCCCTTCGAGGCCGTGTTGTAATTCAGGGATGTACAGATCAACCCGACTTGACTACGCCCAGGTTGAGGGACGTCACCCTTTGCTCACCCTTTGAGGCGCTTGGAAGCCTCCCGAGTTTGGCGTCACGCTCGCCGCCATCTTGGCAGGACGGAGCCAGAGCTGGACAGCCTCGGGCGGGGTCCTGCGGCGCCACCGAGGCTGGACACTCAGACCCTGAAGCCTTTTGGGAAAGATGTACAGACTGTATTTCTAGTGAAAAGTTTTCACATTGTTCCACTGACTTCAGTTGAGTGTAGTGCCCAGTGGTCACATCATGGTAATGGGTGCCGCTTGCTTTTCAACGGCTTCCTGGAGCAATCAAACGCATCAACCGCATTCCATGACGGATCGAGACGTTTTCGTTCCGTTTACATATAAAAACAGTGTGGTGGTCGGCGTGCAAGCTGCCGTGTGTGTGATGCTCAAATCTTTTATTTTTTCATTATTTATACATTTTTTTTATTTCTCTGCGTCTTGATGTTTGCGCTGCTGTCGTTGTATTTCACTGGTGTTTCTTTAACGCTGGATTTTCTCTTTTTTTTTTCTCTAACGCCACATGCAGGAAGAAATGTGCCTCATCAATAATGTTTTAATTGTTTTGATTACATTTCAGAGTTGGACTCGGTTTATTCCGCCAAATACATTCTAGAATACAAGGATTTGGTCGCGGTGAGGATTGAAAAGAGTGCGGACCAATGGCAGGACGCGCCGCCATCTTGGTTTGGGGTGATTTCCACTTATCTGTTGCCGTTCAGTGACTGTTTCTCTCCCTCTCTCTCCCTCTCTCTCAGACAAGGTGAAAGCCGAATGATTCCTCTCTGCGTGAGCGCGGCGTCCTCGCTCTCGGCCAATCAGACGCAGGACGACCCGCCGGGCCACGCCCACCCCAAATAGCACAACCAATCAATAAACTTTCTGTGAGGAACGACACGAGATCGATGCCTGTCAATCAAAGTTAAACGTTATGGATCATCCTCATCAATAACCGAAACGACCACCTCGTGTCTGTCTGTCTGTCTGTCTGTCTGTCTGTCTGTCTGTCTGTGTGTGTGTGTGTGTGTGTGTGTGTGTGTGTGTGTGTGTGTGTGTGTGTGTGTGTGTGTGTGTGTGTGTGTGTGTGTGTGTGTGTGTGTGTGTGTGTGTGCGTGCGTGTTTGAAGTAATGCAGTAAAGTGAAGGAGTTGAAACCCTGTTTTCTTTTGTTTTTCTTTCTTTGGACAAAAGCATGTGAACGATGCTCAGATTTGACCGAATGGACTTTTACACAAAACAACACAACAAAACAACACAAAGCAAAACAACACAAAACAACACAAAACAACAGAACACAAAACAACACCACAAAACAACACAAAACAACAGAACACAAAACAACAGAACACAAAACAACACCACAAAACAACACAAAAGAAAATAACACAACAAAACAACACAAAACAACAGAGCAAAACAACACAAAACAAAATAACAAAACAACACAACAAAACAACACAAAGCAACACAACACGCCTCCATGATTCGATGCCATTTCTGCACCGATCGCTACCAAGTTGTCTGACCCTAAAACTGTGAGTTCCGAGTTTGAGTTTGTTGTTTTCCCTGAGGAAGCCAGACGTGGCTGCACTGAGCTGCATGGACGACCAGCGCTGCAATATCAACGTTTCATATTTAACCTCCTGTCAACACGTCAGGACCCAGCGTCACACGGCCACGCCCTCTGTGTCACGGAGCAGACTCTTGTATTCGGTGTGCACTGATAATAGTTTGACGGTATATTTGAACTGTTTGATATAATGTTACACTGTGGAGAGGTACGCCTGCTTCATGATCCAACGGACAGAAAAACGGAGGGAGAGACAGACTGTCCGTCAGACAGACGGACAGACGCTGTGCTGTGTCAGCATTTCCCGGAGTTTCTCTGCGAGTTTCAAGGAAGCTTCTCTTTGAGTTTTCGCGTCGTGGATTTATGTGCTGACTAAACCTTCTACGCTCCCTTAATAAAAAAACGGCGAGTTCATCCTTAAACTCTGTGTGTGTGTGTGTGTGTGTGTGTGTGTGTGTGTGTGTGTGTGTGTGTGTGTTTCGGGGAGGGGGGCTTGCTCGGAGTTGTTTATTATAGAGAAATATGACCAGACGACCAGACTGTGATTTCATGTTTGGAACAATTCTCAAACACACACACACACACACACACACAGGTCCATAGATACGGACTCAAAACACACCCCAAAGTCAACACAGTGATGAGAAAGATAATGAGAAACACACACACACACACACACACACACACACACACACTGGCCTGATGCAGGACACCCAGCTGTTGAGTGGATGAGGTGAAGAACAGTGTTCTTTTGGGTTTCGCTTCGGGGGGTTTTCGGGGACGCTCGCCCTAACCTCTCTTCCAGACCTGCGTAACCACGGCGACAGGAAAACAAAAAAAACATAGCGGGGGCGTGAAATCACATGGATGTCCAAATGCTGCAAGTTGAGGTAATGGGCGCCTCGATCAGACACTGAAAATGTATTTATCGCTCAGCCTATTTCCTGTTCTCTCTCTCTGTCTCTCTCTCTCTCTCGCTCGCTCTGCAAAGAAACAAATACTGATGAGACGTAACGTCTGCTTCATAAAATAAGAAAATAAGTACAAATCAGACAAATAAAACAACAAAAACACTGGAGACGGTGCTGGGCTGGGAGACGGGGCTGTGCAGGGAGACAGGCATTGGCTGGGAGACGGGGCTGGGCAGGGAGACGGGGCTGTGCAGGGAGACGGGGCTGGGCAGGGAGACGGGGCTGGGCAGGGAGACTCCCCGCTGCCTTGGGGTTGCGTTTGAAAAGTCATCAGAAATGCACCGAATCCAACTTGAGCAGAATGATCCACGTGTCGACAAATGCACCGTGAATAATAATTTGGGCAGGTTACTGCTGCCGCGTCACGATTCATTTTTCCGGATTTCAGAACAATCAGCAGCGACGACCATGACGCAACAGCAACCAGGCTCAGCACACGGACCCCGCCCTCGGTGGCACCGCGTTGCTGCCTCCTTTTCCGTGTTTTCCTTCCCTCTCGCCACGTTTCCCATCGTCCCGTCTCCCCCGTCGCTCCACTCCGGGATCCTGAGTCCACCGTGTGGATCCACCAATCGGTACCAGCGATGATGAGGATGATGATGATGATGAGGATGATGATGGTGATGATGATGATGATGATGATGATGGTGATGATGAGGATGGTGATGATGATGATGATGGTGATGAGGATGATGATGGTGATGATGAGGATGATGATGATGGTGATGAGGATGATGATGGTGATGATGAGGATGGTGATGAGGATGATGATGGTGATGATGAGGATGGTGGTGATGATGAGGATGATGATGAGGATGATGATGGTGATGATGAGGATGGTGATGATGATGACGGTGATGATGAGGATGATGATGATGATCGTCCACTGATTGGACTCTGGATCAGTGCAGGGCTGGAGACAAAACGTGGCAGGACGGAATACGGCCTTTTTCACCACGGCTCCGGACCCGACAACCAGCTGAACGAAACCAGAGGAAAAATGAATAAAACCTCCAAATAAAAATCCGGTCAAAAATAAAAAAATAAAAAAATGATGAGCGAAATAAAAAAAACATAAACAGCATTAAAAAGGCAGTAAAAACTTCCCGGACACGGGGGGCGGTTGTTACAACGCCGCCGTCCCCAGCCTCCCGCCACGTTGCCGGGGCGACGGGAGCGGAGCGCGGAGCGCGGCGCATCGATGGAGGCCCCGCCCCGCCCAAAAAGCCCACCCGACCCCCGCCCTCCTCCCGACCCGCGAGGGGAAGGACGACAAGCCTCCACTGTCAGACGTGAGAAGATGGAAAAAAACATTCGCTCAAAAAAAGTTCGCTCACCTGTGCGTGCGCGTGCGTGTGTGTGCGTGCATGTGAGTCTGTGTGTGTGTGTGTGTGTGTGTGTGTGTGTGTGTGTGTGTGTGTGTGTGTGTGTGTGTGTGTGTGTGTGTGTGTGTGTGTGTGTGTGTGTGTGTGTGTGTGTGTGTGTGTGTGTGTGTGTGTGTGTGTGTGTGTGTGCTGTCGCTCGTGGGAGTGTCAGGGTGTGAATGTAAGAGAAAACGCACTGATTGTGTGTGATTGTGTTGTCTGTTGGAGGTGTGTGTGTATGTGTGTGTGTGTGTGTGTGTGTGTGCGTGTGTGCGTGTGTGTGTTCTCACTGTCAGTTTGAGAGGGAGAGTCTGACACAACCTCCTCTGTTCATTAGCACCTAATGTGCACTCTGTCTGTGTGTGTGTGTGTGTGTGTGTGGGTGTGTGTGTGTGTGTGGGTGTGTGTATGTGTGTGTGTGGGTGTGTGTGTGGGTGTGTGTGTGGGTGTGCGTGTGTGTGTTTCGTCTCTTCATTAACGCGTCAGCTCTTCTTCGTGGAGGTGAAACATTGTGAAATACTCTCCTCTGCATAAATTAGCGTTGACTTGGGCGCCGAGCTCAGCCCGTCCCGACGTTTCATCTCCGGCGTCGCGCGTCTGCCTTTTTTTTAGTTTTATTTCTTTTGTTTTGTTTTGTTTTGGGGTTTTTTTTTTTTCGGGCGCTGGTTTTATTTTTACCGTCGTCTCGTCGCAGCTGGGTGACACGTCGGTGGCGGCCTCTTGATCGTTCATATTCACCGCGTTTGATACTTATAATCACACGTCGAGGAGTGAGGGGAGAGAACGGGGTGAGACGTGCGAGGTAAAGAGGGGAAGGAAGGAAAGATGGAAAGAATTTTATAAAGAAAGAGGTGGAAAGAAAAGGGGAGAGAAGGGGGGAGAGAGAGGGAGGGAGAGAGGGAGAGGGAGTGCGAGGAGAGGGAGAGAGGGTGGTGGCAGAGTTTGAAAAGTTTCAGTTTCTTGGCCCCAAAGTGGAAGGAAAGAGCACACATAGATGCACACACACACACACACACACACACACACACCTCCAACAGACAACACAATCACACACAATCAGTGCGTTTTCTCTTACATTCACATCCTGACACTCCCACGAGCGACAGCACACACACTCATTTCACACAGACACACACACACACACACGTACACACACACTAATTTCACACACACACACTAACAGCATCTGGCGAAGGCGAGCCAGACTAAGTGCTGCTACCCTCAACTTGTACATACTTTTCACACCATAAATTCACCACACACATACATGTGTGTGGTGAAATGAGTGTGTGTGTGTGTGTGTGTGTGTGTGTGTGTGTGTGTGTGTGTGTGTGTGTGTGTGGTGAGACAGTGCACTTTCCAGCCGTCATCCGCAGCTCCTCGTCCTTCTGAACATTGCAAAACATTCCTCACTTTGCATTTATAATACATAACACCAATAATTTAGCAGAAAACTGTTGTTTTTTTCTGTATTATTTTCATCACCTGTAATCATCCTGTCAGTTTAGTATTTTATCCACTATCACAATCTGAAAGAAAAATACCAAACAAATAAAATTTTACGACTGTAATAATAAGAAAAAAGGTCCGATTGATGCAGTGTTGACACACGAGCAATACTTGTTTATGGAGAGAAACTAAAAATGACACGATGAATTTCAATCTCTATTACTGTTTTACTCTGTTGATATTGTTGGTTTTATTGTCATTGTTGGTTTTTGTTTTTACTGTTGGTTTTGTTGTCATTGTTGGTTTTGTTGTTATTGTTGTTTTTTGTTTTTACTGTTGGTTTTGTTGTTATTGTTGGTTTTGATGTTTGGGCTCCATCCCGGAGGAATGTTATTGTTCCGACGATTATTATTTTCCTTGTCCTTGGCACTTTTCAGGCTAAAACCGCCTGGAACAGAACAACCGTTGCATTGAGTCCTCGTTAGAACCGGGACATCGCAGACATCGGGCCATGAATATTATGGCTGGACAATTAAAATATTGTCCGACATGGCAAATTTGGGTCAGAACATTACATTACATTACATTACATTACATTGATCAGACGCTTTTATCCAAAGCGACTTACAATTGTTCAAACACCGATGGACACAGCCATCAGGAGCAATTAGGGGTTAAGTGTCTTGCTCAAGGACACTACAGCATGCTAGCAGGAGGAGCCTGGGATCCAACCAGCAACCTTTGGATTACTAGACCACCAGCTCTACCGCCTGAGCTACCATCCCCCCTGTTGGTTTTGTTGTCATTGTTGGTTTTGTTGTTATTGTTGTTATTGTTGTTTTTTGTTTTTACTGTTGGTTTTGTTGTTATTGTTGGTTTTGTTGTTTGGGCTCCATCCCAGAGGAATGTTATTGTTCCGACGATTATTATTTTCCTTGTCCTTGGCACTTTTCAGGCAGAAACAGGCTGAATTATTTGTTAGATGCCGAATTACAGAAAATCTGCAAAATGTAATATGTAACTAACATGACTAAAATGGACCCCATGTATTGCTGCCTGCCAGTTATTATTATTATTATTATTATTATTATTATTATTCTTATTCTTTTTATTATTATTATTATTATTATTATTATTATTATTATTGTTCTCTGGGCGTGTCAGGCGTGTCAGAGCGTGTCGTGGCGTGTCGGAGCATGTCGGAGCCTGTCGGAGCGTGGCGGGGCACGTTAGAATGTGTTGGGGCATTGGGGCGTGTTGGAGTGCGTTGGGGCATTGGGGCATGTTGGGGCGTGTTGGAGCGTGTTGGGGCGTGTTGCGGTGTGTTGAGCATGTTGGGCGTGTCGGGGGTTGAGGCGTGTTGGAGCATGTTGGGGCGTGTTGAGCGTGTTGCGATGTGTTGAGCGTGTCGGGGCGTGTTGGAGCGTGTTGGGGCGTGTTGAGCGTGTTGAGGCCTTGAGGCATGTTGGAGCGTGTTGGGGCGTGTTGAGCGTGTCGGGGCGTTGAGGCGGGTTGGAACGTGTTGGGGAGTGTTGAGCGTGTCGGGGCATGTTGAAGCGTGTTGGGGCGTGTTGAGCGTGTCGGGGAGTTGAGGCGTGTTGGAGCGTGTTGGGGCGTGTTGAGCGTGTCGGGGCGTTGAGGCGTGTTGGAGCGTGTTGAGCGTGTTGGGGCGTTGAGGCGTGTTGGAGCGTGTTGGAGCGTGTTGAGCGTGTCGGGGCGTTGAGGCGTGTTGGAGCGTGTTGAGCGTGTTGGGGCGTTGAGGCGTGTTGGAGCGTGTTGGAGCGTGTTGAGCGTGTCGGGGCGTTGAGGCGTATTGGAGCGTGTTGGAGCGTGTTGGAGCGTGTTGAGCGTGTCGGGGCGTTGAGGCGTATTGGAGCGTGTTGGAGCGTGTTGAGCGTGTCGGGGCGTTGAGGCGTGTTGGAGCGTGTTGAGCGTGTCGGGGCGTTGAGGCGTGTTGGAGCGTGTTGGAGTGTGTTGAGCGTGTTGGGGCATGTCGGGGCGTTGAGGCGTGTTGAGGCGTGTTGGAGCGTGTTGGGGCGTGTTGAGCGTGTTGGGGCATGTCGGGGAGTTGAGGCGTGTTGAGGCGTGTTGGAGCGTGTTGGGGCGTGTTGAGCGTGTTGGGGCATGTCGGGGCGTTGAGGCGCGTTGGAGCGTGTTGGGGCGTGTTGAGCGTGTCGGGGCGTTGAGGCGTGTTGGAGCGTGTTGGGGCGTTGAGGCGTGTTGGAGCGTGTTGGAGCGTGTTGAGCGTGTCGGGGCATTGAGGCGTATTGGAGCGTGTTGAGCGTGTCGGGGCGTTGAGGCATGTTGGAGCGTGTTGGGGCGTGTTGGGGCGTGTCGGGGCGTTGAGGCGCGTTGGAGCGTGTTGGGGCGTGTTGAGCGTGTCGGGGCGTTGAGGCGTGTTGGAGCGTGTTGGAGCGTGTTGAGCGTGTTGGGGCGTTGAGGCGTGTTGGAGCGTGTTGAGCGTGTTGGGGCGTGTCGGGGCGTTGAGGCATGTTGGAGCGTGTTGGGGCGTGTCGGGGCGTTGGAGCGTGTTGGGGCGTGTTGGGGCGTGTTGAGCGTGTCGGGGCGTTGAGGCGTGTTGAGCATGTTGGGGTGTGTCGGGCATGTCGGGGCCTGACGGGGCATTGGGGCGTGTTGAGCGTGTCGGGGCATGTTGAAGCATGTTGGGGCGTGTTGAGCGTGTCGGGGCGTTGAGGCGTGGTGGAGCCTGTTGGGGCGTATTGAGCGTGTCGGGGCGTGTCGGGCATGTCAGAGCGTGTCGTGGCGTGTCGGAGCATGTCGGAGCTTGTCCGAGCGTGGCGGGGCACGTTAGAATGTGTTGGGGCGTGTTGGAGTGCGTTGGGGCATTGGGGCATGTTGGGGCGTGTTGGAGCGTGTTGGGGCGTGTTGCGGTGTGTTGAGCATGTTGGGCGTGTCGGGGGTTGAGGCGTGTTGGAGCATGTTGGGGCGTGTTGAGCGTGTTGCGGTGTGTTGAGCGTGTCGGGGCGTGTTGGAGCGTGTCGGGGCGTGTTGGAGCGTGTTGGGGCGTTGAGGCATGTTTGAGCGTGTTGGGGCGTGTTGAGCGTGTCGGGGCGTTGAGGCGGGTTGGAACGTGTTGGGGAGTGTTGAGCGTGTCGGGGCATGTTGAAGCGTGTTGGGGCGTGTTGAGCGTGTCGGGGCGTTGAGGCGTGTTGGAGTGTGTTGGGGCGTGTTGAGCGTGTCGGGGCGTTGAGGCGTGTTGGAGCGTGTTGAGCGTGTTGGGGCGTTGAGGCGTGTTGGAGCGTGTTGGAGCGTGTTGAGCGTGTCGGGGCGTTGAGGCGTGTTGGAGCGTGTTGGAGTGTGTTGAGCGTGTTGGGGCGTGTCGGGGCGTTGAGGCGTGTTGGAGCGTGTTGAGCGTGTTGGGGCGTGTCGGGGCGTTGAGGCGCGTTGGAGCGTGTTGAGCGTGTTGGGGCGTGTCGGGGCGTTGAGGCGTGTTGGAGCGTGTTGAGCGTGTTGGGGCGTGTCGGGGCGTTGAGGCGCGTTGGAGCGTGTTGGGGCGTGTTGAGCGTGTCGGGGCGTTGAGGCGTGTTGAGCATGTTGGGGCGTGTCGGGCGTGTCAGAGCATGTCGGGCGTGTCGGGGCCTGACGGGGCATTGGGGCGTGTTGAGTGTGTCGGGGCATGTTGAAGCGTGTTGGGGCGTGTTGAGCGTGTCGGGGCGTTGAGGCGTGTTGGAGCCTGTTGGGGCGTGTTGAGCGTGTCGGGGCGTTGAGGCGTGTTGGAGCGTGTTGGAGCGTGTTGAGCGTGTTGGGGCGTGTCGGGGCGTGTCAGAACGTGTCGGGTGTGTCGGGCTGTGACGGGGCATTGGGGCGTGTCGGAGCACGTCGGGGCGTGTCGGAGCATGTCGAAGCTTGTCGGGGCGTAGCGGGGCGTGTTGGAGTGTGTTGGGACATTGGGGCGTGTTGGAGCGTGTTGGAGCGTGTTGGAGCGTGTTGGAGCGTGTTGCGGGGTGTCGAGCATGTCGGGGGTTGAGGCGTGTTGGAGCGTGTTGGACCATGTTGGGCCGTGTTGAGCGGGTCGGGGCGTGTTGGGGCGGTTTGAGGTCTGGACCGAGGACAGTTCTCTCAGTGGGAGTTCCTGCCGGATATTGATGAACCGCCGCCTCCGGCCACCCTGCGCCACGCCCCTTTAGACACGTCCTTCAAACGACCCTCCCTAAAAAGGTTGAAAACAAAGATGAATTTCAATTTGATCAGTAGTCAAACAAGCTGTGTTTTTTTTTTTTGAAGAAGAAGAAGTTAAGAAATGAATAAGCTTCTATAAAGTTATTTATAAAGTTATTAAATTCAATTTGTTGTCACACTTTCGGGACACCTTGTCTTTTCTCTTCATTAAGAGCAGATACTGCAGGCACGACTGCAGCGTCTCGGGGGGGAAAATGTGACTCGACTTGGGACTCGACCCGACCAAGGAAAAAGGCCTCGGGGGACTCGCTCGAGACTCCGACCCAATGACTGCGAGACTTGTGACTGGGACGAGGGGGACCCGGTCACATGACGACGAGCTCCGTCGCCATCTGGCTACGGGGCCCGGGCGGAGGTGCGGAGGACGCCGCCGTCACACCGTTGAGCGCTGCACCGAGACGGGGCCCGGTGTCAAGGCGGCGGCGTTCAAAGGGCCCCGAGGCTCAGGACAGACTCTTTCTTTCATTGATTTCTCCCTCTCTCTCTTCCTCGACACAGACGTTCGCTGCTCACAGGGAGGCTCGTCCGTCACTTTAAATTGATCGGTTGCGTCATGGACTTTTTAACCGGTGCGTGAGCGTTTCGCGGTGCCCTCTCCGACCTTACGCCTCGTACACTTAATGAGTGTCTCTGGAAGAACAGGCGCGACTTGAAGTTTGATGATGGTGCTGGGGTTGTTTGCCTTCTCGGAGCAGGGGAGCGGCGCTGTGGGCCTCGGTGTGGATGGCTCTGTGGCTCGCTGTGATGAGTCTTTCCTCCGCCCGCGCGTGTGAGAAACGAAAGGCGCGACCGTTGATTTCAGAGGGCAAGGAAAGCACCAGGCACCCCCCTCCCCTCTCCCGCCGTCATAACAGATGTTGACGTTGACCTTGAAAATAGCCACGAATATTTGGGTCATTGTTCTCCGTAACCAACTGCGGTTCGAATCCCATGTTGCATGTGATGTTTCTTCTGAGATGATGACCCTCTTCTGCAGATTTCATTGGGTCAATATTAGCCTTTTGTGTTATTGCGCCGCTGGGTTTTGGAAGCCTATGTGTGTAGTATGTAATGTGGGGTATGTAGTGTGTAGTATGTAATGTGTAGTATGTACTGCGTAGTATTGTGCGGGATTGTCATGACATTTCACTGCTTACATGTATGACCGTATGCACAGTATACTATGTATGTGACAAATAACCTCTTAAACTTGAACTTGTTTGAGAGACACCATCAGTTAGGCGTAGATGACCTCATCGCCTCCATCTGCAACTGTGTCACAGAAACCCCAAGGACGCGCTGCCCTTGGACTTCTTTGTGGTGAACAAGCACAAACCGATGACGTTGCAAAGCGTTTTGCACAATATCACTCCCACGGAGGTTTCCAAGAAAACCCAAAGAGCTTTTCTATGATTTTTTTTTTTTCCTGGAAACTTCCTGTAAAGAGTTTCACAGCGGTCGTCTTTTCATCAGATGCAGCGTTTTGCAAGCAGCCGTCGAGCAATCCCCGGTGAAGCTGCGAAATGTTCACAAGAGTTTGAGGAAGTTAACTTGTTATTTGTGGTTAATGGGGGGGGTTTCGAGTTGACCTTGTGTCGTAGTACGTTAGTGATGGTTTATTTCCTGGTTTTCACATTTGTGCAATTGCTGCAACTAATCTTGACCCTGTGCATTGCCAGTGCATAATTACCATTATTATTATTATTATTATTATTATTATTATTATTATTATTATTATTTATTTTCTTATTATTACTACCATTCTTATTCTTATTCTTATTCTTATTCTTATTCTTATTATTACCATTATTCTTTTTTATTATTACTACCATTATTATTATTATTATTACCATTATTATTATTATTATTATTATTACCATTATTATTATTATTATTATTATTATTATTATTATTATTTATTTATTTATTTATTTATTTTTTATTATTACTACTATTCTTATTCTTTTTCTTATCACCATTCTTCTTATTTTTTTTTATTACTATCATTATTATTATAATTATTATTATTATGCCACTTTTTCTCTTTTGCCAGGTTTCGCCTGGTGGAGTTTTTCCCATGTAGACATTGCTCCCAGTAGCGGCATCATTTCGGACCCATCGGACCATGCGTCTAGCACCACCATCAGACCGAAGCCGCGCCTTCCACATGGCTGTGTCTTGCACCCTGCTTATCTCACAGTCCCAAACCTGTGATATCACGTGTCTCCTCACGTTCTACAACTTTGCCAGAGGGAACATTGACTTCCGTCAGATTTTCTGCCATTTAGAATTGTCTGAAAAACAAATCTTTGACATCTTCTCGGCCATTTGTTCAATGTCAACCCCAAGTTCAATCCCTGGTCTAACTGCTCCCTGTTTGGCTTGACGCCTTGCACATAAATATTATTTACATATTAGTCTTGTTTTTCTTTCTCTTTGAATGTGACTTTAATATGACCATTTATTTTGTCGGCCCATTCACCCACAGTTTATTGTCACACTTGTGTTTCCACCTTTATCGATAAAGATTTTGTTTTTTAACGTGTGTTTATCGGTATTTTAGTGAACAAACACAAAGTACTGAATACAAATTATATAAAATATATCAAAAACTGTATGGAATTTACATACACAGACACACATGAAAGCTATAGAACACATCCAATGCATGTACTTATTAAGTATTAATTAAGGCACAAAGCTGTTTTACATGGTGTTTATTAATATTTGACATTAGGTATGACCTTGTTATTGGAGCAACGAGTTAAGAGGATATTTATTGCCTTGCCTCTACATAATCAATGAAGGGCTGCCAAGTCTTATGGTATTTCTCAATGGAACCTGCAAAGTGGATCTTGGGTTTTTCCAGTTGAAGGTGTTGCACAACATCTTTGATCAACATAGTGTGAGAGGGACTGGATGTTTCCAGTTCAATAAAATGAAGAGGACTGCCCTCTCCCGGTTCCCCAAAATACAGACAACACCGGGTCAGGTCCTCAGACAAAGTTTTAGATATAGAGTTCAGAAAAATGGATCATTTTGGGCAAAGCCAGAACATGTGCCCCGACGAGGCAGGAAATACCCCGCAAATGAGTCTACATTTTATAACGCTTGACCTTTGAAAGATGGAGACGATGCAACACCCTGAAGTGTGTAAGACCACCAGGCCTGCTACGTATGGATGCTGAGGGCGCACCCTCCTGAGCCTCTACCGTAAGAATGGAGGCACAGGAGGCTCCATAATAGGTTGCTCCTCCGTTAAGCCAATGCCCGAGTCCTCCTCCCAAGCGGATTTGAGAATGTCTAGGGATATATCTAATTGATTAGACATATGGTTATAGGTATATGATGTTACTCCCCTCGGCGAAGGATCAACAGAAAGCAACGATTCCATCTGGTTGCTATTAGGTGCGCGAGCAAAGGTAGTCACGTTGGATCTAACGTAGTTGTGAATTTGCAGAAATCGGAAGAAATGGCTTTGCGGCAGATTGTATTTATCGCGCAGTAATTCAAAACAGGGAAACGTGCCATTAAAATAAAGAGCTTTCATTTTTCTAATGCCGTTACGAGTCCATGCCTGAAAGGAGCGCTCTCCGATAGAGAGGGATGGAAAACGTTGGTTGAGACACAAGAGGAGCAGAGAGAGGATTCCCGTGCCAACCCGAACGCCGTCTTATTTTAGTCCAGATTTCAGGGACTCTGCGGCTTTGGTCTTTGTAAAAAGTAGTAAAAAGTACTTTCAAATTCTAGGGGCTTTTTTATTCCAAATAAAAAACGGGTGATTTCTCCGTCTAGTTGTCTAAGAAATTACTTATTAATAACAACAGGGATGCATTGATTGAAAAAAAAATAGGGAGAATTTTCATTTTTACAGCGTTTACTCTCCCTGCCGGGGATTAAGGGAGATGGGAACACCGACCAAGACCGTGAATACTACGTTCAAAAAGAGGTTTGAAGTTGAACTTAAGCGAGTGGAGGATCGACCTCGTCACGACCGCGCCCAGGTAGCTAAAGGACTTCTCAGCCAATTTGAATGGAAAATTGGGAGTATGATAGATTCTGGGCAGGATTGTTGACGGGGAACAGTTCACCCAGAAATCCCACCAAACATCCCTGGCGCAGACATGATACTTGGAACGGGTTCAGTTGGATTTCTGACTTACAAAAGTAGGTCATCAGCGCATAAAGAGACCTAGTGTTCCCTCTCTCCTCTAAATACCCCCTGGAAGTCAATGAGCGAGCGTAGGGCGACGGCCATGGGCTCGCTGGAAAGCGCAAACAGTAGAGGAGAGAGGGGGCAGCCCTGTCTTGTGCCCCGCTGCGGGGGGAAATATTTTGACCTCAAGGCACCGGTCTGAACGGAAGCCGAGGGCGAGACGTGAAGGAGAAGACGCCCGAGAAATGAATTTCTCGCCAAAGCCGAACCTCTGCGAGGTAGAAAAGAAAAACAAAGATCCCACTCGGCCCGGTCAACCGCTTTTTTCAGCATCTAATGAAATGGGCACCTCTGGGCCGAGGGTTTGGACTAAGGAGAGTACAATAATATTGAAAAGTCTACGAAGGTTTAGGAAAAGTCTATTCTCAATAAAAGCCAGTTGATCTTGTGAAATAATTGTGGGACAGACTTTTTTCTCGACGGGTGGCCAGTGTTTTAGCGGTATAGTCCACATGCAAAAGGGCTGAGGGGTCTGTCTGACGGAGCCCGGGTCGACTGGGTCTTTATCCCACTGAAGCCGAAGAGAGATGGAGGCCCGGTAAAAAAGTGTTTTGGCATTGAATGATTTGTTTAAAGTATCAAGGAGTGGAGAGGAAATCAACACTGATAAAGATTCATGGAACCCTGAGCCAAAACCGCCGGGTCCCGGGGCTTCAGAACTTTACATGCTCTTCATAGAATGGTTCAATTCCACTGGAGATATCCTCTGCAGACATCATTGGGATATTCAATTAGCCGAAAAAAAACATCTATTAAAGCCTTCTTGCCTCCTGACTCCGAGGAATATAAACTTGAATTGTTCTAATTGCTTATTTATGTCCTGAGGATCAACGGTTGCCCGTCCAGAATTAGTTTGAATTGCAGTTAATCACCCTCGAAGCAACTGATTTGCGAGGCCAGAAGCCTCCCAGCCTCCTTGCCATGTTCGCGGGACGCGTGAGGGGCTTGTCATAACAGCCGCGCTGTTTCATCTGTGGATAGAAGGTGGAATTCTGTTTGAAGTGCTAATCTTTCTTTGCGCAGGTCAGGAGTGGGAGATCCAGAATAACGCCGGTCCTGGATCTAAGATCTGAGCGGCAGTGCCAGAGATGCCTTCTACTGGCGGTCGGTTGGCAGCCGCACCAGAGGAAATGTGTTTGGCCACGGGGGAAAGGCTTTCAGAGCTGCCCACAAAGTGCTCTTTGATACGTCTCCCGTGTTATTTGTCGTCAGAATGAATTCCACCGGGGTTGTTATAAAGTCCCGGAGGATTAGTCCGGCGATAAAAGATTATTAAAGCGTCGAGTTCTGGGCGTATTTTTTGTTCAAAATTGCCGGCTGCGTTAAGTGTGCGGCCTGGTCTGAAATCACACCGCCTACCTGAAGGCAGACGTTTACAGTCAGTAACTAAATAATCTATTTGAACATATGAATGGTGAACAAGGGAGAACAATGAATGACGACAAGATGATGGATACTTGAATCACCAGGGGTGAGTGATTATATGGATATCAAGGTCAGATCTAATGAGTTGAGCCGATTTTGTCAGTGGCTGGGTTTTATGAGATGACCTGTCTAGTTTGGGGTCAAGGACACAGTTAAAGTCCCCGCCCACGATTAGGGTAAGGAGTGTTCAAATCAGGAAGGCATGAAAAAAAAATGTGAAAAAGGAAACGTACATCATCACAGTTAGTGGCGTAGACATTAATAAATAAAGGCTCGTCACGTCACGTCGGTTTCTCGACGGCCCCCTCTCCAACATACAGACCAACAGCGGGCGGGATGGCTGGGCGCGCGGATCGGAAAACAAAGGTAGAGAAAGCTGTAAGGTGGCGGCCTGGGAGGCAAATGAGAAAGAAAAAACCTAAAAGTGCTTGACAAGTTCACCGCTTACACCAGACCCAGGAAGAGTCAGCGCGGCACACCGGATTAAACAGAGGAAGCAGGGGCCGACTGAACGTTTTGACCACTTTGGTAAGGACACGAGATTCATACTGATGGATGCTGAGTCCGCCGATGCAGATGAAGTGATGGTTGATGCCGTAATAGAGAAAAAGCGAGCACAGGAAAGACTGCTGGACAGAGGGGAAGAGTTGAAGCCATAAACATCCCCTCAGCGGTTTGAAATGTCACAAAAGCAAATGAAGATGGACAAGAGAAGAAGACTCACCGGTAGCAGCAGTGTCTGTCAAATCAAAATATGCTGCCTCCTCCAGCAGGAACGTGCCTAAAATGAGACAGAGAGAAAAAGTGAAAGACAAGTGTTAGCCAACCATCCCCAAAATTGCCCAAATTGTGGAACCGAGGGAAGTCTTCTGAGGGAAGAAGAGGATGAAGTGCCGAACATGACACAGGCAGACATGGTGGCGCAAGGTGAAACACAATATCACCGGGCAATTATCACCCACTAATGTACACAGAAACTGTAAGAGGTGGGAAAGGGTGGCTACGTCAGCAGTCCATCAGTCCAGGAAGTGGCCACAAGAGTAAAAGTATCTGCATAGACCCAAGCGACCTAAACAAAGTCATCGAGAGAGCATTACCCCATGCCTACTGTAGGGGAGGTGGTGTCTGCGACACTGGGTACCAAAGTGTTTCTGTCTTGAATGCCAAGAGGGGATTCTTTCAGACTGCATTGGATGAAGCGTTGTCCCTGCTCACAACCTTTAAAACACCAGTGGAAAGGTTCCGGTGGCTAAGGCCACCATTTTGCCTAAAATGCTCCCCAGAAATATGCCAGTGCATCATAGACAGTATGCTAGAGGATGTTGCTGGAGCCATAAGCGTGATGGATGACATTCTCATAGCAGCACCCACAGTGAAGGAACATGACACAATCCTGCGTCAAATAGTTGAGAGAGCCACAAGCTACGACCTGGGACATCTGATAACAGCCGAGGGCCATGAGGCCCGACCCAGCAAAAACAGTGGCAGTACAGCAAATGGCACCGCCGACCGACAAAGATGGGGTTTGCCGGTTGTTAGGTTTTGTAACGTCCCTGTCAAAATTCATACCCAACCTCACTGAAGTAGACGCTCCACTACGCCAGATTTTCAACAGTGATGTGGAAATCGAATGGCAGCAAGCACAGAAGCAGGCGTTCGACACACTTAAGGACCTGTGCATGTGTCTTCCAGTCTTCAAATTATTTGATCCTACAAAGCCTGTTGAAATACTCAAAACACTCCAATAAATGCGTGTGGTAGAACGGTTGCAGGGAACCCCAGCACAGAGGCACAGACGAAGATGGGTTGTAGACATCAGTTTATTGCAGAGAGGAGGCTAGGTGGAATTAGCCAGGAGCAAATGGAACATGTCATGACAGGCTCCTATCCTGAGTGAGTGTGAGGATGAGGGTTTTAACCTGCTGCTTGTTAGCCCAACAAATGAGCAACAGGTATGCAGCCACCCTGATCCCAATCACCTGGATCCAGGTCAGGTGTGGCTGCTCAAACCATCCCATCTACACACCACACCACAATGCGCTATACGCAAATAGAAAAATGCTCTCCATTGTCCATGCCTACATAAAGTTCCACAACTTCATCTTTGGGACACATGTCACAATTTCCAATGATCACAAACCACCCCGGAGACATCTTCAACAAGCCCCCGCTGTCCACCCCCCTGCGCATCCAGAGAATGTGCCTCTGAGGTAAGGACACGGTGCTTCCAAACACTCTGCCCAGAGCGCAGCGCTCAACAAATACGCATGAAATGGATGGCCGAGAGTGCGTCACCATGCACAGCTTCGTGTCAGACGGTGATCATAAATACTCAGAACTGCAGGAATGGACCAAAGAATAGTTAAGAGGGCTCCAACAGACCATTCAGCAAGGCTGGCCCAGCCGCAAGCGGGAAGTGCCAACATCAGCTGTACTGGGACTCGCCTTAAGTTGTCTGATGGCATAATATGAAGGGACTGCGTAGAGTGGTGCCCTCCACTATGTGTCAGCACATGCTGAGGCTCACACACCAATCTCACCTGGGAATAGTCAAGAGCAAGCGGGGAGCCCGGGAAGTGCTACGCTGGCCAGCAGGCCCAGAGCGGCTAATCAGGGGAAGATTCCTGGTGGGCCGCTAATAAAATTTTATCATCGCGTTTACAAGAACTTTATCGACGCCGTACTTGCCGCAGCGCCGGCCGCTGCTGTGACTTCTCATCTGGCTCAGTGTCTCACACACACACACACACACAATACAAGAATAGAGTTCTGTCAATAATGTACACATCTGCAGACCAAGCAGGCAGCTCCTCACCTCTGATTGGAGGCACTCTACAGTCACTACACCAGCTCCCTTTAAGAACTATTAATATATTTTTATGAAATGAAATGTATTTATTATTATTGTTATGTAAAGTAATTACAAAGTTTGTTTTTGTTATTGTTACAGATGACAGCGTATTTGAGGATACATAACAAGTGTAATAAGGATGTCGAATTTAACAATGAATGGAATAATCCTCTTTCCAAAACTGAAGAAGATCCAAAAACCACAAACAACAATATTGAATCTATGTGCATTGATAATATTGAAAATGCAGATTTAAGTTGAGAAGATGAAAATATTGACGAAACAGGAAGTGATAAACAACATGTCATGTTTATGGACATGTTTACAAGCAATTGATACTGTACAGGAAGTATTAGAGCAGCACTTTGAGGACATGTTGTTTGCAGCAGCAGCAGAGGGGAACAACCTGAACCGTTATTGGAGATGAAACCAACATGGAGCAAGATGGGCTTGTGGAGTCGGACACCTTGTGACATCATCATCCAATTTGTTTTAAATGTGCAGGCTGTGGCTATGAGTGTCCATCGCTCTGTCGTGGTTGCAAACTGCGTCCAAGACATATTCCGTGTTTGTGACCTCACACATGGAGTTCGCTTGCAGCTCCAGAGCAACGGGTCCGAATTGCGTTTTATTTTAGTCCCAAAAGTTTAAAAAGTTGATGAAATGTCTCTGCGGGACGTGCAGTGTTAAATCCGTTTCAATGGAAGTGTGTTGTTGGGAAGTTCCACAGATTTGATTTTGATTTGATTTACTTCCACAGAGACAGCGTGAGGCAGGACTTTGTGGACTACAGGAAGTAGACAGGGACCTGACAGGAAGTAGACAGGGACCTGACAGGAAGTAGACAGTCAGAACAACAAGTGTATCAGTTTGTATTCATAGTTCTGCGTGTCACCAGGACTCGGAAAACTCCTGTCACTGTGACATTACCTGAGCCGCTGCTGCGTTCTTGTTTTGAAACTGACCGAAAGAGGACGACGGCAACAATTAATGGGAACTCAAAAATTTGTAATTGGTGTCGATAATGGACCCTGTGTATTGCTGCCTGCAGCTATATTTATAATTATAATTGTTCTATTATTATTATTGCTCAGATTCCTGAGAGTAACCCTAAGGTATAATAAAGTGTTATTTTACACATACATTTAACCAACTCTAACCTAAAATGTGTTTTATTACATAGTCTCTTTAATGAATCTCATTTATTTTATCTTAGTGTGTCTGCTCCTGCCCACTTAGAGCTCTAGACCTCCACTCCAGAAGCAGAGAGAGAGAGAGAGAGAGAGAGAGAGATGTATTCATCATTAGTTTCCCTGGCGACTTTGTGTGCGCTCAGGAGTGGAACGACAGAGAGGAGGCGAGTGTGTGTGGAGAGAGATGGAAAGAGAGAGAGAGAGAGAGAGAGAGAAAACAGTGTGTGTGTGTGACATAAAGAACGAGCAAAATTCAAAAAAAGGTGGGAGAAAATGCAAGCTGTTGGCAGAGCAGTGTGTGTGTGTGTGTGTGTGTGTGTGTGTGTGTGTGTGTGTGTGTGTGTATGTACTGTATGTACACTCCATGTTACATGAGCTGGTTTGAGGTCACTCCTGCTGGGAGAAGCAGCCGTGGACCAAGGAACTCGACTGAGACTGGGCACACACACACACACACACACACACACACACACACACACACACAAACTCACACTTCATCCATCTCTCCATCCTCCGTGTCCCCTTGTTTACATTCCTTGATGCAAAACAGTAGATAGAAGGACAGAGAACGATAGACAGAACAATAGAAAGAATGACAGAACGATAGATAGAATGGAACATTCTTTCTGTTAAACTCCACCTTTCGAGACCTTCCCGGACTCTGGTTGGATGGTCTACTCTGCCCCCTACTGGCAGAGATCGCCCAATATGAGTAGATTCTCATTGGTGGATACACCGATCAGCCACAACATTAAAACCAGTGACAGGTGAAGTGAATAACATTGATCATCTGGTTCCAATGGCACCTGTCAAGGGGTGGGATATATTAGGCAGCAAGTGAACAGTCAGTTGTTGAAGTTGATGTGTTAGAGGCAGGAAAAATGGGCGTGGTCAGGATCTGAGCCACTTAGACAAGGACCACATTGTGATGCTTGTGGGGTGTTACTGGTACGCAGTGGTTAGTACCTACCAAAAGTGCTCCAAGGAAGGACTTTTGTTATGCACTAACCCGGTCCATGGACGCCCAAGGCTGATTGATGCACGTGGGGAGTGAAGTCTAGCCCGTCTGGTTCCATCCCACAGAAGAACTACTGTAGCACAAAGTGGTGAAAAAGCGAATGTTGCTCTGATAGAAAGGTGTAGAACACACAGTGCATGGCAGCTTGCTGCGTATGGGAGCGCTCAGCGTGTCCATGCTGACCCCTGTCCACCCCTGAAAGCACCTACAATGGACACGTGAGCGTCACAACTGGACCATGGAACAATGGAAGAAGGTGGCCCGGTCTGATGAATCACGTTTTCTTCTACATCATGTGGATGGGCGGGGTCAGGGTCCGATCCCATGGAGCACCTGTGGAATGTGCTGGAACAACAAGCCCCGATCCACGGGGGGCCCACCTCCAACTTCCAGGACTTAAGGATCTGCTGCTAACTTCATTATTCTTAACAAGTTTGCTCAAACAGTGCAACAACAGCCCATCAGGCTAAGAGCAGAGAAAATGAGAGTGAGCTCTTCAGTGCTCCCCTTATCGTGGGCCCTCGAATGAAGATAGGCCAGCTTGAAGTCCGAGGGTACCGATGAGCAGCATGAGCTTGTTCTTCTGATAAATTTGCGGCAGGCTAGACGCAGCAAAGGTGTATCGCTGCCCTCCACAGGTCATTTGTAGATCTCCATCGAATGAGTTAAATCCTCAGGTAGAGCCCAGTGCGATGGCGAAAATTAATTTGTTTATATTGTTTCACAATGTTCCGAGAAGAGAAGGGATTTCAACAAATGATCATATCACTCCAATTTCTGAGCAACTCACCAACCAGCGCCGGCGCATGTTTCAGTGCAGTGACCCGGTCTCAGTCTTGTTACTACCACACTGTCCCTCCTCCCATTCCTATCTTTGACGTGTCTTTCAGTGTTTGCCGTATTGAACATTAAAACCTGCCTTTGTTTCCCTCCTCCCATCGCAATTCCAGATCTATTCCTCTTTTTGACGTCTTACCAGCTTCTTCATAACCCTGTACTCCTACGTGAGCCGGGACCCGGAAAAACCCAG
Source organism: Zeus faber (assembly GCF_960531495.2). NCBI lineage: Eukaryota > Metazoa > Chordata > Actinopteri > Zeiformes > Zeidae > Zeus > Zeus faber. Next base: position 47,722,807 of record NC_137189.1, on the reverse strand, counting down.
TTTTCCCCGACTTAGATACTCCATTTAACAGTCAAAATTTCTACTATTAGATCCGGTCTGGCCCCACTTTTCCCCTTCAGTGCCGTTCACGCTGCAGTAGAATTTGAGCATATACTTATCTTCCCTGGTCCAACTTCCTCCACCCACCCAAGTGCCCGGGAGATCACCACAAGCTCTGTGGTGAAGACTGGCACATGGTTGGATACCCCCTTTCCATGTTGTATCTGTAATTGCGGGATGCCTGTTCCTCTTGCAGCTTTTCCATTGTTCAGATCCTTGGAGCCATCAGTGTACATCCGTGTGGACTCTCATCTATCTATTTTTTCTTCAAGATGGTCACAGGAGCCACACCCACATCCTTCTTCTTGATTCGGTCTAATATGGAACAGCCTACGGCGGTTCCTGGCAAAAGCCATGGCGGAACAGGTGGCCAGCGCGCTGCCGGGCCCATCCACAAATCTTTCACTCCCACTCCCTGTGGAATTTGTTATACCCCCCCCCCCTACTTTCCCCATCCCTTCCCTCAAGCTCCCAGTGCTCCCCCAACAAACACTTAACTGGTATTAACAACCTATAGCTCTGGAGCTCGGCGCTCCTTCTCAGCTCTAACGTGGTTTCCCCCCATTTCAATAAAAAGAGCATTGATCGGTGTCGCTCTTTGAACCTGTGTCACATCCAGCTTCTTTAGAACAGATACAGAACCACGCTCCCATAATCAATTGCAGATCTTACAATTGCCCTGCACGTCATCGTTATCGTTGCTCCATCCGCTCCCCAGTCAGATCCCACCAGACGTCCCGTGACATCAGTGACTTTCTCGCAATTTGCAACCGTCTTCTCTACATGAGCCCTCCACGTTCCTTCTCTCCTCGAACCAGACGCCCAGAAAACGGAACATTTGAACTCTTTCAAGAGGCTTGTTATAAAGCCCGTGGTCCTGCTGTAATGTTTTCCTTTTATAACCGACGACCACCTACTTTGACTTTGCGCCTGAAATTGATCAAACCCCATTCCTCCGCCCACGTCACTACCTTATCCGATGCCTGCTGCAGCTCCTTATGAACGTGGTCTAAATTTAGACCTCTTTTCCATATGGCCCCCTCATCATCATTACATAGCGATACCCCAGAACCAGTTCCCACTCTACAAAAATTAGCATCGATCATTATATTAAACAAAACCGGGCTGATTACACTTCCCTGGGGGGGACCATTAGCCACGTTCTCCTCACAGGATAGAGCACCGCCTACTCTTTCTTGAATAGAACCATTTCTCAAACAGCTCTTGATCCGGTTTAGCATCATAGCATCATACAGCTCTACATACAAACTCTCCTTCCACAAGATAAACTACGCCTCCTCAATGTCGAGAAATACACGGTTTTTATTTTATTTGCTAAAGCCTTCCTGATGTCCACATCTAGCACTAGTGCAGAGTTCACAGTGGAACGTCCAACCCTAAAGCCGCTCTGATATCCACAAAATATTTCTGTTTCTCAAGAAAATATACTGGTCTGTCTGTAACCGTACCTTCCATTATTTTACATAATTCAGCTGTAAGCACAACGGCCAGGTTCATTTGCTGTTTTACCAGGTTTCCGCATAAGGGACGAGTATTTCCGTTCTTTTTTGGCAAATGCCCACGTTCCCATGTTGTATGAGCGGTAATATCTCCTCTAGTACCAGATCGTCCGAACGACAAAATATGAGGCACCTGAACCCATCCCTTCCAGGTGCTGTGCCTCTCCCCTTCTGAATGGCTTGTTTACGTTCTTGCGAGGAAAGAAGGTATTCACTACATGCGCATCATCATTATTATGCTCTAGTTCGAAATTCTCATTCTTCCACTTCGCCTCCCTCTAATTCTTGCCTGCTGAGATTATATTCCTATATCCCCGCCGTTGGATGCTCCGACGCCCATAGCTTCCTAACCTGTTTGCAGTCCTAAAGCACTGCAGAATGTGTGCCAGCTTTCACGGACTGTTCCTCAACCGCCTGCATGCTTTATTCCAAGCACGTCGCTCCACCGTGGCACAATCTGAGGTTCTTTTGGACCTTGTCTTTTTGGTACGAGCTCATCTGGGGGAGAGTGAACTCTTGAGGCGTGCTCCTTTTATTGACGGCCCCGAGTGACGTCGGAGGGAACCAATGAGCAGCATGAGCAGACTGCACAGGTGGAAACGAAAAGCACCTGGAGAGAAAAGGAGGAGGGTAGGAGGAGAGAAAGAAAAGGAGGGAAGAACAACAGACGCACACGCAACAGGCACTTTTCCCCTACCAGGCACGTAACAGTCTTCATATATATATATATATATATATATATATATATATATATATATATATATATGAGAATTAATGGGGAAATTTAACTATTCATTTTGCTGGGGACCCTCTGGAACCTCTTGAAGGACCTCTGGGGGGTCCCCGGACCCTACGTTGAGAACCACTCTGCTAATAAGCCTCCAACATTTTGCTTTCATAGTATTTGCCTGCCAATAGCGTTTTTAACATTCCAATATCAATGTAATATTTGGGGGAGAAAGATACAAAATGGAAAAAAGTGTTAAAAAAGTGATTCATAATTTTATTGTTCACAAATCTTTTGGCTGCATCGCAGGTCGCTTCAGTCCTTCCTGATTTTGGGTTTGGGGGCTGTAAAAATAAACATCTTAAATTAGATCATTGTTGTCGTATTAGTCAACAGATATAGAAATAGAGACTGGAGAGAGGAGAGAGGGAAGAGGAGAAAGGAGAGAGGGAAGAGGAGAGAGGAGAGAGGGAAGAGGGAAGAGGAGAGAGGAGAGAGGGATGAGGAGAGAGGGATGAGGAGAGAGGAGAGAGGGAAGAGGAGAGAGGGAAGAGGGAAGAGGAGAGAGGAGAGAGGGAAGAGGGAAGAGGAGAGAGGGAAGAGGAGAGAGGAGAGAGGAGAGAGGAGAGAGGGAAGAGGAGAGAGGGAAGAGGGAAGAGGAGAGAGGAGAGAGGGAAGAGGGAAGAGGAGAGAGGAGAGAGGGAAGAGGAGAGAGGGAAGAGGAGAGAGGGAAGAGGGAAGAGGAGAGAGGGAAGAGGAGAGAGGGAAGAGGAGAGAGGGAAGAGGAGAGAGGAGAGAGGGAAGAGGAGAGAGGAAAGAGGAGAGAGGAGAGAGGGAAGAGGAGAGAGGGAAGAGGAGAGAGGGAAGAGGGAAGAGGAGAGAGGAAAGAGGAGAGAGGGAAGAGGAGAGAGGGAAGAGGGAAGAGGAGAGAGGGAAGAGGAGAGAGGAGAGAGGAGAGAGGAGAGAGGGAAGAGGAGAGAGGGAAGAGGGAAGAGGAGAGAGGAGAGAGGGAAGAGGGAAGAGGAGAGAGGAGAGAGGGAAGAGGAGAGAGGGAAGAGGAGAGAGGGAAGAGGGAAGAGGAGAGAGGGAAGAGGAGAGAGGGAAGAGGAGAGAGGGAAGAGGAGAGAGGAGAGAGGGAAGAGGAGAGAGGAAAGAGGAGAGAGGAGAGAGGGAAGAGGAGAGAGGGAAGAGGAGAGAGGGAAGAGGGAAGAGGAGAGAGGAAAGAGGAGAGAGGGAAGAGGAGAGAGGGAAGAGGATTCTCGTCACCGTTTGGGTTTTCCTGTCTGTAGAAGTTCTTCAGCATCTCTACGGCCTCCTCTGCTCTGTAGCCCGCTACACACTACGCACACACACACACACACACACACACACACACACACACACACACACACACACACACACACACACACACACACACACACACACACACACAGTTTGTTTAACTTGCGAGGAACACACACTGTGCGACAGCCTGACAGCAGATAAATAATAACACACAGGACCTTCAGGATTATGTCGACACGCAAGTGGTTTTGAAATGACTGTCAAAGCCATTTTTTACTTTGGGATCAAACGTTCTCGCTTCGTCGTCTGAACGTACGTTGCAGTTCCAGTGTCTTATGTGGAACTGGCACTGCCGTCATGCCCCATCGAAATTAATCACATTAAAGGCTGCAAAAAATAAAAAATAAAAAAACTCTTTATTCTAGTTGGAAAAGAGCGCCAGTTACTTACATATAGATAAGGAGGCCTGCACACAGGGAGGAGATAATGGCACGCATGCGCGCACACACACACACACACACACACACACACACACACACACACACACACACACACACACACATACACACACACACACACAAACACACACACACACACACACACACACACACACACACAAACACACACGCACACGCGCGCACACACACACACACACACACACACACACACACACACACACACACAAACACACGCGCGCGCACACACACAAACACACACACACACACACACACACACACACACACACATACACACACACACACACAAACACACACACACACACACACACAAACACACACGCACACGCGCGCACACACACACACACACACACACACACACACAAACACACAAACACACGCACGCGCACACACACACACACACACACACACACACACACACACACACACACACACACACACACACACACACACACACACACACACACACACACACAAACACACACGCGCGCACACACACACACACACACACACACACACACACACACACACACACACAAACACACAAACACACGCGCGCGCACACACACACACACACACACACACATACACACACACACACACGCATAATCTGTTTGATTAACAAGCGCAAATGTTTGACAGCACACATGCATACAGCAGGATCAGGGCGGGGGAACTGCAAATAGTGACATAATATAATGGAAGTACAGGATTCTCTGCTCGGGCAAATACAGGAAAATAAAAAGCCCCATTCAGTAATTAACCCTTTATTGAGCTGTACATCCACTCCATAAACTACTCACCCTGTATAATATGGCGAATACAATTTAACGTGGATTTACATTTGGACTTGGAAAAACCAGGGAATCTGAACAGCTCTTGTGCGAAGAATGTCCCCGCCAGGAGGTTGTCACCATCCGACAGAGTAAGGGTACGACAGAACGAAAAGAAAACAAGACAGAAAAAAACTAAAAAATAAAATCAAATTGAAAAAAAACGCGATTCAGACACACAGCACTTCTGTGGAGGGAACTATGTCCGCTCTTACACACAAACACACACATTGAAGTACTTGTGAGGACTTTGTGGGAGAATTTCTGAGGAGCACCTGGTCTACAATAGGGAGGAGGATGGAGATTAAACATGTCCACCAGGTGGCAGTAGAAGCTGGGAATCACAGACCTTGAAGGGTTTTCCGCTGTGAGGAAGCTCGGCAGCGGAGACGTCCAGTACGGAGCCGCAGCCTCCGAACCGCTCGTTCCCACAGCCGTACACCACCATCCGGATGTCTGGTTCAGTCGGCAGGTGATGGAAACATCCTCGGACAGATTTTAACACACATACACCGATCAGCTCGGGTCACCTAAACAGCTGTGACCCGTGGAGACATGGACTCCACCAGACTCTGAAGGTGTCCTGTGGTATCTGGCTCCAAGACGTTAGCAGCAGATCCTTTAAGTCCTGGAAGTTGGAGGTGGGGCCCCCATGGAACAGGCTTGTTGTTCCAGCACATCCCACAGATGCTCCATGGGATCGGACCCTAACCCCACCCATCCATATGACGTAGAAGAAAAGGTGATTCATCAGACCTCCACCTTCTTCCATTGTTCCATGGTCCAGTTGTGAGGCTCACGTGTCCATTGTAGGTGCTTTCAGGGGTGGACAGGGGTCAACATGGACACTCTGAGCGCTCCCATACGCAGCAAGCTGCCATGCACTGTGTGTTCTACACCTTTCTATCATAGCACCGTTCACCTTTTTCACCACTTTGTGCTACAGTAGTTCTTCTGGGGGATCGAACCAGACGGGCTAGACTTCACTCCCCACGTGCATCAATGAGCCTTGGGCCCCGTGACCCTGTCGCCGGTTCACCGGTCGTCCTTCCTTGGACACTTGTACTGCAGGGAACAGCCCACAAGACCTGTGGCTGTGGAGATGCTCTGACCCAGTCGTCCAGCATCACAATGTGTGTGTGTGTGTGGTTGTGTGTGTGTGTATATATATATATATATATATATATATATATATATATATATATATATATATATATATATATATATATATATATATATATCTCTCTCCCACCCCCTGACAGGTGCCATTGGAACCAGTTGATCAATGTAATTCACTTCACCTGTCGCTGGTTTTAATGTTGTGGCTGATCAGTGTAGATCCTGTACAAATACCCCAAAATGTCCCCTACGTGGGACAAATAAAGTACAACCTTCAATTATATCTTCAAACAACACACAAATACATATTTACACACCATGGGGCATGCATGGAAACACACATGCCGTTACCTCTGTATGTACATATGCACACGCGCACACACACACACGCACGCAAAAGACAAATGTACCCTTGAACACACAGGTGAAAGAATAGACATTAACAGTACAAACGATCAAATCGACATCACACATCTGACAAACACACATCGCAGTAGTACAGCCACAGACATGCACCCTGTACACACGCAGCTACACAAACACACGCGCACACACAGGGACACACACAGGGACACACACGCACGGCTGTTGAAAAACACACGGGAACAGAACAGCGTGAGGATACTGAGCAGGCGCAGCGCGGCGGCGCACATGACGCACGGCTCCACGGTGACGTAGAGGACCGTGCTCGCGCACACACCCCGGGGGTCCACGTCGGCACGCCGGCACCACGCCAGCACCTGGTCCAGGGCCACCATCTCCGCGTGGCGGGTGGCCTGACACACAATACAACGCAGCTGTCCATATCTCATCACCAGGTTTTATGCCTTTTGCATTTTGCGTCAATTCCACACTGTGGCCGGTTGCAAAAAGACTGTTACAGTAACATGTTTGAAAACAAAGTCAAGGTGTGTTTTGATGTCTTTTTGAATGTCGATGCATATGGCAGCCTAAAAATTCAGCTCACTGTACATAGCGCCTTTAGAAAGACGTGACTTTTTGTTTTTATGACTTGTGACCAAAGATATGACTTTGAACAGTCTTTACCAGTCCCACCTCATTTCCACATTACTCATTTGGTTCGACTGTGTTTAAAATAATAATATTATAATAATCTTTATTTTTATCGCACCTTTTTTTTTCTTCGATAAAAAAGGAAAACACTTCAATAGAGTCAATAATAAAAAAAGAAAAACCTCAAGTAAATTATTTGAAGTGTATCGCACCTTTCAAAGAACATGTGCAGCTTTACAGACATTGAAGGAAGTCATCATTTACACAAACCAATTATTTCAAGTGAATGAACCAAAATCCGCACATCGTCGTGGAACCTACATTTTTGGTCTCGTTGACCTCATTTCTGCCTTTGCCGACCACCCTGTCGTCGTGGACCATGAGACATCCGACCGGCACCTCTCCGTTCTCGAGGGCGTCTTTGGCCTGGAAAACACAAGGACCCAGGATGAGACAGGGGACGAACAGGCCTTGATCCCCAGCACCCAGGTCACCATGCACGAAGTTAAAGTGAGTCTTCAAAGTTCATTCATCCATTCATCCATTCATTTCCACTTTTAAAGTGGCAATCCATAAGACATGTATTGTCTGTGTTGGCTGGATTAAAAGTCACAGAATTCCATACAAAACTGCAACATTGATTTTTCCGAACACCCAGGTCGACCCTCGTCTTTGACCTCAATCGGCCACTTTCCAATCTCAAAAGTTTGTCTTCTGATCGATTTGTTTATTTAATTTTTTTTCTGGGTCCCTCGAGGTGGTAGGCGGGTTACTTCTCCTCGCTACTCTTTTTTTGTGAACATCCACGTCCACGGTTTACCGGCCACAACCACAACCAGCTCCACCGCTTTACCAAATCCAGTGCACGCTGCGTTCTGCTTCTCGCGCGTGGCGGACCCCGCCACCGGCAAAAGAAACGGCATATAGGAGGAGGAGCACACGCCTAACGCAGATACATTCGATGGCGGTTTCTTATAGGGTGCCATCAAAAGAAATAGGGGATGGATATCAAATATGGGATTTTTTTTTTTTTAACTCGTTAATTTCACGGATTACCACTTTAAAAGATCCCTCACCATATCAAAAGCAGTGCTCATCCACTTGTCAATGTCTTCAGTCGTTGGATAGAATCCCTCCTGGAGACCCGGAGCCTCGGTCCCCATGGCGGGCTACGTTCAACCAGACAAAATACAACGTCTCACGTTATAATATATAATAAAAAAGAATAATAATCAGCCATTTACTCCATCTGTACAGATGTGGAGCGAGTGATAAAGGCGTGCGCCGCCAGAGGGGGAAGATAATATTGGACGGACCGGTTCCAGGCATGCGCAGTCGATTCGGAGGAATCGATTGGTCGGTCGCGAATTCGTCGTAAAATACATCAAAAAAATAAAATAAAAAATGAAATTAAAATGAAATTTAAAAAAAAGAAAATAAAATTCAAATATACCTAGATAGTAGACAATTACAAAAAAAAAAATGGAAATATTCAAAAATATAAATTGTGCAGATAGGTCATAAGGTGAACCGAGAAAGTGTCTCGAAAGCGACGGAGTGGACGGTTTTCCGCCCAACTGGGCTACTTTTCTTTTCTTTTTCTTTTAAATTCATGCTGGTTTCTGAAATATCTGGCAGGGTTGTTTTTTTACTTTTATTTTGAAAGAGGGAGCGATCCTGCTCCCGTGCCCCGTTCCTCCAAAAAATAAAAAATAAAATAAACAGGATATGCTAAGCAACAAGATGTTTGTGTTTTTATTTGCCATCTGCTATTTCTTAAAGGACTTCCACGAGCAGTGTCTGGAGCAGGAGTACAGTGGAGAATACGATCACCTTCTGTCTTCTACTCCTACGCCCTAACTCCTGCACTCCCTCATCAAGACGCCAAACATTCTGCTGGAAGAGACTGAGACTGAGACCGCTACAACCGTACCAGGAAGATGTGGACTTTTGAATGCAGTTTTCATCAAAAATAAAAATTGTGTTTTTATTTTAGATTGACTGTATTTTACTTTGTTTCCTAAATGAACGAAACAAAAGAAGCATCGTGCGTGTCAGGGACACTGCCAGACACTTTCTTACATCCCCCACCTACTTTTAAAATGTGTTTTTGCACAGACAGCACCTTTATGGACTTGGCGTTAAAGGTGTATATTAAATGTCCTGCAGTTTTTTGTCACGATCCATGAATGTATATAAATGTGAATTTAAAAATAAAATGAAAATCTGATGCTGCTTGTTTTGCTTGTAATGTTTATTTATGTTCATTTTAGCAACAAAATATCCCTCAAACTGACATTTATACATGCACCTAAACATCTGAGTCAAGTATTGGTGCATTAGTATATAGTGTGAATTTAGACCATGAAAGATGGCAAATTTGTAGAAAATACGCTTCAACTTCAGTGATTGGTACGAACCAAAATTAAACATTGCAAAACACATGTTTTATATGTTTTACAATTTTCACTTGCCACTGTGCAATCAGAGGGAGAAAAAAAATGCACACTTTGGCCCAAGATGGCTGACATGAATGAAAATGCTACCCCACTCCTCTTAATTTTGAATAACGCCAAAAAGGGACAGTTCTACAATAGATGCATTACAGCTCTAAATAAGCCCATCTCCCTGTCTCACATCTGTCTTGCTTGCAACTGCAGTGGAATACGTGCAGCATAGCCTGACATTGCCAGGCCAATTCCCAAATGCAGATTAGTTCATTTTCGATTTCCAAGGGGCGTTACCAACGGGCGCAGACCAAAATGTCTCAGGACGCAATTGGATAGACCTTCAACCAATCAGAGCACTGGATAGACCTAACACCAATCAGAGCACTGGATAAACCTAACGCCAATCAGAGCATTGGATAGACCTTCAACCAATCAGAGCATTTGATAGACCTTCAACCAATCAGAGCATTGGATAGACCAACAACCAATCAGAGCACTGGATAGACCTACAACCAATCAGAGCATTGGATAGACCTAACGCCAATCAGAGCATTGGATAGACCTACAACCAATCAGAGCATTGGATAAACCTAACGCCAATCAGAGCATTGGATAGACCTACAACCAGTCAGAGCATTGGATAGACCTTCAACCAATCAGAGCATTGGATAGACCTTCAACCAATCAGAACAACGAAACGTGTCACGTAGCGCTGAGCGAGTGAGTTGGTAAATTAAACTTCTACCAAATCCTGTCAAAATGAGGGCAAACACACATTTCTTATCAACAAAAGCTTTGTGCAGTTGTTTGTTCTTCTTTTTAGAGAAAATAAATCATCCAGTTCATTTAATACTGTTGCGATTGCAGATACAACAGACGGCTCCACGGCAGCCATGTTGGTAAGGTGCTTCAACGGCGCTCCTCCCTCTCGTCATGGCATCAAACCCGCCCCCATATTAGATGAACCGTTGCGACTGGTTTGGCCCCGGCAAGGTCGGGTGGAAACCCGTTGTACCGGTAGGGTGTGGCCAGACGTGTTCTGCAGAACTAATGAAACATGAGCTGCACATTCGCCTGGCTCCCAGGCTACCTGCAACACACCTTCAGGGGCAGGATTTCTATTCATCCAGATCACCGTTGACTCCCCCTCCTCCAGGTGCCGTCCACTAGCAAGTGAACCATCATCACTGGCTCGAGGATATGAGGCAGTTTCTATCTTTCTACTTTGACCTCTGAGGAGAAGTCTGGAGGACAGCTTCTTGTCGGCACGCCCAATCACCTCCTTGCCTGCCGCAGATTTCTTTTTTTGTCTCTGCCTGGTCACTGAAGGTCTTCAGCTTTGATGGGAGCGAATACGTCGACTGATGTTGACCGAACAGTCTTCGGTCCATAAACTCTTTGACGGCGTTTTCCGCCTTTCCCGCAGCTGCGAGCAAATCCTTCCTGATATCTTTGGCCGCAACCGTCCCGGACCTGAGACTCCAAGTGCTGTCTTGGTGTGTACGTCAAAAGGGCTCGGCATGCAATCTAGGGTGGAAATGACTCCGGTCACGGCCTTCTCATCAGCAGGAATTTGCGTGCTGTCATGGGCTTTTCTCTTACCGTGTTCCAGGAGATTTAACTGCCATTGACACACATTGTGTTTTAGGCAGCCCTTTCATGCGGCGACGGTATCCAGTGATACACTGCCGCTCGATTCTGCGTGATCCCCCGTCCGACTGCCCTTAGTCTTGGAAAGCTGTGTTGCACGATGAGCTCTTTGAGCCAAGAAGGATGTGTGAGGGGCAAATTGACCATTTGCAGCCAGTATGAAGGTAAATAACCATCGAAAATGACACGATCGTAAGCAACAAACCATCCATCCACCGTGCCATAATCAAGCACTGCCTCTCACCAACTGAGCATCTGCACCATGTCGATGTACCAACTCCAGAAGGCAGACGTTGGGGTTTCGGCACTTCTCCTTTTCACAAAGTCGATGTGCTTTTCACACATTTCATCAAATTTCTCATTTGTCTGGGAATTCACATTTGATCTCATTGATGACATCCATACACACACCTCTCTTCATCTGGTGGCAAAGAGTCTAAGAAGGCGAGAAATGAGACGTGTTGCAGACTCTGACACAGACGTTTGTGTTGCCCTCGTGCTGCGGTTGCAGGGATGAGCACTGACCACCCTGAGCACCGATGGATCCCGGGCCAACAACTTGGGACTTGACGAGTATGTCTTGCAGTCCTGCATCTCCCAACTTTTTTCCTAGAATACCCGGGTAGGACATGTATGCGTTAGATTCACCTCGTCTAATCACGACGCGCTGAGTAAAGTCACCGTCTTTCCAGCGGATTTGCTGAGCTTTGGCAGATGTAGCTTGATTAAAAACAAACACTACGCGGCCCGGTTGAAGCCGATCAGCGGTTTGTACGCTTCGCTTCAGAATTGCGATTATTGTCGACATCTCTGTTGGCGAAGCCCCAACGACTGGAAGACAAAACAGTGCTGCCCTTTGCAGAGTGCCGTCGCCTTGAAGCAACGTACGGAAACCTGTCTTAGGATTGTGCGTCTTTCAGCATCTATGGACTTTTTGTAACATTTGTAATGTCGTAATGCCGGTTCGGTTTGTGCAGCAGACACATCGCTCAATCTGCGTGGTTTCCGCCTGTGATGTCATACGTTCATGATGAAATAAGTTGTGACCGGACAACTGTGAGCCGTGATGCACAATGACGTAGCCTATTTACAAGCAGCAGCATTTGCGATTAACCTGTTAAATGGCGAAGTTAGACCGAGAAAATGATTTAGCCGTCTGCCTCCAGCGCTCAGACGCTAGACGCACAATGTCTCCTCAAACAGATATCACTTTTAGCTTCCAATCTGGCAGTGTTTTTTCGCTGTCAGTTTGGCGCACCTCAGCTGACTCTGCCTGATGGAGGAGGCAGCCCGTCTGTCAGCTTAACTGCGGACAGTGTCAAGACAAAAACCATCTCGCAGAGGAGGGGGGAGTTAAATGCCGGGTCAACCCCCTCTTCAATGCACCCTGCCTGCAACATAACATACAGTGAAAGATGATCACAAGGGTATAAATAAAGCTTCTGCATATTCACACTGGAAGCCAATTCAGTTAAAACATACGACGTATCAGCTTCTACATGTCATAAAATATGGTTGCTTGAAAAGAGCACAAGTAGAGACCTACTACAGGGTGTGAAATAACCCTGTGCAACTTCAAAGGCCACGGTCAGAGTTGAAGCTATATTGATGCCAAGAGATTAAAATTCTAAAATGATCATCTTGGACATATTAGCAAATGATTTAACTTTTTTTATTTTTTTATTTTTTTACATATCGACAGTGTGAGGCGTTCTCCTTTCTTGTGTTCTTCTCTTCTCTCTCTCTATCTCAGGGGCCCCTGATCAGGTGATTAGTGGGTGGCCCCTCCCCTCATTTAAGGGAGGCTGGAGGGAAAGGAGCTCTGTCTCCCTGAGGAAGCAGCCTGCTGACTGTCTTAGTGTTTTGTTCCTTTGCTTCTTGTTTTGTTTCGTTTGAGGACGGAGGTCTGTTTTCACGGCTTTGTTTGTTAGTTTAGTTCACGCCCTGTTTTGGTAGTTTTGGGAGGGGGGCGGGGTGAAGCTCTGGGTCTTACAGCCCCATTGTGTGGTTGGTCCAGACTTCCTCCATCCTTTTGTTTTGTTTGGCCAGGCCTTCAGACTCCCATCGTTTTTGGGTAATTTAAGTAAATAAAATCAGTTTGCTTTAAAAGTGAACCTCGGGTGTGGCATCCTCTTCATATGTTGCTGTCAGGTTGAGCTTGTCCTAAATCTAAGGAGGCTGTTTTAGGCCTGTGCATGTTTGGTGATGTGGTTTTACTTCTTCTGTGCGACGTGTCTTTGGGCTACAGTTAACCAAGTTTGTGGTAGTGTGCTGCCTGATTATGGGTGGTGTTTTGGGAGGTGCGTCCTCTTAAGTGGACTGTGCGTGTTGTGACTGTGCCCCCCGAAGCACCTTGTCTGTGCAGCAGCTGTTTATGTTCTCGATTAGTCTGTGTGTTACTTTGTTTTGCTTTAACACTTTGTTTGCTCAGTAGCCGTCGACAGTATCGTGTCTGTGCATGTTTTGGTTTTTCGCCATAACCTGTTGGTTGCACAATAGGGCCGTAAACATTGGCCAAAATCATGTTTGAATATTCCTTCTGAAAGAACACATAACTTCCAATATATTTGAATTCTATTACAATTTTAAAATGGTACAATTTGACCAACTTTCAGGCTGTGTTATTGCATGTTAGGCTTTGGCGATAATGCAAAATTTCAACCGTCCGACTGCGACCCCCAGCTGGACATATGTGCGCAACATATTAAAAAATTATAATACATTTCTGCCTGAACACTGCATATTTTGCTTTTTTTTTCCAATATTAATTTTCAGATTCAAACGTCTTTGTTTATTTTTTTACAATTCAAATAGCATTAGAATATAGAACCATCGTTTGACAGCTCTAGTGTACAAAAAAATGCGAGCGTGTTATTTGTGGAATATTATAACACTTGGATGGCAGCATTGTGTGGGTACATTGGGTACCGTCCCGAGTTGTGGGTTTGCTGCTGTTGATGGATGGGAGCTGCTTTGTTAGCAACAGGTCTTGTATTGTTGTTCAAAATTGGCGCTACAATGGAGTTGTATATGCTAGATTTTGTAAGTGGCCCAACTCGTAACAAGTTGGAAGGGTGTACTAAATAAAATCTTCAACTCATTGCAGGAAGGTTCAAGTTCAAGAGATTATTTGTCACATACATATACTGTACATACAGTCATACATAAATGCAGTGAAATGTCATGACATCCATTTGACATTCCTTTCAGTAGACAAGGCAAGAAAGAGGTGATAATGGATCAGCTGTTGTCTGCTTTGGTGGAGCAGGGATTATTTCCAGCTGGTGTGGGTGCACAGGGCACGGTTGCTTCTCCTAAATCTGAGGAGGCAGGTCTCGCCAAAAAGCTGAGGTTTAAGGAGCCTGATTTGGAGTTGCGCTGGCGAGATCTAAAGGAAAAGTAAATTGACTGTAATCTTGAGGTAAGTCAGTTAGAGGAAGAGACTGTGTCAAACTTAGTGCAACCATGTCTCCACAGGCCCTGCAGCCTTTTTCTTTTTCTTCACCTGATGCTGATGCGAGTAGGTATATTCGCCTTGAGCCAGTCTTTCTTGAAGAAGAATACTTAATTTGAGCACGTTGCAACAACTTTGAAATGGCCTAAACACGTGTGGACAGTCTTGCTGCAGTGCATGCGTATTCACTGGTAAAGTTCAGGGGGTTTACGCAGCGTTGTCTGCTAAAAATAGCCTAGATTATGAGCATGTTAATGTTGGTATTTTGAGGGCATATGAGCTTGTGCCGGAGGCTTATCGCCAGAAGTTTCGCAGGTGTAAAAAGCAGCCTCAAACATACTGTATGTTGAGTTTACGCGAAAGAGGCATTATTTGATCAGTGGTCTTAATCACAAGCGGTTCAAACTTTCGAAGATCTTAAAGCCATGGTGCTTATAGAGGAGTGTGGCAGTTGGCTCTCCCTCAGACACAGAGAGACAGGCGGTGGTGTTGAAGCGTATCAGTTTATTGTAGTGGTGAGCAAGATGGAACAAGCCTGGAGCAGATGGAAATATGTCAGAACAAGGGATTCTTCTGTGTGTGTGTATGTGCCGAGGGGTGATTTAACCTGTGCTCGTTGATTGCTCTGACGAGCAACAGGCGTACAGCCATCCCTGATCCCGGGCCCAATTAATTAGCCCCAAGACCGGTGTTGCTTCTTCACATACCGCCAACACCAAACTGAGGACAGGGAGACTCCCTGGCTGAAACCCCCCCCCCTCCCCCGAGGGCCCCAAGACACAGGGTTCCCATACGTAAACATAATAAAAGACCAGGCTGTGAACCATGCTTCTTATACCTTAAACAAACAAAACAGACACAGTCCCCTTTCCCGGAGACCTGGTTTCCCGGACCAGCACAGTCCATGGGCAACCCTCCGTCAGGACGACAACAGGCTCCACTACTCCATTCCGGAGTGTGGGGCCTTTGGCTGCTGTGCTGGCTGGTGCAGGTGTAGCCAGGCTTGGGTGTTGCGGGGGCTGCTTGGAGTGGTGGCCTGGCTGCTGGGCTGCTTGATGGTCCGGGCAGTGGCTGTTGGGCAGAGCAGCTAGCTGCAGGTGGTTACCCATAGTGGCTACTGTAGCTGCTTCTCCCCTGGTCCTCCGCTAGACATCCTGGGTGCTGCTGCTGCCAGTCAGTAGAGGGCTGGTGCTCTTCAGACGGCCCTTGTGTCCCTTCCCCATGCTGGAGAGTCCCTGTTCGGGCGCAACTATGGCAGTTCCGCCTGCAAGACGCCACCTGTGTGGCAACGTGAATGTACCAGTTTATTGTAGAGTGGGCAGGATGGAACAAGCCCAGAGCAGATGGAAACCTGTAATAACAAGGGCTGTGGGGGGGTGCTTATTGTTGCAAATTGTTATGCTTTGCAAGAGGAGAAGAAAGTCTGTTGCTTTTTTCAAAACATCTAGCCCTGTGTCAGAATGGTTTATGGAAAGCGAGTTCCAATAAAATACTTTAAAAGGAAGGAAGGATACAGCAGTGTCGCAGTCCTTCAATTTCAGTGTTGTTGCCTTTCTCTAAGGAGTCTGCTTTGGATTCTGATGTCCTTGTACTGGGTTTTGGGGTGTGGTAGCTAGGTGCACCTTTGCATACAGTTTGCATACGTACCTGGTTACGGGTCTGGTGATTGTGGGGTTTCGCCCATGGGAAATTATCTGGTAGTGAGGTGCTGGTTAAGCTTGAGGTGACGGCCGTTCCTATTGTAACCAAATATCTGGCTAGACTGTCTCTGAAGTATCCTGAAGTGTTTTCCGCCTGCGGTGTAACCTGTGCTACGTCAAAGCATCAAGCCTTGAGTGAAGATGTTATTGATTTGTCTGACAGATTTGTTGCTACTATGGAGTTAGGCTTATCTGATGTTCCATCTCTGTCTAATAACCTGTCATCTACTGGGTCAGAGGGTGGCGAAGTCAGCAAAGTAAGCCTTGGTGATGTGTCTATGGCACATGAACAGCTGAAAGTGCTGTGTCGGCAGAGGAAATGTCAATGTCAAATGTCTGTGCCTCGGGGTACTTTGCTAAATAGAGCGTAAGTGGACACCACTTTACGCATTGCCGGAGGACGACTGGAGTGTGATAACACAGGTTGTGCTCCTGTTAAAATACTGCTGTGACATCCTGAGTTTTTGGCTCAGGATCATCAGCCCGCTGGCCATCTGGGTGTAAATAAGACATATGATCGGGTGTTGCGCCATTTCTTTTGGCCTGGTCAAAAGAAGGATGTGGTGCAGTATTGCAAGTCATGTCGTGTGTCAGGTTGCTGGTAAGCCATATCAGACGGTTCCCACCAGCACTGTTGTGTCCGATCCCGGCTGTGGATGAGCCTTTTGAATGGGTTGACGATGTTGGTTCACTTCCAGAGGTAAGTCTAATAATAACTTTCTGCTAACTACCATGTATGTAACATGTTTAACATTTTCCTGAAGATATACCACTGCACAAAATAACTGCGCCTGTTGTTAGTGCAGTGCTGTTGAAAGTTGGTGAAAGCTTTGATCAAGCTCTCTGTGTTCGGGTTGCCAAAGGTTATTCAAACTAACCAAGAGTCAAACTTCGTGTCATGGATCTTTGCCCAGGTTCCTAAGCGGCTTGCAATACGTCACTTTCATTTGGAAGTGTGTACCATCCTGAGTCGCAGGGCACCCTTGAGCAATTTGAACACTCAAGTCAATGTTATGTGCCTACTGCTTGGAGTTTGAAAAAGACTGGGAGGATGGCGTTCATTGATGTCGTGTGCAGTGAGAGAGGTTGTACAGGAATCCCTAGGATTTAGTCTCTCTGAACTGGTATTTTCTCATTCTGTGCATGGCCCGTTGAAGCTAAAAAAAAATGGATGAGTGAAGCTGAACCACAGAATTTGCTAGACTGTGTGTGGCTTTCGTTTCAAGCTGCGCCGTGTTTGTGAGTTAGCAGAAGATAATCCGAGTGCTGCTCAAAAGAAGATGAAGGGCTGGTACGATAGGAAAGCTGAAAGCAGAGTTTGTCAGCGCCAAATTGCTGGTTCCATCACCAATCCCTGAGCCCAGTCTGCAAGCTCGCTGTGGTGGCCCGTATTTTGTCCAAAAGAAAGTAAGTGACCGTGGTTATCTCATTGCTACTCCAGACAGAAATCGTAGGAGTAGGCTTTGTCATGTTAACATGTTAAAAACATACCATGGGTGTGAGGATGGGCCTGACCTGGACTGTGTGACATTCAGTCCTGCAGCTGTTAATTTTGTCATGCCCTCCGTGGAGCTGTCTAGTGCTGATCTTGGTTAGTCTGTCCACGCCTGTGTGGTGGTGCTGTCCGGTGCTGAAAGTGTTGGACCTGCTGTGCCCACAGTGGCACTGACCACTGTGGGGGAGGAGGATGCTGTTGTTCTATCTAAAGCAGTTGTACAGGGGACATTACTGAACCTCGGCAATGTTTACTCAGCTCGATTCTCACTAAGTTCACTTGCCTGATGCTCAGCGTGCAGACATTGTGGATGGTAGCTCAGGAGGTAGAGCTGGTCGTCTAGTAAAGTAAAAGGTTGCTGGTTCGATCCCAGGCTCCTCCTGCTTGCATGCTGTGGTGTCCTTGAGCAAGACACTTAACCCCTAGTTGCTCCTGATGGCTGCGTCTGGCGGTGTTTGAATAATTGTAAGTCACTTTGGATAAAAGCGTCTGATCAATGACTAAATGTAATGTGGAGTTGATTTTGTTACAGAAGCGGCTGTTTTCTGATGTACCTTAACGCACGACTGTCTCACAACATGATATTGATGTAGGTGATTCGTCACCGATTAGTCAGAATGTATATCGTGTTAATCCTGACAAGCGTCCTAAGAGAGAGGATGGTACATGCTTGGGCACAGGATTGCAGAGCCCAGTTCAAGTTCATACAAAGCTTCTCCTAAAAAAATAAACAAACCCCCTCTCAGGACTGGATTACATTAGATGTTCCACGGGTCATCTCGTAAAGACTGCTTTTAAATGTTGTGCTCCGGGCTCGTGGAATAACCTACAATGCGCTTTAAATATTGATTCCTTGATACCGTTGAGACAATTTCAAGATATGATTACAAATCTCATTGTTTTAGAATGTAATTGTTTCAACTATGAATTGTTTTAACCATTGTTGATGTGTGTTCTTATTGTCTTGACTAATTTTGGAGAGGTAGGCAGTGGCCTTGGCCGCCATCCCGAGGGGGGGGCGATTGGGGCACATTTTGTACACCCGTCTCCCACTCCGACGGTACCAATTACATGCGCTAGCGATGGGGTGCCCGCAATTGGCGCGCCAGAACAGCGTTTTTATTTTAGATGTAGGTTATTTTACATCTGATTATGGAATTAAACAAATGCGTACGGAATGGTGCGGAACGAAACCGTTTCTATTGGGGAACACTTTCTCCCTGACTCTCTCCCTAATCACCCCCTCTCCATGCGTAATAAGCAGAAAATAATCGTAACGAGTCTACAAGTCGTCACCCGTTCCGCTGTGCCCCTGTTTATGATTCCCTTATTTATAATTCCTCATTTAAATGTTATCCCTGTGCATTTTGTAAGCTTTATTCCGTTTTATTACTATTATGCACAATGACTAACAAAAAAAAAAAAATGTAATGACTGCTCCACTTGACCAATCTCAGTCGACTGACGGGTTTCTGACTGATGATTCGACTTGTCGACTTTCAGTGGGCAGCCCCAGATAAAGGTGAAATGGAACAAAAAAGAAAAGAAAAATAGTCACATCCAGCAGATAAGGGAGGCATTTGAGTGGTTAAGCAAAGCAAACCTGACACTTAACTTAGCAAAATGGGATTTTTTTCAAGCAACTGTGGTCTATCTGGGAAAATAAGTGGGCTGAGGTGAATGCGCCCGGTCCATTCCAAGGTGGAGGCGATCCCGGCATTCCCCGTTCCTGGTTCCAGACGAGACCTGCGCTGCTTCCTCGGGGTGGCTGGCTATTACGGGGGGTTTTTGCAAAAACTTTTTTGCAGCATCCTTAACTGACCTGTTAAGCTCGAAAGTCTCGTTTGTGTGGTCTGACAATTGTCAACATGCTTTTCAACAGATTAAAGCCCTCCTGACTAATGCTCCTGTGCTTGCGGCGCCTCACTTTGATCGGCCATTTAAACTGGCAGTTGATGCAAATGAGTTGGAGGCGGGAGCTGTTCTGCTTCACTAGAACACCCTGTGTCTGACTTCTCCAAAAAGTACCGCCACCAGCACATCTACTCTACAATCGAAAAAAGAGGCCCTTGCGATGGTTCTGGCTGTGACCCATTTTGAGGTGTACGTAGGGTCGTTTAATGTTCCCGTCACGATTTATTCTCACAACGCTGTTGTGTTTTTGCAGAGGACGCGTAATACAAATTAAAGATTGATGGGTTGGAGTATTTTTATGCAGGCCTTAATGTAAAACATGTCTGTGGCAGGGATAATGTTGTGACAGATGCATTGTGGCGTTTGTAATTGTTATGCATTGTTTTTTTGCGTGAAAAAAATCACTAAGGGAGTTTTACGTCCCTCTCTCTCTCTCCCTCATTTAAGGGAGGCTGAAGGAGGAGGAGCTCTCTCTCCCAGAGGAAGGAGCCCGCTGACTGTCTTAGCGTTGTTTCTTTGCTTCTTGTTTTGTGTTTATTTCTTTTGAGGGTGGAGGTCTGGTAGTCCAGTTTGAGACTTTGTTTGCTCGTTTGTTTGCACTGTTTTGGTAGTTTAGGCGGGAAGCTCTGGGTCTTACAGCCCATTGTGTGGTTGGCCCAGACTTCCTCCATCCTTTTGTTTTGTTTGGCCAGGCCTCCAGACTCCCAGCATTTTCATAAATAAAATCAGTTTCCGTTAAAACTTAACCTCGGGTATGGCATCCTCTTTATATGTTGCTGGTCATGAGGTTGAGCCAAATGTTTTTTTTTTCCTTCTTGCAGCTGTAACAGTAAATTTTTTTTTCTCAACGGTTTGTTTATTGCTTTAAGACTTTAAATTCAACAAACAGAGAGAATAACAACGACAATATACACCTCCGACATTCTATTCCCACTCTACCTATCCATCCAGTGTCCATATATTCAATGATTTAGTTAAGTTCAGACAAATAAAATCAAAATAAAATGGGTAAAGTCTAGGTAGAGTAGGGATACAACGACAACAAAAGAACATAAAACACACATTGGAAATAAAATTAAATACACTGTGCTACTGGCCATTACATTTCACATTCAAGTTATCTAGAGGCATAAATTATGACAAAGCAATTGTGATACACATAAATCTATACCCAGATATTATTATATCTGGGTATATATATATATATATATTATACAGATATTATTTATGAAGTTACCTATCATATTCTTACATTATAACAACAATAGAAACAGTAATAAGACATAGTTCCTCTTTAACTTGTCTTCTTAGTTTAAGACATTTGTAGCATTTGTACTGTTTCAGAAATCATTAAATTTCACATTTTCAGGGTATAGTCCTAGAACACTGTTGGATCAAGGGGAAATTTCATTCCAATCGTTTAATGAACTACACCTATGACTTCTTCTCAAAATGAGCTCTCTCGTTACATTCCCACATGCAGTGAAATAATGTATAATGTTCCTTTGAGCACTGAGCATTTCATACAATTGCTGTAATGTTCTAATTAAACTGATGTCATCGTTCAGGCGTGATGTGCGCATCATCAAGTTATACTGTATTAGTCTAGGACTCGTATTTGCAGTTTGTTTATGGGCGCTTTCACATATTTTATCCCAGTCTTCTAAAGAAAAGTCAGTGTTTGTATCTCTCTACTCTGAGCCTGTCCGCAGAAGCACCAGTAGAAGTAGAAACCACAGTGTTGTATAGCAGGGAAACCACTTCCTCCACTGTGACGGTTGTGTGAGCATCTCTTCTCATTTGAATAATGAAGGTAGAGTTAACTGGGGATTTTTGAAAGAGATAAAACTCTCTAGTTGCAGGTATTTCAAGAAATGGGTTTTTGGGATGTTGTTCGTATTTATTTGTAAGCTGTTCAAATTAAATAATATGTTCTTCAATTAGGTCTTCCGCCTTTGCTAAGGCAGTTTTGTGCCCAAACCAAAAAAACCCCTTGATCCATTCTGACAGGTTTAAAGAGATCGTTTCCCCATAAAGCAGTAAATCGAGAACAAAACATCTTCACCTGATAACTTCTGAGTATTGTATCAAACATTGATCGTATTTAAAGTAAGTGGGTTTCCAGTTTGTTTTCGCAGTTTTTTAATATTTGCTGAATTTATGGGGGAATATTTGGGGGAAACTGAAAGTGATTGGATCTCAACCCATGAAGGTGTGGGTTTGAAATGATGTAGTACATGATTGATCGTAACTGAGCAGCCACGTAATACCACAGAAAATTTGGGGAATTGAGGCCTCCTCTATCATATGGGTTATAAATCAGTGATAAGCTAAGCCCGGTGCATCTATTGCTCCAGATACATTCAAGAGAAGTTTTCTAAAGTTTTTGGAGAAGTGTGAGATGTGCGATATTTTGAAAAAAATATACAATAATTTTGGAAGAACATTCATTTTAAGTAAGTTAACTTGACCAATTAAGGAAATGGGTGGATTAGACCACCATGTTATTGAGTTATTAATTTCTTCCATAATGGGTGTAAAGTTTCTTTCTTTCAGGGACTTTACATATTCCAAGGTAAGTAAAATTCTCTCTAAAACTGAAAGGAGAATTGTAGTTGACTGAATTATGGTCTTTCCTTCCCATATAGTAACATTAGAGAGGATTTGTCATTATTTATTTTGTAACCGGAAAATTGTCCAAAGGAACCAGTTACTGTACATAAATTAGTGTAGGTATTGACTGTTTTAAGTTTGATATGAATAGAATTACAATCTTTGCAAATAATGCAATGATCTGTGTGACCTAGCTTGATGCCCGATATTTTTATTGTGAGATCTAGTGGCCATAGCTAGAGTCTCTGTAGCAAGAATAAATAGACTTGGCGATAGGGGGCAACCTTGTCGAACGCCTCTTATCAATGTCAAATGGGTCTGATATTATTACTGTTATTAGTAAAAATCTCAGCTACAGGTTGCGTATATAGAAGTTTTTCCCAATTAGAGAATGTATCACCGAAACCGAATCGATCAAACATTTCAAATAGGCATGACCATTTGACTCTAATGCCTTTTCGGCATCTAGTGACAACAGGGCGGCATTTTTAGCATCTTTCTTTTCATACAGTATGTTAAGCACTCTTCGGACGTTGTGGAATCCTTGTCTACCTTTAATCAACCAATTTTGATCTTGACTAGTATTGGTTGGCAGAACATGATCTAATCTATGCACGAGTCATTTACAGAGAATCTTTACATCTGAATTCAATCCCCTGATATGACCGATTAGGTTTTTGGTTTTTTTCTTACCTGGTTTCAGTAATAAAGTAAAAGTTGCATTTTTTTAATGATGGCGGAAGCAAGCCATTATTGTAGGACTCTATAAACATCTCCAATAATGGTCTCTCAGCCTGTACCATCAGATTTCTCAAATTCATTGATAGACTTCTCTGTTTGTAGTTGTTTTATACGCCACGCAAGAAGCTTCCCTGGTTTCTCTCCCTAATCGTACCACGTTTGTTTTAGTCTTAATAGGTACATTTTATCTTAATAAATAAATATGTGAATTTCTCAGACACAGCCGAGGGCATCACAAGGCATTGTCAGTCAGTCAGTCATCAACACATGCAAACAGAGCACTGTGGGCCAGTACAGAACCTGCGCTTGTTTTTCATTTGCAAAATGTCCCGTAAATGTGATATCCACGTATTTTTGGTGAGATATATATTTTTTTGCCCTTTTTGAGGGAAGAAATCACAATGAAAGGTTGTCCTGCATATATGGTTTTTCCAAAGAATTACCTGTAGTTTGAAGCATCAAAATCTTCATGGTTTTTCACAAGATTTTAGAAGATCCTTTCGAGCTTGGTCAGTGTCAGCACCTCTTGGTTTACAATTAATCTATGGTGGATGATCCTCTCACAGAAGATCTTGTAGCTGGCATCGGAGGTTGGCTCATTTCTGAAAAGAAAAACACATTAAAAATGGAAAAGATGTAGTTTGACTATTTTATGCTAACTATTTCACAAGGGCTTCTATTTTAAATATAGTATAAATAGTAGCAAATTTAATCGAAAGCAACTGACCAAGCAATTTCAGATTTTTTTCCAATTTTTTATTTTTTTAAACCAGAAAGAAACCATCCGATTGTTAGTGGTTGATGAAATGCCGCTGCCTTGGAATAAATTATTTCTAGCTTCTTCTATCTTCACGCACCACTACATATTTTATCATATTTAGGTACTGTGCCAAGAGCTGTGCCGTCAAGATTGGGTCTACAGACAAACAGACAACATAAAGACTATGTACATGACCAATGCTTTACTTCTGAAACCTGCAATAATGCCAATGAATTATTAATTGATAATGGAATAACTTGCTGTAACTGTTGCAGTAGACTTTGCCAAGAAGAGCCTGTAGCAGGACTGCACCTCGAGGGAGTCAGTCACTGTCTCGAATATGCACAAGAATGCTAGTGGCTTCCTTTATCTCGGCAGCTTTCAGCAACTGGCCTTTAAATTAAAAAAAACTAAAATTAAATTAGTTTGTGAATTAAAAAAAAGAAACAAAAATTGTGTTTACAGTAAAACAATCTTGAGTGTTCTTTGTCTTCTTCGTCAATGTTGAGTACTGCCTACCCTGCTATACTTCACTACCTGCCTACTATATTTCTTTTGTCTACCTACCCACAAATGTCAAAATGGTAATGTAACAGAGTAGCCAGGCCAAGTCTTGTACACATGGATATTTTATTACCCTAATGGACAAAACAGTCCTTCCTCTTTATTACGCTGCCGGTGCAATCCATATAGTTAGTATATATGTAAAATCTATTTATGAATCAAAATATTGTCATAATAACTTGGTCCGGAAGGATCCATACACTGTTTATTGATCCCAGTTATTGTTCGTACAAACAGTTAATAGTGACGGCTCCTTCGGGTCTTAATACAGAGTCTCCCTGCTCAATTATGTTATACTGTATATGTACTTGCAGCTGTACGCAAAACAATGCTTATCTGATTCCGACTGTATAATAAATATTAAATAAATGTCACTGTAAGCTAGCCATGTAAGTAGCATATGCCATTTTTAACTGTGTGTGTGTGTGTGTGTGTCCCATACTACCCAATGGCTTCACACGCCGTGTGACCCGTTTCTCGGCCGCATCCAGCGTCCTTTTGTCTATCAAAACGCCCGTGGCGGGCGGCGTGAAACTCAGCGTCCTGCGGAACATTGTGCAACTGGATTTCTATCCAGGGTTTCTGTGTTTCTGGCTCCTCTGATCCTCACGCGGCAAGCACGGCCGCCGTTTCCGAATAGAACCCCCGTCCTGCGTCTGAAACCCTCCACCTCTTCCTTATATTATGGCCGCGGGGCGCATACGACATCGTTAATAAGCTCCGTTGACGCACTTTTGAAGGGGCTCCGGCCTCTTTTCCTCTTCTTCGCCACTCGACGCCGACGGTCCCGGGCGCAGACATCTTGGATTCCGGTTCGAACGTCGTTCCAAAAAGGCGGCCCCCTGATTGGTCGAGCGGGACGCACGCCACGATTGGTCCGCTATTGTCGATTTATATTTAAAAATAATAATAATAAAGAAATATAACTAATACAAAAACGTCAGGATGGCACGTGGAGAACTTTTACTTAAGTACTTCTCAGTTAATTAAACAAAAAAACGTGTAATGCCTCGCCGATTCCAGGCGCGTGTAGTCGACCCGGAGTGAATCGATGAAAACCTCCGGGCGCACCGGAAACCCCGCCAGGCGGGGGTAATCGAGCCGGAACGATCGATGAAGCCGCCTGGCACCCGGGTGTACGGAGCAGCTCCAGGGACGTGCGGTCGAGCCGGAGCAATCGATGGGTCCGTCCAGACGGCAGAGCCACGCCGCAGCGTGACGGTGAACACCGGACGGGGACGCAATGGCGCGGACGTAGCGGGCGGCGGTTCATTTGTTCCTTCCCTTGTTTGATTCGACTTCGCGTCGGGCAAGCCATGCTTCCGTCGGCGTGGAGTTTCCTGAAGCGGCACAAACGGAAATTCATCTTCACCGGAGCTGTGGTGGGAGGTAGGAAGCTAGTGCGGCTAACCGGGCCAGCCGAGCCGACGGAGCCGCGAGTCTTAGCGTCCAGAGATGACAAGGTTTGATTTGGAGCATTGCTCAGCTCGACACCTCTGGATTTGTCTGGAGGGGGTTGAAATGGTGCGTGTGTTTTTTGTTTTTTAATTCTCTGGTGTCCTCCCCTTGACGTGCAAAGTTGAGGGTTTATTAGCGTGGAAGGGGGGCTGGGTCACGTGACTCGATGTGCGCGTCGTGGGGTCAGTTTATTTAAATGTCCTCGAAGTCCAACTGCTTCGATCCGTACGGGGAGGGCGCTCTTCCCCGTGTCCATATGACCAATCTGCTGCGGTGGAAAGTAACTCATTACCGGAGTAACATCTGTGTTCAAAGCCAAACGTCTGTGTTTCATACACTACACATGCATAGGTTGTTGTTTTTTTTTTAAACAACCAGGAGCTGGTTCCATCAAACTGCTCGTCGATGGTTCGTTGGGTCCATGTCGTTGTCAACGACGCCGCCACCTTCACGATTCTGTTGTGAATTGTAGTCAGGAGATGCACAGAAAACTCTTGGTTCTCGGTTCTTTTGGGCCGTGTCTCCGTGCGCTCACACCGGAGGCGGTCGCTCGTGGGCTTTCCTGCTCGACTCGCTCCCGGGTGGTTGCCATAGCAGCGCATAAACAAATGAATGTGCACATAGCTGCATTCATTTATTTGGATGTTGTTTGCAAAAATGTATGTATTTTTAAGTGACACGATTATTTTTATGTTCATGAAGTATAACTTTTTATATGTTCATATATGCAAATCAAGTGTCGGACGCTGCCCCTGCACCTCTCCTGCTCCTCTGTTTCTCTCCCTTCTCTCTTGCAGTCTGCAACTATTGATAAAAAAAAACCCCAATACACTCTCAAAACATTACAACCTTCTGTCTCACTCTTTGTGGATGTGAGTGTGTATGTGTAAATGCACATACAGTAGTCTAAATTATATGTTGGGCTTTTTTATACCGGTCAGATTCACTTCTCAAGAAATATTCACGTGTGTTCTGACCATGTTATTTGTGCCATATGACATCATACTGTACAGGGAAAATGTTTTTAATCAAACTATGAGGAAGTATAGGGGCAGTCTCCACGAGAACTCAACATAGGTCGAACTTGAACTTTCACATTTTTTATTCATGTACCTCATGTAATAAACCTCACCACGGAGCCCAAGTACCTCCCAAATTTTCTTCCATCATTTTTTTTTAATTATTATTTACAATTTTTATTATTAACAGTTTACAATTACGTCTCTATAAATGAATAATTTAGCGTTACATGATAAAGTATGGAGGAAACCGGCTACCACAACAATAAGCTTTTCCTCCTATTTCACAGCTAATTAGCATAAAGTTGAACTAGAAGAACTTGATCTTTCTCCCATCACCAAGTATCAGAGATCGCGTCGCACTCCTTCGCTCCTGGTCGCCAGCTCCCACTGGAGCTGAATGACTTCCGGAAGCTTTGTCGCTGCGTGGACGTGTTGCTTCTGAGAAAATCAATTCAACTGTTCAGCAGCAGCAGCAGCAATAAACCTGGCTCTGAACTTGGCAAGGAAGTGGTTTTTTGGACGGCCGTTCTCCTAAGGAGTGAGAAGGTTGGTGTGCTGATCTTGTATTCCTGGGTTCCGCTGACACCATGTGTTCTGGGCGGCTCTGTCTCTGCAGGCATGTACTTCCTGGGTAAGTACGCCCAGAGAAAGATGAGGGAGATTCAGGAGAGGGAGGCGTCTGAGTACATCTCCCAGGCAAGAAGGCAATTCCACTTCGAGAGCAACCAGAGGACGTGCAACATGACGGGTGAGGAGCTCGAGTTCTTCAGATGGAAGAAGTAGAGCTATGCTCCGGATACATCATCCTAACCAATCAAAACACCGGCTGAATCTGATATTGCTCACTGAGTACTACATACTAGTACTACATGAACACCTGAAGTACAGCCAGCCTCATCACAATGTTTTGTGGGATACACTAACCATCATAGTATACTATGATATATCACTTGATGTAGTATATCATCCTGGTGCTTTTCTCATACTATATGATACATATTATTTCCTACATACTACAAAAGCTCACACTAAATAGATTGCTTGTCTGCGATTTTTTGATGCAGCAATTGTTCAGCTCACCTTCTGCTGATAGATGGAATTGGTTGAAATTAAAATGTGGGTGGTTCTGGTTCACCTGAGCAGGTGGTTCCCGTCACCAATGGGGAGAATGGGTCATGACAATTAAGTAAGTTGTGTGTGTGTGTGTGTGTGTGTGTGTGTGTGTGTGTGTGTGTGTGTGTGTGTGTGTGTGTGTGTGTGTGTGTGTGTGTGTGTGTGTGTGTGTGTCCCACAGTACTGTCTATGCTTCCCACGTTGAAAGAAGCCATCATCCACCAGCTCAACTCAGAAAGCCTCACCGCGCTGCTTAAGACCAAGTGAGTCGAACACGATGGAATCGATCTGAACACGTTTTACAGACCAAAACCAGCAGCGTTTCCTCTTCAGTTCTGGGAGTATTTTACACTGTATGACTATGAATCATCTGAAGTTCCAAGTCCCACAGGTCCCTCACATTCAAACTTGAGGTTTTGTGACGTACAATGTCACAGCTGAACTCAGTCTCAACTGTGATGAAGTCAAAGTGTATTATGTCAGGGAGCACCAGCACAAAAGAATATTACTAACATGTGCACCTTACACCTCCTTTTCTTGCCCCTCCCACACAGACCAGGCAACAAACTGGAGATTTGGGAGGACCTAAAGATCATCAGTAAGTTGTAAATATCATTTTGATTTCCCTTAAAAAAAAAAAAAAAAAAAAAAAGCATCCTTGGGGGGGGGGTCGACGCTGACCTCTGGGTCCTCGTGTCCTCCAGGCTTCACCCGCAGCGTCGTGGCGGTGTACAGCACCTGCATGCTGGTGGTGCTGCTCAGGGTGCAGCTCAACATCATCGGAGGATACCTGTACCTGGACAACTCTGTGGGGAAGAGCTCAGCGGTGAGGAGGGAGGGAGGGACTTTAAAACCAGAGGCACAGAGACAGAATTTGCTTCCAAATCTTGTAATAAATATAATGTAAATGGATAAAAATAAATAAACTGTGTGTGTGTGTGTGTGTGTGTGTGTGTGTGTGTGTGTGTGTGTGTGTGTGTGTGTGTGTGTGTGTGTGTGTGTGTGTGTGTGTGTGTGTGTGTGTGTGTGTGTGTGTGTGTCCCCTCCAGAGCTCCTTGGCTCCGCCAGACGTCCAGCAGCAGTACCTGTCAAGTATTCAGCATCTACTGGGTGATGGTAGGACACACACAGTAGATGTATATTTGCACACACACACTGGGCAGCGATCATCATATCAGACCGATTTTCAGCTTCCACTGCTCTGTTAACCCTTAGAACTTCACAGATGAAGTTAATTTAATAAATAGAATAACATTGCTTTAAACCCATTTTTATAGATGTTGTTTAATCCCCGTCTCTATGTTTTGGCCTCTTCATTCAAGTTTGTCTGTTTGTTTTGTTTTGAACTCTTAACTGATTGTTTTTATACTCGAGTTTTGTTTTGCTTAGTTATTCTTAGATTCGGTTCATTCATGTGCACTACAGCCATTTTGAAAATAGACATGACTCTTTTTGTGCTTGGAAATACGACGCATCTCTCTCCCTCTCTCTCTCCCTCTCTCTCTCCCTCTCTCCAGGACTAATAGAGTTGATGACAGTGGTGAAGCGAGCAGTGCAGGACACACTGGGAGAGTGAGTTTCTGTCTGTTTGTCATAGCTGATCCCGTTTGTCTTTGTATTTGTGTGTGTGTGTGTGTGTGTGTGTGTGTGTGTGTGTGTGTGTGTGTGTGTGTGTGTGTGTGTGTGTGTGTGTGTGTGTGTGTGTGTGTGTGTGAATATATTTTTGTATGTGTGTATATTAACCTGTTTGTGTCCATGAATCCGTGTGTATATTTTCAGGCGTGTATGTTTGTTCATGAGTGCATCCCTGTGTTTATTAGCCTGTTTGTGTGTCAATATATTTCTTTGTGTGCGTGTGTGTGTGTGTGTGCGCGTCAGGGTGTCTCTGAAGCAGAGTCTGTCTCTGCTGGAGCTGGAGCAGCAGCTGAGCTGGATCAGAGCGCAGGTGGAGGGCTGCTCGCTCCTGGACGGGGGGTCGGGGGCCCGGCGCCCCCTCACCTGGTACATGATGGCCGACGAGGAGGACACGCTGGCGGACCAGGTCGGCGCGGCAACGGGCAAAGACTGTGTACACCGTGTGCAATGGAGAAATGAATATTCGGTCAAATATTTCAGTATTCCACAGATGTGCGGCGACGAGAATGTGCATGTGGAACCTGCAATAGGGGTTCCACATGTTTTTATTTATTTTATTTATTTATTCATTTTTCACAAAATAAAGATACATTTTCAGAAGTAATTCTTTCAGTTAAATTATTCAGTAGATACACAATGCACAAAAAGTAGTTGTTTTAATGTCTGTGTCTGTGTGTGTGTGTGTGTGTGTGTGTGTGTGTGTGTGTGTGTGCGTGTGTGTGTGTGTGTGTGCGTGTGCGTGCGTGCGTGCGTGGGCGGGGTTGCAGATTAGCTGTCATGCAAATAATGCAAATAATAGTGTGTGTGTGTGTTGTTTGAACAGGCTTGTGGGCTAACGCAAAACGATGTTCTGACCATCAAGCTGCTTAATGAGACCAGGGACATGTTGGAGAGGTACCAGGCCTTGTTCAAGTCTTAGTTCTTTTTTTTTTTTTTTGTCCCCCCCGCTTTCTAAAATCTGTGTGTTTTGCGTCTCTAGTCCCGACTTCAACACGGTCCTCAACACCTGCCTCGACCGCGGCTTCTCTCGTCTCCTCGACAACCTGGCCGAGTTCTTCCGCCCGCCACCCGGCGACGCCGCCGCCCCCCGCAGGTCCAGCCTCCCGACAGAGCTCTGCACCGACCTCCCCCAGCCACCCCAGTTGGGGGTTGTTTGGGCGATAACGACCGGCCGGCCGCACGTTATCCTACTACTTACACGGCTTCTTGAAACCAATAAACAAAAAAACAGCTATTGACACAGAATAGGGTTTTGAAGTAATCGTATAATTAGTATGCCTAGTTTAAATCCAAATCAAAATAAAATTGTCCAAATCAAGGTAGCTAACTCTTCCCCCCACACGTGGCTGAACTTTTTACTGTTATTAATGTGAAATTTGACGCCGGTTGAGGTTGAAAGGAGCCGCAGAACGAGACGCCCGTGTGTGAAATAGTCTCGTCTCCCGTTGTAGTTTCTCTGTAGCGTCACAAGATGGCGCCACTCTCTGGTGTTAGTCAGAGCCTGTAGGCGGAGAGGTGGTTGCCGTGGCGACGGTCGATATCAGCAGGTCAGGGCTCGTTTTTCCCAGAAATAACTGACTCCACCTGTTTGACCGCCGTCGACCAGCCGGAGTCGAGTGCTCCTTGAATCCAACCATAACTGTTATCCTGTCTCTATCTCTCTCTGTCTCTCTCTGCCTGTCTGTGTGTCCTGGCAGTCTGTCTGCCGTCAGTCTGCCGCTGGCCAAGATCGTCCCCATCATCAACGGTCAGATCAACACCGTCTGCAGCGAGACACCGAGCCACTTTGTCCAGGTGAGAGAACCTCCAACCTCCAAAGAACCTGCTCCGTGTTGGTAGAACACCTGTTATAGAGCTGTCTCTCCCCCTCCCCCCCATCTATCTATCGCTCTCTCTCACCCCCCCACTCTCTCCCCTCTCCCCCTCTCACCCCCCTCTCTCCTTCTCCCTCTCTCCTCTCCCCCCTCTCTCTTTCTTCCACCCCCCTCTATCTATCTATCTCTCTCTCTTACCCCCCTCTCTCTGCCCTCCCCCTCTCTCCCTCCCTCTCTCTCTCTCAGGACTTGCTGATGATAGAGCAGGTGAAGGAGTTTGCAGCCAACGTCTACGAGTCCTTCAGCAGCGCTCAGCAGCTGCAGAAGTAAACAAGAGGAGGGCGAGGCCGTAGGGGTGAAGACTCTTCCATCCCTCCCTCCCTCCCTCCCTTTCCCCACGTCGACGGGAAAACAAACCCTCATCTCTGGTTTCTCCTGAAGAAGGTCAGCGGTGCCCGTTTAGGTTTTCAAAAAAAAAAAAAAAAAAGGCAGAGGAAAAATCCTTTTTTTCTTCCGTGTCACTCATCGTTTTCCTCCTGATTACACGACTTTAATGATCCCGCTTGACGCGCCGTGGGTGGTCATGTGACGCTGACTCCATTAACGGCAACCGGTTCTGCCGCCGCTGAGCAGCCATGACACCGTTCTATACAACAAAGCTCCTTTCGCTCTGTTCTACAAAACAAATATTATTTCATCATGATGACTGGCTCAGCCCAAAGAGTGTGTGTGTGTGTGTGTGTGTGTGTGTGTGTGTGTGTGTGTGTGTGTGTGTGTGTGTGTGTGTGTGTGTGTGTGTGTGTGTGTGTGTGTGTGTGTGTGTGTGTGTGTACACGTACGCACACGCACGCACGCGCAGGTGTGTGACGTGTTGGGTGTCACTTGTCTCTCCGGCCACTAGATGTCACTGGTTCAATAGTACAGGCGTTGGGCCAGCGGGGTTCCAAACTTTTTCAGGCGGTGAACACAATTAATCTGCCTGTAATATGCTGTGAAAACTAATGTATTAAAAAATTGAAAACAAATCAAGATATAAAAAGTCCAAAATAAATGCGAATTTGCTGTGGAATTCCATTGTAATTCCATTGACGGCCCCTAAGGGCCTGGGAACCACTGTGTCAGGGGACTTTTACTGGAGATCTTCATTCCAGATCGGTAGATGTGGTGTCACTGAACAGTTGAGAGGTCGTCACTCGTTATTTCCACTGTTTTTTCTTCTGCCGACGTTTTAAACTTTTGTCACATGAGTTTTGTGGAGTTTGGTATCTGTTTCTTTCTTCCAATTGATGGAATGAAAAACCCTCCCTGTGTGGAATCTGTGTGTGTGTGTGTGTGTGTGTGTGTGTGTCATCATGAGAATCCATTGTTCTTTTTGTGTTTTTGTTTTGTTTTTCTGGGTGGCACATTGGTACCGGGGTTGTAACACAGGTCTTTTGTTTTTTGGTTGTTTTTTTTGTTGTTGTTTTTTCTTCTTTATAAATCAAATTGTATGGAAACATATATTTTCGTCACCCTCGGTCACTCAGCTGAGGTCAGGTTTGTTTTTTGTTTTTTGTTTTTTTTATCAACACTACGATGCCGATGCTTTAAACCGCTGCCCCTCCCTCTCGTGACATTTAAGGTGAAAAATGGAAGTTGTGAACATTGATGATCATTCAGTGTTGAGTCATAGAAAATGAACGGAAAAGCTTCCACGGTGAAGATGAGGACGATGAAGATGGCGAAGTCGGCTCGGCCATGCAAGGTCCCGGTGATTCATGTTTTGGTGATCACGGAGGTGATCATATGAGAATGTATCACTGTACATATTAGATTGTATGCCTTTTTTGTAAGAAATCCGAATGAAAAACAAAGTACGTATGTTTGTATCAGTGTAATGAAAAAAATGTAATAAAGCTTAATATGGTTTAATATACGTTTAGTGTGTTCTGAGATCATTTCTAGATATAAATATTTATTTTCCTAGTACGATAGCTTTCTAAGCCGGTAGGAATCAAAAACCAGCGTGTCACCTGTGTCAACCAATGTGAGTGGAACAACCGTGAACCCTGGGACGACGGGCTTGGATCTTTTTACGGGAGAACGGAGGAAGAGAACAAACCATACAATAAATAATCCGTCCTGAACGGAGCGAGTGTTGGGTCGAGGGGGAAAAAAGGCTTTTAATTGAGTTTGGTTCCGGAGATCAGACCAGAAATAGGCTTTGACCCGTGATGTTGACACTCCGTCCGGGCGTGACTCAGAACTTAGCTTTTGCGTTTGACTTGGAATAGGATCAGATGTGTCCCTGTGTCCTCCCCCCAATGTTCATATCCTCTCAGACGTCCCTCTTTGAAAGAACGTGAAAGGCAGAATGAGAAAGATTTTAGGTTTTCAGGGCCGGGCGCCTAAGGGGCCGTCATGAAAGAGCAACGGGGGCTTCGGCACGGTGATAACTTGCACGATTTGATGACTTTTTTTTTTTTTTCTCCAAAGCCGGTTCCTACAGCAGCTGATATCCTCCAAAATCAAAGCAGTGATTAATTTGGAAAACAAGTTAAACCTGCAACGCCCTAAAATAAAAATAAAAAATATCCTAAAGATTATTATTGTTGTTATTTTTATTATTTTTTTTATTATTACTTTTTTTTCTCAACATTTTTTCAGAAATGTATATTCAAAGTTTGCTGCTACTCCTTGTGCTTTAGCTGATTCATTCTCCTCTATGGATTTCATTGCCTCGTTTCGAACACACCGCTCGTGCTCCTCTACAAAACAACACACACACACACCCCGAATTGTAGCTGGGAAAAACACGTGCACTGCTTTTGTGAACCCAGTTTGAAAAGACGGACGCCATAGTGTTACAAACCAAAATTAAACCCCCAAAAAATTGAGAAAAAAAAATGAAAAAAAGTTAGAGCTGATGAATCCAACCTTAACATTGTTCAATACCCCCCAAAACGCACAAGTCAGTGCAGGTGTCACAGGCTGGGTGTAATTTGCTTCCTTTCTTTGGTATCAATACAACGTGTGTGTGTGTGTGTGTGTGTTGATGTGGGAAAGCCCCTGCAGCCTGGTACTGGCATCAGCTATCAGTCTGATACCACAAGCTAAAAAAACCCCAAACAAACAGGTTTTGAAGCAAATCCCAGATACATACAGTAAATCCGATGCCAAGACCCAAATCAAACATCAGATGTTAACGTGTTTTTTTCAACCCGGGCCTTAATTAAAATGTTGGTTCCCATCGTTTAAACTGTGGCCGTTCAGAGCACGGCAGCGCTGAGAGACACCACTGCCGCAGCTCCCACGCAGCCCAGACGCTGAAGCCCTAAAAAGGAGGCGTCAAATCTCCTTCTTGATCGCGAGGAGCTCACAACATAACCAGGCCTTGTACCTTAGACCGACTTCCACGCTGGGCCGATCGGATAACACAAGAGACCAGAAACGGGAAGTTGCGTCACTTCCCGCCGGCAACCTTGCTGTAGGCGGCAGCGCGCTCTCCGGACGGCCTGAGAACCCAGACCCGGAGCCGTCGACGTGGTGCAGGCGCAGCGGGCAGGAGGAGCCCGCTGCCTCCGGGTTGGGTGGCGGTCCGACGCACCATCCGTCCGGCCCGCCCGCTCGACCTTATCAAATGTGGAGCCGCCTGCAGCTCACTTGTCCTCCCCTCGCGGCGCGAGCCGCCGGTGTGGCCCCCTGCGGCCCCGCTCGGCACCCGGTTCCCAAGGAGCTGATCCCGCCCAAAAAGTGATCCTATCGCTGCTCGCGGCGAGCTAAAATAATGTAGCTTCTTCGATATGAAACGACATTACCGTACCGGCGACAAAGGACTGAGTGACAGTGCTGCTGATATGAGGGGCTGCAGGATGCTGCAGTGTACAGCCATGAAGAGCAGCAGGGTGGGTGAGAGCTCCCGGACGTCAGCGCACACGGTTTGAAGAACTCCATTTATTTAGGGCCGCTATGAGTCGGTAGGAGGGGTTAAAAGAGCCAACGAGACGCACTGAGTACACGGAGCCGGCGTCGATAACCGGGCTGGACACCGTCCCGCAGGCACTCCGTGACGCGGTGAACCCTCGGACCGGTGCTTCTCAGTCTAAACGTGAACCGTCAATCGCGAAATGGCGCGAGGGCGCGGCTCAAACGCCCCCCCCCTCGCAGAAGGCACCGGGCGGTTCCCTCCCGGCGACTGGGCTTTTCTCTTTTCTCTGGGCCGAGCCGTGGAAGCCCCGACCCCCACGGCCACGACAACGTCAAGCGCCCAAAATACAGATGTTACACCACGATGAATAAATGAATGAATTGTTTCGCTTTTCTTTCTTGCCGTACAACTTTCCTCGTGTGGAATATGAATTTTGAAAGTTCAAAGTTCAAGGTGTTTTATTAGTGAAGTGTGCAGTACAACACAAGGTCATAAGGTACAATGACATTCTTGGGGCATGACAGGCAGCAACTGTGTCGTGGGCATAAAAAGATAAAATAACAAGGCTAAAGATGAGAGGAAGTGAAGAGGAAAGGGGAAATAACATTTGTTTTAAATAAAATAAGAGTCAAATATAAAAAAAGCAAGAGTCGAGATACAAATACGGGCAAGAGGTCGCAGTGTATGTACATACAAATAAAATAGGAAAATAATCCTAAAATGGAAACTAAAAATTGGACATAAAAATGTGACTTTTTTTGATTATTGCAAAAATTGCAATACATTTTTTGAACACTTCTTCACATCAATCGGGATTATTTTTTTTTTTTGCTTTTTAACCATGAATTCTGATGATAAAACCTCTTCACCAGGAAATTGACCCGTGTGTCTCTCTTTAAATCATGAACTGAACAACAGCACAACATCATAGATCTTACACAGTGCAAATATTCAGTATTCTTGTCAAGCATATGAAATATTATTATTATTATTATTATTATTATTATAATTGTTATTATTGTTATTATTACTGTTATTATTGTTATTATTTTATTATTATTGTTATTATTCTTTTTATTATTGTTATTTTTATTATTTTTTTATTTATTATTATTATTATTAGTATTATTATTACACTGAGTGTGTGAAGTACAGAAGTCAACAATCCTACATTAAGGTGAAAAGAACTGAGCTACGTCTCATTTTATAAACCTTTATTTCTTGCAGGTGACTCTGGAACTCGGTGTAACCTCATCTCCAAACCTCTACCTGGAGGGGCGGAGCTTATCTCCCTTCTCCAACCGGACGTCTGCGTCGCCTGACACGACCAATCAGAGCCGGTCTGAGTGTGATCGCCTCGACTGATTGGTCGTTTAAGAAAACAGACAGTAACACTGAAATCAAACAAACGGAAAATAATACGAGAAATCTTCCTCCTCCTCATCCTCCTCTTCCTCCTCTTCCTCCTCGTCCTCCTCTTCCTTCCTCATCCTCCTCTTCCTGCCTCGTCCTCCTCTTCCTCCTCTTCCTTCTTCATCCTCATCTTCTTCCTCTTCCTGCCTCGTCCTCCTCTTCCTCCTCTTCCTTCCTCATCCTCCTCTTCCTCCTCTTCCTTCTTCATCCTCCTCATCCTCCTCTTCCTCCTCTTCTTTCCTCATCCTCCTCTTTCTCCTCTTCTTTCCTCTTCCTGCCTCTTCCTGCCTCATCCTCCTCATCCTCCTCTTCCTGCCTTGTCCTCCTCTTCCTCCTCTTCCTTCCTCATCCTCATCTTCCTCCTCTTCCTGCCTTGTCCTCCTCTTTCTCCTCTTCCTTCCTCATACTCCTCTTCTCCTCTTCCTTCTTCATCCTCCTCATCCTCCTCTTCCTCCTCTTCTTTCCTCATCCTCCTCTTTCTCCTCTTCGTTCCTCTTCCTGCCTCGTCCTCCTCTTCCTTCCTCTTTCTCCTCTTCCTCCTTGTCCTCATCATCCCCATCTTCCTCCTTGTCCCTTGTGCCTCCTCTTCCTTCCTCGTCCTCCTTGTCCTCCTCTTCCTCCTGGTCTTCCTTGTGCTCCTCTTCCTCCTCTTCCTCCTCCTCTTTTTCCTCTTGCATGAGTTCCTCATCCTCCTCTTCCTCCTCATCCTCCTTGTCCTCCTCTCCCTCCTCTTCCTCATCATCCTCCTCCTTGTCCTCTTCATCCTCCTCTTCCCCCTTGTCCCTTGTCCTCCTCTTCCTCCTCATCCTCCTCTTTCTCCTCTTCCTTCCTCGCCCTCCTCGTCGTCCTCTTCTTCCTGGTCCTCCTTGTCCTCCTCTTCCTCCACGTCCTCCTCTTCCTCCTCTTGCATGAGTTCCTCGTCCTCATCATCCTCCTCTTCCTCCACCTTCCTCCTCATCCTCCTCTGCCTCCTCTTCCTCCACCTTCCTCCACCTTCCTCCACCTTCCTCCTCCTCTCGCCGCTCGACCTCTACCTCCAGCTCTCGCTTCACCGCCGACCTCCTTGTCTCCGTACGGTGCTGGTGGTGGGCTGGTGGAGCAGCCGAATGAAGCCTGACGCCGCCTCCGACCTGCCTTTCCAGAGGAGCACGAGAGCTTTTCCTGTTGCGTGTGGTGAAGGACGGAGATTTTGGAAGTTGAAAAGTGGAGACTGTGCTCGCGGATTTTCGGACGGGGCTCGGAGATCTGGTGCATGAGCCCGAGAGGGCCAGGTGCCCCCCCCCCACCCCCACTCCCTCCGCCCCCCCTGAAAAAAAAGAAGAAACCCCCGAAAAGGCGCACGGCTCCCAGTTCCGATTTTAGTGTGTAAACAATTGCGGGGAAAGCTGTGATAGGATCCGCGTTGAAGAAGGGGCCGACGCGTCCGTGGAAGAGAAGCGACTCGATTGGCAGATCCTCCAATGGGAGAAGAGAAGCCCTGGTGATGTCACTTCCCCGCAGGCTTCCGCTGAATTCCAGCTTCAACGCCGGGCGAGGAACTGACCCTGTGCGCGCCCACCTCTTTGGGCTGCGATCCCGCGTCGTTGGTTCGTTTTTTAGATCTCTCCTTTGTTTTGACATCATCTTGACGTTGCTCGTTCCGTTTCGGAGCGGAAATACACGGCGAGTCAAAATGGGTCGATCGCGAGTCCTTGAGTCTCATCGGGAACTTCAGGGTTTTCCTTTTTTTTTTTCTTCTCGTTTCCTTCTTCGCCCTGAGGCGCGCTTCACACCGAATGCGTATCTGCACCCCCCCCTCCTAGTGGCTGTCGGGTGAACTGCGCCTGAGTTTTGCGTCAGAAAATGCGTCCGGAAAATTGGGAGAGCGTGTTTTCTCCAGGATGACAGCGAAGAGCCCGCTCAGCCTGACGTCTACCATTTTCCATCAACGGCACTTTAAAACACGCGTCGTGTGGCGTTGGCAAGAGTGGCAAAAAGAGATTTATTCCTGGTGAATACGCTGAATTAGGGTATTAATGACGTCATTATTTTGTACACGTGACTTCCTGGCTCGGTTTTGATCCCAGTTCAGTTTTTAATGAAAACTGGACCGACTGAGAGTTGTCACGAGACTTGTGAAAAATGTTTTCACATGTTTTCAAGTCTCGTCCTGCAGCCTCGAATACACACACGTACGCATACGCGCACGTGCGCGCACGCACACACACACACACACACAAGCACACACACACACACGCGCACACACGCACATACACACACGCACGCGCACGCACACGCACACACACGTATATGCGCACACGCGTACACACACATACACGCGCCCACACACACACACACACACACACACACACGCACACGCACACGCACCCACACACACGCACACGCACACGCACACGCACACACACACACACACACACACAAA
>NC_137189.1:47668649-47676149 GCF_960531495.2 Zeus faber | reverse complement strand
TTAGATAGATGGACAGATGGACAGACAGACAGACAGACAGACAGAATGATATTTCCTGTCATAATAAAACCACATTGTACGACCAGGCTTTACACATCGATGGCTTCCTGGAACATAAATAGCGACTTTACAACTTTCACCCTGAGGGGAAACACTTGGTCTCACTACCAGGAAGCTTGAGCGTCCGCTCCGGTGTAAATGGATTCACACTGTTGTCATGACAACGCACAGCTTCCCATCCCTCACAGGTTGGAAGCGTTCGCTAATCAAACGTCTCTTCAGCCCGATGAGAAGTGTCTGCGCTGCACTTCACTGAACTACCTGTCTGTCCTCTCTGTACAGCTCAATAAACCTCAAGTCTTTTAGAGGTATATTATTCTACACTATAGTATACAGTGTATAGTGTAGTATAGTATATAGTGCATAGTAAAGTATAGTACAATTGAGTATAGTGAAGTATAATAGTATATTATAGTATAGTGTATTAACCAGTGTGTAGTGTATAGTATATTTTTGTAAATAGTGTATAGTATAGTATAGTCCATAGTATAGTAGATAGTGTATAGTATAGTATAGTAACTAGTATACAGTGGTATAGTAAATTGTGTATAGTGTATAGTGTATATTATAGCATAGTAAATAGTATAGTGTAGTAAATAGTATATAGTGTATAGTATAGTGTATTCAATAGTATAGTATAATAAATAGTGTATAGTGTATAGTATAGTGTAGACAATAGCATAGAATCGTAAATAGTGTATAGTGTATAGTATAGTAAATAGTATAATATAATTATTAGATAAAAGTGTGTAATATAGTATACTATAGTCTAGTATAGTAATGTATAGTATAGTAAATAGTATAGTAAATAGTCTATAGTATAGTAAATAGTATAGTAAATAGTATATAGTACATAGTTTAGTATAGTAAATAATATTTAAATAGTGTATAGTTTAGTATAGTAAATAGTGTATAGGATAGTTTAGAATATTATATTATAGTAAACAGAGTATAGTATAGTAAATAGTGTATCGTGTTTAGTATCCTTTAGTATAGCAAATATTGTCTAGTATAGTATAGTAAGGTCATGCCATTGTTTTGTTGAATTAACTTTGATCAACTTTGTGCTAATTTACACACGCACACCCACACACATGCACACGCACGCACACACACACACACACACACACACACACACACACACACACACACACACACACACACACACACACACACACACACACACACACGTTCTAGTGAATGTGTGCCGTGCTCTGGTGCTGGGGTTGCTCCGTCATGCATCTGCGATGGTTGATCACATGACACCACACACACCCTCACCCTGCTGGAAGTGAGTCAGCAGCAAAATGCTGACTCACAATTAATTTGCTTTCTGCAACAATGGATTTGGAACAGAGTCTTGACAGAAAGCAGAAAGCAGAAAGCAGAAAGCAGAAAGCAGAAAGCAGAAAGCACAAAGCAGAAAGCACAAAGCAGGCCTGTGTGAGAGCTGCTGCACGTGCGTGTGACACCATACCCATAATCCAATGCAGGCCAATATGTTGCACTTGATTGTATCAGCACCGGATCAATTTACAGAAATCACAAATGAGGTGTTCTCCAGCAAAACATTTCAAAGCGCTGATGGCAGGGACACACCAAAATATATAGTATACACTATTCTACACTGAGTGTACTACACTGTACTATACTACACTATACTGTACTATACTATACTACACTATACAATACTAAACTGTACTGTACTGTACTAAACTACACTTTACTATACTATACTACACTATACTCTACAGTACTATACTATACTGCACTATACAATACTAAACTGTACTGTACTGTACTGTACTGTACTGTACTACACTACACGTTATGATACTGTACTACACTTTACTATACTATACTATACTGTACATACTATAATATACTACACTGTTCTTTACTATACTGTATTTTACTACAGTACACTTCACTATACTATACTACACTAAACTGTACTATACTATACTACACTATACTATACTGTTCTACAGTATACTACACCACACTTTACTAGACTACACTATGCTATACTGTACTGTACTGCAGTATACTACAGTGGTGTGAAACAGTGTTTGCCCCCTTCCTGATTTCTTATTTTTTTGCATGTTTGTCACACTTAAATGTTTCAGATCATCAAGCAAATTTAAACATTAGACAGAAATAACACAAGTAAACACAAAATGCAGTTTTTAAATGGAGGTGTCTATTATTGAGGGGAAAAAAAATCCAAACCTACATGGCCCTGTGTGAAAAAGTGATTCCCCCTCCCCTGTTAAAACGTCAGTGAACCGTGGTTAAGTTCAACGTCTCCTTACTGCCACGCCCAGGCCTGCTTACTGCCACGCCTTTTCAAGCAAGAAATCACTTGAATAGGACCTGCCTGACAGCCTGAAGTCGACCAAAAGATCCTGAGAAGCTAGACGTCATGCTGCCATCCAGAGAAATTCAGGAACGAATGAGAAACAAAGTCATTGAGATCCCTCAGTCTGTAAAAGGTGATGAAGCCATTTCCAAAGCTCTGGGCCTCCAGCCAAGCACAGGGGGAGCCATTATCCACAAATGGCGAAAACATGGAACAGTGGTGAACCTTCCCAGGAGTGGCCGGCAGGACCAAAATTACCCCGAGAGCGCGGCGACGACTCATCCAAGAGGTCGCAGAAGACCCCACAACAACATCCAAAGAGCTGCAGGCCTCACTTGCCTGCGTTAGGGTCAGTGTTCATGCCTCCACCATAAGGAGGAGACTGGGCAAAAAGGGCCTGCGTGGCAGAGTTCCAAGACGACAACCACTGAGCAAGAAGAACATAAAGGCTCGTCTCAGTCTTGCCAGAAAACATCTTGATGATCCCCAAGACTTTGGAGAAAATACTCTGTGGACCGACGAGACAAAAGTTGAACTTTTTGGAAGGTGTGTGTCCCATTACATCTGCCGTAAAAGGAACATTTCAGAAAAGGAACATCATACCAACAGTAAAATTTGGCGGTGGTGGTGTGATGGTCTGGGGGCTGTTTTGCTGCTGCAGGACCTGGAAGACTTGCTGTGGTGAAGGGAACCATGAATTCTGCTGTCTGCCCAACACTCCTGAAGGAGGACGTCCGGCCGTCCGCTCGTGACCTCAAACTGAAGCGCCCCCCGGTTCTGCAGCAGGACAATGATCCAAAACACACCAGCAGGCCCACCTCTGAGTGGCTAAAGGAAAACAACATGAAGACTTTGGAGCGGCCTAGTCAACGTCCTGACCTGAATGCGATTGAGATGCTGTGGCATGACTTTAAAAAAGCGGTTCATGCTGGAAAACCCTCCAATGTGGCTGAATTACAACAATTCTGCAAAGATGCGTGGGCCGAAACTCCTCCACCGCGCTGTAAGGGACTCATTGCCAGTTTTCACAAGCGCTTGGTGGCAGTTGTTGTTGCTGCTAAGGGTGACCCACCTTCATTTAAATACTGCATTTTGTGTTATGTCTGTATAATATTTAAATTTGTTTGCTCTGAAACGTTAAGTGTGACAAACATGCAAAAAAATTATGAATCAGGAAGGGGGTAAACACTTTGTCACACCACTGCTACACGACACTTTACTATTCTATACTTCACAATACTGTACTATAATACACCACACTACACTACACTACACTATACTGTACTGTACTGTACTGTACTGTACTGTACTGTACTGTACTGTACTCCTATTGATATGTTCATCCTGGAGTTGTTGTGTCAGAACTCTTTTCAATGCAACAGTGTGATGAAAAAAAAAAACCAAATATTCCTCTTAGGAAACATGGATTAAAACTATCCCATGAGTTAAACTCTAGCTTGGGTTTGGTATTTGAAGTGTGACTAATAGCTATAAATGTAAATATAGAAGGCTCAGTGCTGCAGTGTACTATGTCCCATTTCTCGATCCAGACACGGTGATATAAAATCTTTTTTTAAAGCACTCGTTTACACAACTGGTGTGAGACAAATAAAGATCAGTAATGTTTCAACGTCACTCACAGTGTGTGTGTGTGCGCGCATGCCTGCGTGCACGTGCATCTGCATGCCTGCGTGCATGCGCATGCACGCGCCTGTTCATGCGCGTGTGTGTGTGTGTGTGTGTGTGTGTGTGTGTGTGTGTGTGTGTGTGTGTGTGCACGTCCCAGCTGCTGGACAAGTAACTTCGGTTCACATGATCCTAAAATAGCCGTGAGGATGTGATGTCACAGCGATCTGTGAAAAGCCTCGACGAGGGGCTTGGGAATCCTGGGGCGTGCCCCATTCCAAAACAGATCTCCCTTTTACACTACGTGTACAAATCCTTCTGATCGGGATGAGGATGATCAACCACATGACAACAACCACAAGGGAAATAATTGGCAGTTGTAAATCAATGAATTAATCATCATCAATCAACCAATCGTCAATCAGAATGGACATGTTGACTCAAGGTCTTAAAACGACAAAAACGTCAAAGTCAATGTAGCCCATTCTTCAATCATTTTGTTGTTTCAGTTGCAATTAAATAATAATATATTTTTTGATTCACATTTATTTACAGTTTCATAGAGGATATTTATTTACTATTTTAATTCACCTGTAGTGTAGGGGTTAAGGAACCAACCAGGGAAGGATGCATACTTATGGTATTGAAACGCAGCCCTGGCAGAGCCTCGTTCTCTCTCTCTGTCTCTCTCTCTCTCTCTCTGTCGCTCCGTCACGCCCTCTGTCCTTATCTCGCTAGCCCACATATCTGTCTGCATACCAGGGGTGGAAGTCCAGGAGGTGTAAAGGACTGTCGTCATGGCGACGGTTATGCAAATATAAACAGAGCCCTCCCGGTCCAGTGGTGAGAGCCTCACTGGTGGTAAACCGGTGGTAGCTGATAGGTTTTGGGGCTCTTAAGACTGTAAAGCAGGTTACCTTCTATGATTATGATTCTATTTTATGAGATATAAATAGATATGATGAGTTGTTTTATCACTTCTTCATAAAATGCTTGTTGACGAGTGTTTATACTGAGGTTAAGTTTATCACTGTTTAGTCATGCAATATATTTTCTTCAGAATTGGATCGGGTGTCGTTTTACAATATTGAAAATGATTTTGAATTATTATTATTATTATTATTATATTATTTGTCAATATTTTACATCACAGCACGTGACGTGAGCACTGAAAAGCTCGAGTTTTACGTCGGTCCTCACCAGCACTTTTTTTTATACGCAATTAACAAAAAAAAAAAAAGGGGGCCTTTTTCTCTCAAAGGAATTTGGTGTAACGTGAGCAGAAGGAACCGTCGTGAACGTACGTCAAGTGAGATGTTAGTCATTGAAATGTAGATACAGGTTGTATTTTTTGGGGGGCGGAATCATATCTAGTTTTATTCCAGGATGAACGAGGAGCCCGTCTTCCCGCCTGCTCAGCTCTCGGCCCTCCACGCCCCAAATCCGTAGAACAAAAGAACCGTGTCGGAGCGACGCTGGAGCGCTCCGGCGCCGCGGCGG
Source organism: Zeus faber (assembly GCF_960531495.2). Taxonomy (NCBI): domain Eukaryota; kingdom Metazoa; phylum Chordata; class Actinopteri; order Zeiformes; family Zeidae; genus Zeus; species Zeus faber. The sequence continues at coordinate 47,670,601 of NC_137189.1, read as the reverse complement.
GAGGCGGGCGGCCTCCCCGAACGCGGGACGAAGACGGGCGCAGCCGGTCCCGTCGCTCGCGCAGAAAACCCCCAGGGGATTTCTCCATCATCGTTTCCACCTAAGCCCACTGCTAATTACAGGGGTGTTAAGATAATTCCTCCACCCGGTGGAATGACTTAAGCGGAAAACGCACGCCACCGTCTTGAGCGCTCGCCAAGAAAGATTATGGGCTGCGGCCACATATTCGGAGTGCCTGCGAGCGTCACCGGGGCCGGGCGGGAACAGCTGCTCGCTTTCGGGGGCCCTAAACCGGGAGCCCGGGACTTTGAGGGCTCCGTCACGGGGGCACTCCGCGGCGGGCGGGCGGGGGGTTCGGGACGCTCGCGGAGCCATTCGACAAAAAGGGATCACTTGTCACGTCAGGTTTATTTATACGGCGCTTTAAAAACAAGTGTGTAAATAAGTGTGTGGCGGGGCGCTCGAGACACGGGGAGGACGCGGCCCCTTGACTTCCTTCTGCCTCCAAATTTAAACATTTGCCAACTTTAAAACCTCTGTAGGTTGGTTATTTGGGGTAGAACATGTACGTGGTGCCACCTCTGCAAGTGTAGGGAGAGCTGGGGTAAGAGGGGGAGAGAGAGAAAGAGAGAGAGAGAGAGAGAGAGAGGGAGGCGAAGTGTGATAGGAAGCCCCACGCTGCGTTCCCACGCTGTGAGGTCGTCTGCAGTGCTGAGGCTCCCAAACATGCAACGTCACTCCAGACTATATTTACACCCCTATGCTAATGTTTGACTTTCACCTGTTTATGTGCGTGTGTGTGCGTGTGCGTGTGCGTGCGTGTGTGTGTGTGTGTGTGTGCGTGCGCTCATGCTCCTAATCCCTCTCACTCTTAGGTTTTAAAAGGACCAAATACCTGACTAGCTTCCACCAGCATTGATAGACACACATAGTGTCCTCTTAGTCCCAAAGCCTTAACAATATATAATTAATCAGAAAAAAGAAATAATAATCACGCTGTTTTTAAGCATTTATAAGGCTATTTTTAAAATGATATATACATCAATATTATTTTTGATTATTTTGTCGATGAATATCTTAATATATGCATCCTCGGATTTACCCATGTGAAAAATGAGTGCTGTTTTTATTCTACATACCGGTAATCCCAACTAATCCTGTTTTAAAGGTTTTTCAAGATGGCTTTTTGAACCACCTATACCTGTGTGTGTGCGTGTGTGTGTGTGTGTGTGTGTGTGTGTTGTGTGAGAGGAAATTCAGGAAAATAGGAAAAACACAATGTCACATCAGCCTTAATGTGTTGATGTTTTTGTTTATGTTGTCATGATTTTATTATGCAATAGAATTGAGTGTGTGAGTGTGTGTGTGCGTGTGTGTGTGTGCATGTGCGTGTGCGTGTGCGTGTGCGTGTGCGTGTGCGTGTGTGTGTGTGTGTGTGTGTGTGTGTGTGTGTGTGTGTGTGTGTGTGTTCATAATGACCCTCAAGCCTCTCACTCTTATAGATTTTCCAGTTTTCCAGAGATAAATCACTTTTTTATTGTAGGCACACACAAATTTTCGGTGAGTTTTGTGCATATTTCGGGATCTGAGGTTCGCTTTTCGCTCCGACTGGAAAAGTGACCTGACATCAACGTCCTCCAGCTGCTTTCGGTCGGTTTATGCCACAGAAACAAAAAAGAAAAAACCCACACAAGCACAAAACAGACGGCGAATGAGGATGTTCTTTCTCTCGGGGGTCAAAGTTCATCTGGAACAGGCACCGCCATTCTTTTCCATCTTATTAGTCACCTCGACGCGGTTTCTTTTCACCGTATTGAGAGGCTACAGTCACACACAGCTGATGACATTCATCCCATAATTGCAGCGCCCGGTGACCGCGATCACATGCTCCAGGAAGTCAGAGCTGTGCGATCAAGGCCACCAACGCATTTCACAATTTGGGCTTTTTTCAT
>NC_137189.1:47656149-47661149 GCF_960531495.2 Zeus faber | reverse complement strand
AGACAGATAGACAGATAGATAGATAGATAGACAGACAGACAGATGGATAGATAGATAGACAGATAGACAGATAGATAGATAGACAGATAGATAGACAGATAGATAGATATATAGACAGACAGACAGCTAGACAGACAGATAGATAGACAGATAGATAGATAGATAGATAGATAGATAGATAGATATATAGACAGACAGACAGCTAGACAGACAGATAGATAGACAGATAGATAGATAGATAGATAGATAGATAGATAGATAGATAGGTAGATAGATAGATAGATAGATAGATAGATAGATAGATAGACAGATAGACAGACAGATAGACAGACAGACAGATAGATAGATATATAGACAGACAGACAGCTAGACAGACAGATAGATAGACAGATAGATAGATAGATAGATAGATAGATAGATAGATAGATGGGGTTTGTGTTGCGTCACCGTCGAGTAAGCCTTCTATTAATAGGATGACGTCATGCCCCGCCCTCCCAACTCGTAGGAAATGCCTCGCGCGTCAGGAGGTCTGGCCCCGCCCCCCGTAGCTATAAAAAGGTGACGCAACGGCCAGAGCGGAACAGAGCTGACAGGAGACACAGCGCGGAGGGGGAACCGAGGCTCCTGCTTTCCGTCCCAACGTCGAAAGGTGTGTTCGCTTCCCTTCCCTCCGCTTCCCTTCGCTTTTCGGGATGTGTTTCTGCGTGTTGGTCGGGGTGGGGGAGCGCGGCGCGGAGCGGAGGCGAGGTCCACCGCCGCCGGTCCGTCCTCTCCGCCGGTCCGTCCCGGGACTGAGCCCCCGGCCCGGCGGCGTCGCCTCCGCTCAGCTGCCCGCTCCTCTAACGTAGGGAAGTGTCGATTGTTTTGATTTTTGGTGAATTAAACCGTTAATTATTTGGCCCGTTTTTATCATATTGTTGAATATATTTGGGAGGAATCGTGTATTTTGCGGTGTTTTGCGGTGTTGAGATTCCGCTGTGTCCGCATTGAACTCTGATCAGAATTTGCCTTTTTTGTTTTGAAAGTAAACAACAACAAAATAATAATCATAACAATAAAAATGTATTACTACTGTAATCATCTACTACAACTGTAATAATCTACTACTACTGTAATAATCTACTACTACTGTAATAATAATAATCTACTACTACTTTAATAATAATCCACAACTGTAATAATAATAGGCTACTACTACGGTTATAATAATCTACTACTGTAATAATAATAATAATAATAATAATAATAATAATAATAATAATAATAATCTACTACTTTAATATGTCCACTCCTGTAATTATAACAATAATAATCCACTACTGTAATAATAATAATAGACTACTACTACTGTCATAATAATCTACTAGTGTAATAATTATAATCGACTACTGTAATAATAATAATCTACAACTACTTAATAATAATCCACTACTCTAATAATAATAATAGACTACTACTACCACTGTAATATTATTCTACTACTGTAATATTAATCTGTATATGTATGTTGAAAACGACCTCTTGCATCTACTACTGTAATAAAAATCTACTACTGTAATATAATAATCTACTACTACTGTAGTAGTAATAATCTACTACTGTAATACTCACCCCTATACAGTATGTATGTGCAAATAACCTCTTGAAACTTCTAGTGTAATAATGATAATCTACTACTACTGTAATAAAAATAATCCACCACTACAACTGTAATAATAATCATGTGATAATAAATATTGTGCATTTAATAAAACTACGTAAATATTTGTACTAAATTTCCATCTGGGGAAGCACTGGAAAAAGCCACACTTGGTGAAGTAGCGATATCTCACTAAAAAAACGAGTCTGGTAAAAGTGAAATTCACTCATTAGAAAACCACTCGAGTAAAAGTCTGAAAGTAGCTGATATTACATGTACTGTACTTAAGAATCAAATGTAAATGCTGTGGAGGGAAAAAAGACAAAACACTTTTCTCCTTCTTCTTTCTCGGATTTTATTCTGTTTGCCAATATAAACAGACCCATCTTTCATCCCCGCATAAGAAAACATGTAGTTGTAAACAAGGCGCTGATGGTGTTGGTCTCCATCAGTCGTAGCAGGTGCAGGCGGGGCAGCGTCACCTGGAGGAGGCCGTGGCTGCCCGGGTTGTCTCTCTGGGACACGCCCGTGCTTGTTCGGTAGCAAGGGCACAAAAATGAAACTGAACACGGGCCCGGTTGCCAGGTGTCCATGACCGCGCCCGGCCATCCCCCATAAAAACCAACCCGCTTCAACACTTATAAAGTTGCCCAATTTCGCGGGAAAACCGAGACCTGGCAACTCTGAGCGGTGTTTGTTTACACCGACCTGTTGTAACGAAGGTGTTCGGGGGGCGGGACATGATTACTCCCAAAAAAATACTTAAGTACAGCACCAAAGTATTTCTACATTGCTTACACCACCGGTTTTTGGGGTCATTCGTTTAGACGGGGGCGAAATAATGACGCAAATCAAAAGATACAATATTGTTAAAAATGTGATGAATCTGAACCAGCGTGTTGTGGTGTTTTCTTTTTAATAGTTTGTTTGCCAACTATTACATGACTTTCTAGGAATCACTCCCCTTGTCACGGCCGTAATATGTGACCTATTTAAATACTGTCTTTTGCAGTAAGGAATGAACTTTTGTGACGTGTTCTAACGTCCACATTACCGCTGCTTGTTGCCAATGGTCTTTCCTCAAAATATTGTGTGTGTGTGTGTGTGTGTGTGTATGTGTTTGTGTGTTTGTGTGTTTGTGTGTTTGTGTGTTTGTGTGTATGTGTGTGTGTGTGTGTGTGTGTGTGTGTGTATGTGTGTATGTGTGTGTGTGTGTGTGTGTCGAGGTAAATCGTTTTTGTCAATGTACTTTAGACGCGCCTTATTTCTCTAGAAGCCGCTCATTTTGTAACATCCTGTCTTCGACATTCTTAACAAACGTTGCTTAACTTTCGGAAGAGTGTCGTCACAGCGCCACACCGGCTCTCGCGGTTCATCAGGTGAACTGTGCAACTTTTTTTTTTTTTTTTTTTTTTTAATTATTCTTCTTGTCATCCTCCTCACAGGTGTTTTCTCAGAATGATGCTGCAGTACCAGGGTCCATCGCTGGCCGACATCAGCTGCTCCGCCCTGGTGCCGTGCCTGCCGTCGCCGCTGGGCACCGCCCTGACGCTGGACGACCTCTCCACCTTCAGCCCCCTGGTGCGGGAGGAGCTGCGGCTCGCCATCCACACCCGCCGGCTCTCCAGCGGCCTGGCCGCCGACGCCAGCAGCGACTACGCCAGCTCCAGCTCGGACCGCGCCGGCGAGCGCACGGGCGGCGGCGGCAGGGCGGAGGTGAGGAAGGTGTGTGTGGTCACTTCTCCTCACTTCTCTCAACCCCGTCCCCCCCCTCCTCTCCTCTGTCCCCTTGACTTGTTTTACGTGTGCGGGCTGATGAAGCCACGTGCAGTAGCTGTCTTGGTGCGCTCGTCGGTCACCCTGCGTTTCTGAGGATGTTTGTGTCTCGTTTCTCAGTCCACGCCTGAAGAGCACGAGAGGAGGAAGAGGAGGCGGGAGAGGAACAAGATCGCCGCTGCCAAGTGCCGCAACAAGAAGAAGGAGAAGACGGACGGCTTGCAGAAGGTACGAGACGCAGTCTTTGTTCTTCCCTCTTTTGGGAGGACCGCTCCGTTTTCACACGCTTGCGACCAACAAGCAGGGTCGCTGACACCACGTCTCCTCCTCCCTCCCTCCATTTTTTATTTATTTATTTATCCCCCCCCCCTCCCAGGAGTCTGAGAAGCTGGAGAGCGTCAACACGGAGCTCAAGGCGCAGATCGAGGAGCTGAAGCAGCAGAAGCAGCAGCTGGTCTACATGCTCAACCTGCACCGCCCCACCTGCATCGTCCGGGCGCAGAACGGCCAGACGCCGGAGGACGAGAGGAGGCTCTTCATCCAGCACATCAAGGAGAGCGCCCTGCAGCTCGGCAGCCTCACCTCCACCGTGGCCGCCGCCACCGCCGCCGCCATGGCCCCGGTGCCCCCTCTGGTCGGGGGGCCGACCCTGGATCAGGTCCAGTGTCACAGCGTGGACGTGCCCGCCTCCTGCGGGCAGCTATGAGCCGGGTGGGGAAAGCCCAGACTTTCCTTTCGCCATCTCGGACCCGCCACGTGTAGTGTCGCGCCCGGGTCACCTCAGTGACGCCCGGAACGCCAAAAACGAACCGCTGCTCCCCGTCCGTCCCGTTCACCACCCACTAAAGCTGCTAGAAGGAGGACTAGAAGTGTGACCTCAGAACCACCCGCTCCCTTAAATTGAACAGAGTCTGCCGATCGGCGTAGGACCGGGCAACGACTCGCCCGCTCGTCGGGCATTGGCTGCGCCGCGGATTATCAGGGCACAGAGTCAAAGCACTATAAGCGATAAAAAACAAACAAAAAAAAACAAACATTGTGGCGCTTTTTATTTTTTTTAATTCACCTTGTTTCACGTTGACTGTATGATTTTTGTCCCAAAGCACCAAAATTTTACGACGGTTAAGGCTCGTAATGTCCTCGTCCACTTAAAGGGAAGCCAGATCAATGGACTTTTTGTGCGTTGAGCGTGCAGATGTGCGTGCGCACGTCATGCAATATGAAATATTAATGAGTGTGTGTGCGTGTGTGTGTGTGTGTGTGTGTGTGTGTGTGTGTGTGTGTGTGTGTACTATGTAACTACGGTATCCACTTGTGTTTGTTAAGGGACTCTTGTTCTCCCCTTCCCGCCTCTGCCATTATCTTACTATCCAAACATCTACAGCTGCTATGACAACCCTCAGGGCCTCGCAAAGGGAAAAACGTATTTCAGCCCCGTTCAAGGACGACCTCGAGTCCGTGACGGGGAAGGGATTACGGAGAACTTGTGTGTCTGGGACGACGGAGCGGTTTTGATCCGGCAGCCGGCGTTTTGTCGGCCGCGGCGGGAACGGCCCAAACTGCCCCCGGGCATCGTGACGCCCGC
>NC_137189.1:47576149-47643649 GCF_960531495.2 Zeus faber | reverse complement strand
GGTAATAAATAACTTATTACTTCCTGGGGCCGTCATTTGTCATCAAGGCATTTCCTCTGTTGCTCGGCAACCGGCGCTTTAGGATTTGAACTCTAATGTATGTGGAGATGAACTGGTGTCCACTTTGAGGCTGGAGCTGTTTTCGTATTCTGTACCCGACTTAAAGAAAAACCCTGCATAAAAACCCCGCGTGCGATTTTCATGCTCAGCATTTTGACAACAAGTTTGTTTTTGCAGATAAAGGGGCGAGCTACTGAGGTAAGAGAGAGAGAGAGAGAGGATGAACAAAAACAGATGGCATTTGGCAATACGCACTGAATTTTGGATTAGAAAGATTTAAAATATACCTAAAATATGACAATAAATAACCTGCTTCAAACCTCTGCATCAGCAATTCACATTCCGGGGAAAAGGGTAGGACATACTTCAAAGATCGAATTTAGTTCTTTTTCGAGAACTTCCAGCTGATCCTGCAATGGCTGTGACCAGGTCGTCCACGCGTGCGTCTCCTCGCACCCGTCCAACTGGCAGGGGGTCAACTTCACTGCGTCACTGGGTTGATATCCCTGCAGTTCAGCGTCCGCGGTGCAGGGCGGGGGGGGATGGAGGCTTGGAGAGGGAGATTTGACGCCTCCAAAATCTGAAACGTTCGTCCCGGCTGCACCCCCTGCTGCCGGGAGCGCCGCGTTTGCCGACAGTAAAGCCTCCCGCCGGGGCGTGCTGTTACCATTGATTATTATAAATAAAATAGGAAAAGCTTTATTGCACAAACAAGATTAGTTCTCTGCATTTGCCCCATCCCGTTCCTCGGGGGAGCGGGCGGAGCAGCTCCAGCTCTTTTGGCGGTGGGAGTAAATATAGGCGAACACGGCCCGGGGCGGCCGGGGTTTGAACCCGGGACCTCGCCGCTGTGAGGCAACGCCGCCACAGAACTTTGGAACTCCCGTCCCTGTGATCCCCCCCGGAGGAGAAACGGAGGCTTGTTGTCCCCGGCGAGAAGAAGAGGAAGAGCGAGCGAAAAAGAAACCTGGAGGGGGCTTGTGTCACCCTGAAAGAGCTGTGTGAACGTGGTCGCTGACGGGAAGTGAAGCCTTCAGCTCGGCGCCGTCGTCCACCACCACCACCACCCAACCGCAGCAGCAGCGGCACCATCACCAGCACTAACCCCAAAGTTCTGACTCTGCAGAGCCGGGCCCCAGGCTTCTTCCGTCAGGGCCCCTCAGCTTTGGAACGACCTGTTGTTTTTTTTTGGATTGTGTCTTTATCCGCTTTTTCAATTTTATGAAGGAATTTAATTCCTGTTTATTAATGTTCCTTCGCCTTTTAAATTCATGATCTGAGCAGTCTGCTTTCACTTCATCCGTCAAAGCACTTGGTAAACGGTGTTTTTAAAGGTGCTATATAAATAAAGCTATTATTGTTTTTATTCTTATTATTCTTATTATTCTTATTATTATTCTTTTCAAACCAGGCCTTTAAAATGTTGGTTGTCATTTTGACTGGTCCTAGCAGGTCGTTGCTAAAGACTTTACTACTGAGAAACTTAGGGGACCCATTGGGACAATAATCAAAACAGAGGTTATAGTTCATTAAACAATATATGTAGGAAAAATATACTTAGAAATGTAAAATAGATCAAAATGATTTTGCTGTGGACCTCTCGCAATTCCTTCGAGGACCCCAGCTTGGGAACCCCTGACTTAATCTACACCTTTTTGGCCATTTTATTATTTACTAAGCTCGGTTCAAAACACACACTGACAGAAAAAAAAAACGAACAAACACAAAACCGTGGCAGAAAAAACAGCTCCGTCCAAAAACAAACACGAAACAGAAAAACTGAGAAACAATGTGTAATATTTAATAAATGCATTTTTAAAAAACGTACACAACCCTCTATGTAGAGAAATGAAACAGTCAACCTGACTCAACTTCTCGACAGAAATACAAGCCTCGTTCTCGGTGAAATAACTTCTGGAGACGTATCGATTTATTAGTTTGTTGGAAAAGAAAAACAAATGATTGCGAAATATTGTGAAGCGTTATTCCACGTCATTGTACTTCTGCTGGCCACCAGAGGGGGCGCTGTGGTAGCAGGCGGCGCAGGCGTGCAGGTCCAACGTCATGCGCCGAGAAACTCAACGTCATAATGAACTAATTCAACTTTTAAATTCCAGGTTGATAAATGAAACGTTTCAAACGCTCCTCTGTAGTCAAACGTGCTTCAACTCCCCATTTCGAGGAGCCCAATTGGGCGGTAACCATGAAAAAATGGAATTATTTATTAGCCCTGCCGCCTGTTGCGCTGTTATTTTAATCTTTTGGACTGAAAAGGTCCAAACGAGGCTCCAACGTTCTGTTGCTCAAGATGAATCTTCAACGGAAAAAAAACAGAAACAGGACACCCGGAGCGGCAGCGGCGTCTGCGTTTTATCGAGACGGGACCCCAGTACATTCCAAACATCGCGGTGTAATGTTCAACATGTGGGCTCCCCAGACTTTGTCTTGCAACATAAATTCATATTACATTTAAAAAAAAAAAAAAGGGGGGGGGGGGTTTATTGCAACGGATCATTCTGGGGTTTTCTTTTTGCGCAACACGTAGCAGTCCGTGGCCATGGCCTCCTCCACCGCCCTCTTGATCGGCTGTCGGCTCCTGGGGGCCTCGCTCGGCGGAGCCAGGCCTGCGTCCGACGGGCCCCCATGACCGAACACCTCCTGGTGGATCTCCAGGGTGGCTTGGCTGGGCTTGGTGTTGAGGACCTGACAGAGGCCCTCAGCCTGCTTCTGCAGGGTGTTGATGGACTGCCAGGGAGAAAAAGACACCGTTTGACGACGCACCAATCGGCTTCTCGTCTTCCATCGGCACGTACCAGTCTGATCGTTCCTACGTCAACCTCCAAAGATATATTAATCTGCATACAATATATTTATTCACCGCCATCGGTGTGGTGCATTGCGGTGATGAGCATAGTCAAAAAAACACTAATATTTGTGTCTATTTTCAGATGGGTGTTACTAAATTTTACCATATTTTGTATTTGTTAATTCTATTTGAAAAGGCTGAACTATGGAAGTTTTGATTGGACTTTAATATTTGCAACCCACATAAGACAAGGCACAAGCATGTACAATGATCCACAAATATCTCACGATCCACAAACATGTATTTTATATTTGTGTAAAGTCATACCCACAAAAAAAACAAGAGCAATTTGCAAATACGCATAACTCGCTCTGTAAAAAACACATTTTAATTTTCCATAAAAATGTTCTAGGTTTTACAAATCATAATAGTTTCACCACAACGAATACATGTAAAGTCATATTTACGCATCTGTGGATCCATTCGTACATGTGAAACGGGCTTTGCACATTTGTGGATCTCTTCCCGTCAGTTTGCGGGGCCACGTGACATTTGCGGCTTCCCTGCCATTTATTTGGGGGAATTTTGTCCAAACTGTAGAAAAGAATCTGCAGATGTGAGCTGCAGTTGCTATCTACACCAGCAGGCGGCGACATTCCCCCACACGAGCTGACAGCTACAGTCTGACTAAAACAACAAGAGTCTACCTGTGGAATGACATTTAGTCACTATTAAATAAATTAACACGCCTATGACAAACTAATATGTCTATAAAATAAATCCTGGATAGGAATTTGTGGATCACAGTACACATTTGTGGATTGTCCTCTGTGGGTTACAAATATTAAAGTCCAATAAAAAAACTTCCATATTGTTTCAACAAATGAAAAACTGAGTAACATAGTCAAAAGTGTTCTTGGCCGTCAGCGCGATATTTAATTTTGAGGTAGGATGCTCACCGCATTGTTAAAATTTTATAAAACTGGAAAACAGACAATATTAAGAAATGCAAGAATGTGAGCCATCATCGGCAAAAACGAGCTGAAACCGGGGGTGGTCTTGTATCACCTTCACGACTTGGCTGGCGTGTGTCACCATTCCAGGGGCCGCCGCCGACAGACTGCTCATGATGCTCTCTGTGACACACACACACACACACACACACACACACACACACACACACACACACACACACACACACACACACACACACACACACACACACACACACACACACACACACACACACACACACACACACACACACGTTTCAGTTCATTTTTAGTGGTCAGGTGTGTGTGTGTGTGTGTGTGTGTCTACCCAGTGCAAGCCAGATTATTTGTATTCTGATTATTCTTATTACTTTATTTTTGCTATGATGATGTGTAATGCTGTAACACTGCAATTCCCCCCGGGATAATCAAGTACATCTATTTATCTATCTATCTACCTCTATCTGTCTGTCTGTCTATCCATACATCTGTCTGTCTCATCTATCTATCTATCTATCTATCTATCTGTCCATCCATCATCCATCCATCTATCTATCTGTCTGTCTGTCTGTCTATCTATCTGTCCATCCATCATCCATCCATCTATCTATCTATCTGTCTGTCTGTCTGTCTTTCTATCTAAATCAAACTTATAAAGACAGAGGGATAACTTGCCGTATTGTCTTTTGTGGCTGGGTAATAAATATATATGATATCAAATCAATATCGTAATTTAATTTATTTTGACTTCGTAGACTGTTCTAGATGTTCTAATCAATGCTCATAACATCCACATTAATAATGATTGTTTCTTAAATATTTATTGTGTGTAAATGTCCTATCAATGCACCAATAATCCATCCAAATATTGCTAAGTTATCGATATTGAGGTATTCCTAAAAATAAATCATGATATATCATTTTGTCAGCCGCACAGCCCCGCAGTGCTCTCCTTTGCAATAGCTATAAATCACATCCTTTATTTTTTTATGTCATAATCTTAAATTATCTTAGGGCCGTACAATCTCACCAACACCCCTTGACAGCGCCTGAATATTAAGCAACTAAAAAGGATAATATTGTTTATGTTAAACTGCAGGATCTAGATGATGTCATTAAGCGGACGACAAAGGTCAGGTATCAAACACATGTCCATGAGACTCTAGAACATTTGGAGCTGAGCAAATAGTGTTTCAAAGGGATGTGTGTGTGTGTGTGTGTGTGTGTGTGTGTGTGTGTGTATGTGTGTGTATGTTACCTTGAACAGGATCCTTCACAATATCCTCCGGTTTTATCGCTTGTTCATACAGCGTCTAAAAAACATCCACACGCAGTTCAGTTTCCCCCGCACACACAGTCACTGTGACCCACCAACCCCCCCTTGTTTACATTTAACCGTGAAACACTGCATACTTGAATCGTCATTGTTATTATTATTATTATTCATGCTTGTGCCGCTTTTAAGAGCGAGTTGAGGTCAGACGCGGCCGGGCAGACCGAGCGACACCCACCATGAGTGCGCGCTCTGCTTTGAGGGAGCGGACCACGAAGGGCAGGATGGCCTTGGGGTACCGGCGCCGCCTCCTGCTTGTCTCACAGATCGCATCGTCCAGCTGGTTGTTCAGACTCTGAGCCTCGTCTTCCGCTGTTTGAGTGCGTGTGACACGGAGGGTGAGGGGAGGAGAAGAAGTCTTGAGAACATAATTGATATGTATATTTACTATTTTATGCATATTATATCTCACTTAATATGACTTCTGGTCTCTTCTACCCTCTTCGGGCCGAAACACGGGGCCAAGCAACATGTTGTTTAATGTAATTGCTGCCTGTTTGATTGGATGTTACCCTGACAGGTTGATTTACTTCGGTCGGGGCTCCCACTCTGGACATAAAATCATTTTGCAGGACATTTTTCGTGACCTGCTCATGTATTCATGTCTCTTTGACATGAACGTCTCAGACTTTCACGTCTTCTCCCTCACTCTCTATCTATCTATCGGTCTGTCTATCGGTCTACCTCAGTTTCGTGTCAGTTTAGTTTCTATGCCAGCTGGTTGCAGCCTTTAAGGCGAGACGATGTACACAGTCCTTTACCTAGTGGAATGTCTGACCTCAAAGGACTCGAAAACAAAATGTGGAAACGCTATAAATATAATAATAATAATAATAATAATAATAATAATAATAATAATAACCAGTGTCATCAGGCGCCTCCTCCCAAGGCAGTCCGTTCACCAACACGTTCTCCTGGACAGCTGCCTCGAAATTCTGCAAAAAAAACCCAAAAAAAAAAACAACCAAAAAACCACCACATTCTCAGTTTAATAGTAATAGCAGTAACAATAACAACGTAATAACAACAATTCTCATAGCATCACTAACAACACGACAAGCACCAGCGTCACCGTTGGCACAGCAGATGTAAACAAACCAGGAACCCACCGCTTGTAACTCCTGCAGTAAACGCCGCTTGGTGTCGTCGGCCACGCCGGACTGGCCGTCCAGCAGCTTCTTCAACAGTTCACTATATCTTGTCATTTGATCCGCGACTAGTTTTTTGGAAGCCACTCGAACTCTGCGATCCCGCGGCGCCTCGACGCCGGCGCCGTCCATCTTTTAGCGCCAAACGCTTTCGGGAACGGGGAGGAAGCGGAAGTGGGTCCGACCGCGAAAGGGGTCCGAACGGGGCTCGGGCGGACGTGGGGCTCCCTCCCCGTGGTTTCCTTCTCTTCTCCGATGGAAAGAGGCTCCGTTGACTGTCACTGTCACACGTCAGCAAGAGGGTTCCACGAGGTAGGGTGCGAGTTACGTTACGGTCTTAATGTATATAACCAAGCCAGTCTATTTGTATTCTGATTATTCTTAATCCTTTGTTATTGTTGTTGCTATGTTGATGTGTAATGCTGTAACCCTGCAATTCCCCCCCCCGGGGATAATAAAGTACATCTATTTGTCTGTCTGTCTGTCTGTCTGTCTGTCTGTCTGTCTGTTTATACAATCTATACATCCGTCTGTCTGTCTGTCTCATATATCTCTATCTATCTATCTATGTATCTATCTGTCTATCTGTCTATCTATCTATCTATCTATCTATCTATCTATCTATCTATCTATCTATCTATCTATCTATCTATCTATCTATCTATCTTTCTAGCTGTCTATCGATCTATGTCTGTCCATCATCCATCCATCTGTCAGTCTGTCTGTCTATCTATCTAAATCAAACTTTTTTTTGAACTACAGGATCTAGATGATGTCATTAAGCGGACGACAAACGTCAGGTATCAAACACACGTCCATGAGACTCTGGAACATTTGGAGCTGGCAAATAGTGTTTCAAAGGGATGTGTGTGTGTGTGTGTGTGTGTGTGTGTGTGTGTGTGTGTGTGTGTGTGTGTGTGTGTGTGTGTGTGTGTGTGTGTGTGTGTGTGTGTGTGTGTGTGTGTGTGTGTGTGCGTGCGTGCGTGCGTGCGTGCTGACAACAGGCCGGGGTACAGACCCTGGTTGCAGTTACAGAGGAGGTCAGGGAGTTTGACAGAGTTCTCTAACTCCAAGACAGGTCAGTTATCTCCTGCCCTCTATACACACACACGCACACACATTGATTGATTTTGAGCCTTTTGTGTCTTTTTCAAAAAGTAAATCAAATAAATGACTATGACCTGGTGTGTTTACGTTCGGTACGTTTGAATGTGATCACACTCGATGTCACACTGTTCTCACTGGAAAGTAGAGGTGTTTTTTTTCCTTGTTGTTTTGTTTCTGAAATTGTATCTGTAAGATGTAAGACAATGACTCTGTCTAACATCTTGATATTGTGAGTGAAGCGATGCCAAGGTCAACTTTAATGATAAGACAAAAAAATACAAGGTTTACTGGTTCATACAACTACCACAATCTCTGACATTATATACCTTTCATACACCTTTCTTTCAATAATTGTCTTTTGTCTTTTATGTATTTTACATTTCATTTTAATATTATATATTTTTTATTTAATTTTATAAATTATTTTGCTATGGTTTTAGATTATTTCAAATGTGCCACACTGCTCTTTAATCATATCTGTTGTGCGCCACTTTGTAGCTATCGTTTTGAAAAGTGCTGTAAAAATAAAGTTATTGTTCTCTATGCAAATTCAGATTATAATCACTAAAACACCACTAATGCAGCGACTATAATTCTACTTTGAACATGAACTACTACTACTTCTCAACAATACATAAATACAACTGTCCTTGCCAATAGCAACAGTGCGGCTGCTGGCAACAGTATTCAAAGTATTTGTGCAGCAACAATAAACAAACAGAGATCACAGAGATATCGGTCTTTTGTAGAAGCCAGAAGGATCCCAAGCCCTGGCCGGGCCTGTGGAGCTCTGAGATGGACGCGGCTCCTACCGCCTCCTGCCTTTGCTGTTGTTGTACTGGGTGTGGATGCTGACTTTAACCCCCCCGTCATTCTCCCCAGTTACCCAGATCTTGTGGCCCCATGTTTTGGCCTCCATCCCCTGCAGGACGGTGGGAGCCCCGGGAGGAAGCGCAGCGTGAAGCTCCAGGTAAGCTGGAACACTCCGCCTCCATCCACCGGCTGTTTGTTTTCCTTTCAGTGTCCTTCGGAGCCATGAAAGACAAAGGGGTAAAGGTATCCTGTTTGCCCAGAAGGGCTCTGGACGAAGGAAAGACACGGTGCTCAGCGGGGGGAAGGGGCCCCTTTGTCCTGCGAGCCAAGGGCCGCGGAAAAGGCTGCGTCTTTGAAGCCCCATCTGGACTCTGCAGCGGTCTTATCTTATCGAGAGAGTTTATCCTCTTGGTTATTATGAGGAAACATTACGATAATATCAATGAGATGAATACCCCATTAAAGCAGTGTTTTAATGGGGTATTTTGGGGTGTTCAGCAAAAAGACAAGAACCATCCTTGAACATGCCTTAAAGTATGTCTTAAACGGCAGAGAGACGTCAGCTCAAGTGAAACCTCAATAGTAAAAAAAAAAAAACCCGAAATGCTCAGGAGCTCCCGGCCTGTTTTTTGTGTGTGAATGTTTTACGTGAAAGTACTCCCCCCAGGGCTGTGGTGGAAGTGACTCTGTGAGGAAGAGTCAAGAGTGTTATCCCCACAGGACCTGGAGTCTGCCGTGCCGCTCTTCTACAAACACGCACCACGCCTCACGGCTATCGGAGAGGTAGGCCGCGAAAAACACACACAAACACACACATTAGTCAACATCTCATCTTATGAGTCAACGTCATTCCCACTGTATGAAATTTGATATTGTTTTTCGTCCTTAAATAAAAAAATTACAAAGTCATACAAGCAAATGTCATCAAGATGGATGAAAACCCTAGAGAGCAGAGGTAAAACAGACGGGCTCTTGATTTTCCAAACTTCCGCACACATCAACACAATTTACTCGATAGAACTCCACACACATCAAGGCTTTCATGTGCAGAGCAGTCAGATAACGGTGACGCGACACAAGTCGTGTTTTTCAGTTAAATAAACCTCAGAAAAATATCAATTCAATGCCTTCCCTGTCCAGAAAGATGAAGGAATACTAGGTCATCACAAAAGTGTGTGTTTTTATACACACACATAAACGCACGCACGCGCGCACACACACAGGGCCAGGTGCACTCCAAATATATCCATAGTCATGGTTTATAGTTGATAAATTTAACACTCATTTGCAGCACATTTATTTTACTGATATCTCCTGAGACTTAAGGAGACTTAAGAGGATTTAAGGATAACAAACGTATTATTCCCACTGACCCGCTGCTGCAGAACTTGAGGGAATACACACACACACACACACACACACACACACAATGAACACTCTTTTTACAGCATGACACTGATGTGACTGCAGCTGAAGTGAAGTGGATTAAACTCATTAAAAATAATCTTCCAATCAGCCCTCGTAAGAAATAACTTCTTAAGTCTCTGACGCGTGCACGCGCACACACACACATACACACACACACACACACACACACACACACACACACACACACACATGGATAAACCATCACAAATATATACACATAAGCATACACAACCATTCACAAAATCACACAAAACAATCAAATGGAGCGCATTATCAGCTGACACATACTGTAAGTAGATATTGACACACACACAAACACTTTCACGCACATTCATAAACAAACCTCACAGTGTTTTACACACGCAGCAACATCAAACACACACTTTGACACTTAACTTCTCTCTCTGAGACACAGTCAGTTCCTTACTTTGTCACACACACACACACACACACACACACACACTCCGCCGCCACCGTGGAGCCCCCCAGATCCTATTGACGGTGGAATGTGTGTGTTCCTTCAGGACGACGAGGAGAGGGACTTGTGTGTTTGTGGGTATGAATTGTGACTGGGGGGCAGACGGCCAGACGGAGCATTTTGGTCGCACACCAAATGTGGAAACACTGAAAGAGGAGGATCTGTGTAGCCGCTGCCTGTGTCCGTGTCGCCTCCAGATTGGCCTGGACTTCACCCCCTGGTGCGCTCCGACCCAGCAGGACAGAGACGGCCAGGCCGCCGTGTTTGTGGCGCAGCTCGACATCGCCAAGGAGCTGGACCTGCCCGTGTGAGCGCAAACCATAATAGTCCAATACCCGTGCTCTAAGAGAGGTTCGGGGGACGCTGCCGGGATCGTGGGACCGAATGGGACGCGGTCCATTGACTTCCATTCAGTTGGTTTGCTCAAGAGGCATCAAGCAGCCGTGAGCTGAAGTGCAGTTTAAAGCACTTCCACAATGGCTTCAAAACCGGCCTTGAAAGTTTTCCGCTTGAAAAAGAACAAAATAGAATTCATCAAAGTCAAATTATGATTTAGTTAATCATCTAATGGATGGAATAATGTAATGAATAAGGACTTGTTTGGCTTCTTTGATTCTCATCTGATCTGACCTGTTTAGTGAGAACCGCGATCTCCGGAACAGTGACGGTGTCAATGAAAGCAATGAATAACTTCCTGTTTCCTGGTTGACTCGCACAGCAACGTCCACTCACGTTCAGCCGCCAAGGTGACCGTGGCAACGATGCGGGAGCGTGGTAAGTTACCCGCCGCGTTGGACGGTGACCGGTGAGTGACCGGGGTAGAAAGGTTGACCGGCTGCTCAGGTCCAGATGGGGAACGTTTATAAGAAACCTCGAGGTTGTAGCTACAGCCCGAACGCTGCGGAGCAACTGTGTGTGTGTGTGTGATTTGCTTGGAGGAACGTCGCCTTGGCAACAGACTGACTCTGTGTTTCCTGTCAGGGATCAGCAGAGCTCTGCTCCATAACTTCGCAGGGAAGCCGTCTGTCGCTCTGGAGGGCGTGCAGGCAGGGTACCTCTTCTCCTTCCCACCTGCAGTGTGCAGAAACAGCCAGGTAGCTTATAGAGGAAGTAGTAGTAGTGATATTGTTAAAAATGCTACATGGTAGAAGTGATATTGGTAATTTTGATATTGTAATATGTATGGTGTATGTAGCGTTAGTGATGACAGTAGTGATAGTAGTAGTAGTAGTAGTAGTAGTAGTAGCTATAACCACTGACTGAATGGGGTGCCATGTTTATATTATGGTGAATATGAATATTCCCGTCTTTCCATTCATATTCTTGTTATTTCCACCTTCCCCCGACAACAGAGAGACAAGCTCATTAAGCAGCTTCCCTTGGAACACATCTGCCTGGAGACGGACTCTCCCGCTCTGGGGCCGCGAAGACAGGTGAACATTTTCAGTTGCAGTACTGTGCATATCCCTTTAAGACAAGGGGGGGGGGGGGGGCTCGGGGCTGTGTACCTATAATTATTATTATTATTTTGTATACTTTATTATTCCCTCTGGGGGAAATTAGACCTACTGCCCCTTCAGGGCCATTATGGCCCTCCAGTTAATGCACTGTTCGGTGGCTGTTTTAACCGTGGTTATTTCTTTAATTGTTCATAGTAATCTACTGTATGGCACGCTATCTTATATGTAAATATTAACCTGGCCCCGAACAGGGATCTAATCTCTCAAACAGGATTGAGTAGCGTGGATATGGGGAGGAGAAAAGTGTTTCTTTGTGACTTTGGCAGTTTCGCCTGCCACACACCACACGCCACACAGGTGGCATATTCAGGGCCCTCCGTCACAGAGACACAGACGATGGGGTAGAGACATGTTTATAGTGGAGAGGGGGCTTGATAGAACAAGCCTTGGAGCAGGTGGACGTGTGTCATGACAGGGCTCCTCTCCTGAGTGTGTGTGTGTGTGGGGGGGGGGGGTTTACCTGTTGCTCGTTAGACCAACCAACGACCAACAGGTGTACAGCCACCCTGATCCTGGGCCGAATCACCTCGAGCCAGGACAGGTGCGGCAGCTCAAACCACACCAAAGAGACACAATAGCTTACAGCTCCTTTGCATCGCACAGCACGTTTTTTTGTCCTTGTATTTTACATCCGTAGTCTGAGGCAAACAGCTTCAAACTGATGCTTTGTGCCTCCCAGGAGAGGAACGAGCCCAGCAACATCGCTCTGTCCTGTCAGTACATCGCCGACGTCAAAGGTCTGTCGCCCCAGACTGTGCAGCACGCAACCACACTCAACGCAGAGAGGCTTTTCTTCAAGGCTGAACGACGCTAACACACACACACACACACACACACACACACACACAAGGCAGAGTGGTGCAAAAGCCCCAAAATGACTTGACATCTCTCGTCATCTAGTCCACTGCAAAAAAATATATATTTATTTGATGTGTCATGACCACATGTGTTTGTTTATTTGTTTGTTTTCTGAATGCCTTCATGCCATATTGTCTTTGCAAGGGTAGCCATTGATGTCTGCAACACATGTTGAAACACATCCAGCTCATCTGTTAAGACTGAATGAATGTGAACAGACTCAGTCTCATTAAACGATTAATCATGAGTTCATTCAATTTATTGTTGTTTCTTTCCGCAATGTTGCATTAATGTAACACACACACAACAAACAAACAAAAGCACTGGGAGCTGGAGTCCAGTTGAGTCAACTTGTACTTTTTCACTGCGGACTCTCCAGGCCAGTGACACGACGAGGCGGACGCTCAGTCTGACTCTAGACCAAGTGGCTTTTGTCTGAAAGAGAGGAGAAAAGAAAAAGCACATAATGAAGTTAAACTCAGACAACATGTCTGTTTACGGTGGAATGTGCAAATGATTTATAAGCGACCTTTTCAGACGTACCCATGAGAGGATAAAAGAGACAAACGCAGGAGAATAGCCTCTGTATCCTGAGTATCCAAATATACTTGTTATGTTTTCATAGAATATTTATAGTCCTACGTTATAATGTTTATCGTATTTTCCCCTCTGTTTTTTGGAGAGCATTTCCTTCCCTGGTCTGGCTTTGACTTTGACTCAAACCAGATGTGGGTTTCCCATCGGCCACCGGTGGAAAATAGCAACAAGTATTTTGTTTCTGTACCTAATTACATTTTTCAAGCATCTGTACTTCATTTTCTGAGACTTTCGACCTTCACTCCACTACATTTAAAGACATTAAAACAAACATATTTACTTTTAACTCTATTACTTTTCTCACACACTTTAATTTATTCCAGGCGTGTTATTTTAATAATTAAAAAATATCAATCATCAATGATTCATTTGGTCTTTTAATGAAATGGACTATAACACAATCTATGCTCAGTAAATTACAGTAAGTACAGTAGTACTTTATTAAGTATTATGACTAGTATTTATAAACTTTTACTTAAGATCAAATATCTCACTGTCACTAGAGTAATTTTGTGTCAGGGAATTTGTACTTTTACTCAAATTGGAGGTCTGGGTACTCCTTCCACCACTGTCATGGGTTTATCTTCAGCCCTGCACGTCTCTTACAGCTGTGGTCAAAGTGCTTCCTCTCCGGCAGCTTAGCGGGGACCGGCTCCTCCGCCCACCGGGACCTCGCTCCGGACGCGGCGGGCCGATGTGACCCGATCTCCGGGCTGGTTCGCAGGTGACACCCGTAGTGCCTCCGCTCTGCTCGCTCCCAGCAGCACCGAGCCCCGCTGCTCCCCACCCGGCACCACGACTCCCTGCGCAGGTTCTCCTCCATCAGGGCCCGGTCCCCTGTGTCAGACATGGGGTGGGCTCGATCTTTTCCTGTCCTTGTGCGGGGCGGCGTTGACTCCACCGCGGAGCGCCTGGTGACTTGCGTCTCGTTTCCATGGAAACCCCTGGCGTGGGCCGAGGTGACTGACGCCAACGAGGAAGTGTTGGTGTCACGCGGAAATGTGTAACCCAATCCTGAATAGCGATAAATAACACAAAACAGTATCACTGAAATGATCCTACCCACTTAAAAAAAAAACTTGAAACTATTTTAATATTATTTCTTAGATGGTTTTTCAATAGGTAAAGAAAATTTGGGTATAGCTAATATTATAATCAAACGTGGACGTTTTGGCTGACGCGGACATTTTTTTTAAACCCAGAATTACCGTGAATTTTACCACCAAATCTTTTATCTCTATTTATATATATCGGAGTTCTAATCCTACTACGTTATGTGAAGCCTCTAAAAAACATTAATTAATTAAAATATGTAGAACATAGAAGAATATGTTGTTATTATTATTATAATTATTAATATTTGAGTAGTAATAGTAGTAGTATTTTCTTTGATTATGTTATTATTATTATTTTCTATTATCCTTCTATTATTGCTATTCTAATTGTTATTATACAGATTTTATTGCCATTGTGTTATTTGGCGGCTGCTGAGTGTCTCCAGCCCCAGGTCGGGTCTACCTGGCTGCAGGGCCTCGCAGGGTCAACCCGGATTTAGGCTTAGCTTCCTAACGACAGGACATATGGACACTAATCGGCCTAACGGACAGAACCAGCGCGCACTAGCAGGACCCTCCCTCCCTTCCTCCAGTTCTTTTTACTTTGCAGCACATCATCAGTGAGCGGGAACAAGGCATTGCACCCTCATGGTTCTGCTCCAGGAGACAATTGATCCCTGCGCTCAGGCGTGTGAGGTCGGCGGACGGGAGCACACGCACACACGCACGCACGCACGCACACGCACACGCACACACACACACACACACACACACACACACACACACACACACACACACACACACACACACACACACACACGCGGGTTAGAACGCGCACCCACTTCCCCGGAGGCAACAAGCCAACGACACTGCTTTGCGATTGGCCAGGGTCACGATCGGAAGGCCCCTGGTGTCAGACAGACAGGAACGGTGTCAGACAGACGGGGAGATGCGGACATAGATCTAGACACATAGACACCTCGGAGCCAGGCGCGGCGATACCGCCTCCATCTTGGCGCGGTGTTCGCTGACAAAGCATAGAAAGAAAAATAAAATAATAATAATAATAATAATAATAATAGTGACATTTTACAAATATTGATATCGTGGAACGGCTATAACAGTGAACACAGCTGATAGACACCAGTGAGTGTTCATTCTGCTCACTGCACCAGAGGTAGAGAGCTGAAATATAAGCTCCAAAACAATATTCTAGTGATATTGTGTCGATGAGGATTGCCACAGTTTTGTGCCGCACATGGGTGCACACATCGCCGGTAGCAAGGGCTGGGAGGTTAAAGGGGGGGCCACAGGGAAAAGGAAAAATGTGTATACAAATGTACAATTATATATAAATATAATAATAAAAATCACGATAATAATAGTTATGACGACTGTTGTTATACATAATTTGGCACAAAACGTTTGTGACCATCTGAAGAACCAGGATAAGAAATCTGTTTTTGGGCCACTTTGGTCCATCTATGACGCACAACGTGCAGGCAGCCAAGCAGTTCGAGAACCGTAATACATGCAGGACGCGCAGTCAGACACCGCGGCAAGATGGCGGCGCTATTGACGCTTCGCCGGCGGCATCCAGGTCTACATCCGCGGATGACGACGGAGCGGAACGCGTGCACGTTTTAAGAAAAGGGGCTCGCGCGTGGGATCCGCGCGCCGTGTGTTCGGCGTCGTCGCGCGCTGCTGTTCTGTCGACCCGTGGGCAGCGCGTGAGCAGCCGCCTGCAGCCCGCCTCGCGCCGCCCGGTCTCCGGTTCCGCCGATCTTCACCTCGACCCGCCGGAGCAGCGGCAGGGAGCGGCGGCAGCATGGTCGCCGGTGAGTTGGTCCACGAGCATCTGCGAGCGGACAGCGGCGCACCTGACGACGTCACGGCGCACAAAGCGCCGCAGCCGGCCGGCTCCGCCACCGCCCCGGTCCCGGTGCCGGTCCCGGGCGAATCCTCCGAGCTGTACGCGGACCTGTCGCGCCGCGATGCCGCGGCGTGCCGCCCCAACGGCGCGGTAGACGTCCGGGCGGCCGATCAGGAGATCCCGTTGGACGAGCGGGAGGCGATGCTGCCCGACGGGGATGGGGAGGAGAGGAAAGCCGGGACACGCCTGGAGACCCGGCTGTACCCGAGGCGCTTCGCGGTGCTGGCCGTGTTCAGCCTCTACTCCCTGGTGAACGCCTTCCAGTGGATCCACTACAGCATCATCTCCAACGTGTTCTCGCAGTTCTACCGGGTGAGCGGTAGCCAGGTGGACTGGCTCTCCATCGTCTACATGGTGGCCTACGTGCCGCTCATCTTCCCCGCGACGTGGCTCCTGGACGAGCGGGGCCTGCGGCTGACGGCGCTGCTGGGCGCCGGCCTCAACTGCCTGGGCGCCTGGGTGAAGTGCGCCAGCGTGCACCCGGGCCTCTTCGGGGTGACCGTGGCGGCGCAGGTGGTCTGCGCCGTGGCCCAGGTGTTCATCCTTGGCCTGCCGTCGCGCATCGCCTCGGTGTGGTTCGGCCCCAAGGAGGTGTCCACAGCGTGCGCCACGGCCGTGCTGGGGAACCAGGTGATGATGATGAATAATGATATTTGCGGCACCTTTGCAATGACAAAAAGCAAATAAGATAAATGCATTTCATTTAAATAAGAACATTCATTTGGGTTTTCATCAGTTTAGACCGAGGCATCGAGGGTCGTGATCCTCCAACGGCTCGGTCCAAGCTCATTCCCTCGGGGGATGGTTTTCCTTCGTTATTTCTCTCTGGTATTAGTCCTGAACTACAAGCAACTGTCAGAAAGACACTTTTCACTAGATTCCCCCATTAATGCAGGTGCAGTCATGCTGTCCAAGTCTCCTGCTCCTGTTGGGGTCAGATCAGATTCCCAAGGTTTCTATGAGTGTAGACTAAATAGAAAAATAAAAGATTTTAAAGTATAAATAGGATGCATATACAAGAATATTCAAAATGCCTGATAATATACAAAATTGTTTTAAAAGAACAGTGATGACAGGCGCTCAGTATAGTACAGTATATACTGTATATGTATACTGTAAATATATATATACAGTATACTGTATATATACTCTTTATTCAAGATTCAAGAGGATTATTTGTCACATACATATACATACGTTCATACATATACTGTCCACTACACTACTGCGTTATGTACTGTATATGACCATGTAATGACAATTACATACCTCAATAGTTATAGTTTCAAATTGTAAAACCTACACATTTTCAAGATACAAATAATTTATAATTAACACTGTCTGTCTGTCCGTCTGCCTGTCTGTCCGTCTGCCTGTCTGTCTGTCTGCCTGCCTGCCTGCCTGCAATGTAACATAATAAGAATTTTAAAGGTGTTTGTACCTTCAAATTCTCCTTTTTGTGATCTTCCTTATTTGTTCCTCTATTTCTATGGTTCAATATATGCATTATTCTATCTTCTCCAAATTAACTTTTTGCTTCTCTCTCTCTCTCTCGCTCTCCCTCTCTCCCTCTCTCTCTCTCTCTCTCTAGCTGGGGACAGCCATAGGATTCCTGTTGCCCCCGGTTCTGGTTCCCAACACACCAGAGGACATGGACCTGATGGGTCACAACATCCAGGTCATGTTCTATGGGACGGCCGCCGTCTCCACCGCGCTCTTCATCCTCACTGTCATAGGTAGAGACCACACACACACACACACACACACACACTGTACATCACATTTCTACCTTACGTCATCTTTCTGGTTCACTCTTTATTTCATAAGTTATTGTGTAGGACTGTATATTTGATCTTTAGACATGACCTATTTATTTGAGGTGTTTTGCATGTAATATTTTATTTTATTCATTTTTTATTTTTTTCTGTTTTGTTTATATATGTTGGTATATCACTAGGTTTAGTTTATATTGCCATTTCTTTGGTGTACCGTTGGTGTTTGTTGTATATTATTATTAATAATCTTAATATTAATATTAATTATTAATATTAGTAATCTGCCTGCTACAGGAAAACAAAACTGAGATAATACTCTCAGTTTTGTTAAATATATATATTTATTATTATTATTATATATATTATTATTATTTATATTAGTATAATATAATATATTAAATAAATATAAGATATTTATTCTGCAGAATAAAGAGAAAGCTTCAGAGCTGCTCCAAAGCAGTGTTCTGACCAGTCTACTTCTACTACTGACAAAGAGGCTTCATACTGGTGACAGGTGTGACATTGATTAGCTTGTCATTTACATGATGACGCCAACTCAATCATCAATAATCAAATCAAATAGATCAGGAGCTCATACAATGGTTGAACAGTCAAACTCAGGTCACATCTTCAATCAAACTTTGGTCACAGACGCAATCCTACTATCCCTTGCGATGCTCTTTCAAGCCCCCAGGGGTTGTCCTTATGTCCATACAAGGTTTGAATGAGGATTAACTCTGTGGGGAGGCTTTCTAAAACCCAGAGGCAATGTTTTAAACCCACGTAACATACATAAATCTATCCATCTATCTATCTATCTATCTATCTATCTATCTATCTATCTATCTATCTATCTATCTATCTATCTATCTATCTATCTATCTATCTATCTATCTATCTGTCTATCTGTCTGTCTGTCTGTCTGTCTGTCTATATCTATCTGTCTGTCGGTCTCTGTCTGTATACTCAGCATCGTAGGTCAGGACAACACACAACACAAACACACTACAAATACAAACTCACACACAACCACAGTGCTCCTCGCATTTGCTGTCAGGTCCACAACAGGTCAACAAACAAACAAACAGACACATGGTACACACCAGCACACACACACACACACACACACACACACACACACACACACACACACACACACACACACACACACACACACACACACACACACCAATACACACACACAGACAAGTGCTAACATACATTTATTGGAGGTACCATCTGGTCAGCACAATATGGCTGCCATGGTTGAGTTGGTCTGGAGGCCTGTTTATTTACGTCATCCTCTATACATGCCTCGGTGGAGAAGGGATGTGTGTGTGTGTGTGTGTGTGTGTGTGTGTGTGTGTGTGTGTGTGTGTGTGTGTGTGTCTGTGTGTGTGTGTGTGTGTGTGTGTGTGTGTGTGTGTGTGTGTGTGTGTGTGTGTGTGTGTGTGTGTGCGCGCGTGCGTCCGTGCGTGTGTGTGGGGGTTTATGTGTGAAATAACATTTAGGATACTGTGGAATATTGTTGGGGTTGTGCGAGTGCGTGTAGCCAATATACTGTAGGTACGAGTGTGTGCATCTCTGTACGTGTGTTTTTAGTATGTGGCTGCATGTGTGTGTGGTTTTTAAGGGTAAATCATTCAAAACTGAGGCCAAGGGTTAAAGAATGTACTTTCCCTATGGACAAGTGCCTCCAAACGCTGATCCACACCCCCTGATTATCCATATCCTGTGCATTCATAATGTGTCTGTGCAGTGATCAAGGACCGCCCCCAGCTGCCCCCCAGTCAGGCCCAGGCCGTCCTGCCAGACTCTCCGCCGGACGACTACTCGTACCGCCAGTCCATCGTCAACCTGTTCCGGAACAAGGCCTTCGTCATGCTGCTGGTCAGCTACGGTGAGAAAGCCACGCCGTCGCCTGCTCCGTGTCGCCGGGCGGCCAGCCGGCACTTCTCGCCGCCTGTCCTACCGCCAACTCAGAGTTCCCTTGAGCTCAAGGAAGCCTCACATACCTGGATGTGTCCTCACTCCGACAAAATGCACAGGATGCATTTGGCAAAATGCATCAGAATCGGGATCTGTTTATTTGCGCCAAGCGCATTTTCATATGCAAGGAGTTTGTGATGGTGGGGTTTGGTGATTTCTCTGCAGGCAACTAGCATAGAAATAAAAACAAAAAACAGTCTGAGGAATAAACAGTAAAATAATCAAATAAAAATATTGTTATAACAAATATTGTTCACAGAAATACAGAACAGATTCAAAATATATAAGAATATACAAACAAAATACACAGGAGAAATGATTGGTTTGGATATATAGGGTATGAATGACTACTCTGTACTTGCTTCATTATTAAAGTGTCAACAAGTTCTACATTTAGAATCATGACGTCATTCATACTAGAGCTCTCACAGCTACAACACAGTCGGCTGGCAAATTATTTGAGCAGATTGCGATCTTCTCTGTAAAGTCGTTTCCGTCCAAAGTCGGCCAGGAGTTTTGAACCAACGTTAGAAATGTTGCAACAAGCAGAATGTGAATGAGGTGATGAGTGTGAAGTTTCCATCAGGGGTTGGGTTGTTATCACATGTGTATACAGGTTTTTATGCCACTACAATGGCCTAAAATGTCATATCAGGTATAACGGCACAAAATGAATAAAAAAAAATAGACAACAAAGTAGTTAATGATCGTGACCGCCGGAATGCAAGCTCAGGCACTCAAAACATTCTCTTGTTTCCTGGTGAAAACGACGTCGTTTCGGTGGAGAAACGGCGGCGTGCTGCCGTAGACCGCAGACGACTACGTGTGGCCGCTGTGGAACGTGAGGAGAGACAGGTCTACTCTGTTTGTCTTCGGAGGAGCTCGTCTCCGTGTGTTTGCAGACCGTGGCCGCGCCGAGAGAAGCCCATTAGAATAACAGCTCCCGCCTCTGAAAGGGACGGCTGGGTGATAGCCTCGGGGACGCAGTCAAAGGCTCCGCTCCCGCCGCGGCTCACACAACTGGGCGTGTGCAGCGGTGACAGCGTGGAAGCACACATCAAATTTCCCCCAAACAAACACTTTTCATGTACTGCAGCGTTTCTAGCATTGGTTTGAAATTCCCCTTTAATTTGGATGGAAATGTGCGATGGTGGAATCTGACGATTCGGCTAAAGGATTGCAGCTGGCTCTAACAATAATCACAATAATCGATTGATCAATTATTATTATCCTTTATTATTATTATCCTTTATTATTATTATCCTTTATTTTGTCTGAGATGTTTCTTGTCTGGTGGCCCGCACTGGTACTAACAACAACAACAACAACAACAACAAAAACAACAACAACAACATGGTGGTCATAGCAGTCATGTGTTCTCTTTGGAAGGATCCCATGTGAAGTTTTTTCTTTGTTGCCCGTGCTGGAAGAGCTCTGCCGCAGCCGGAGAGAATGAGAAACCAGTCGTACGTGGCAGGAAATGCCCGTTCCATTAAAGCACGTCAGATTCCAACCAGTCACCTCTGAGTCATCACCTTCTCCCCGAGGCGGCTCCTTGTATGGCAAGCCGTTTGAACATTCGACCCATCGGACCAATACTTATATTTCAGTCGCTCCCTGCTATTCTAACAGTTACTTCTAAGTATTTTAGTTTTACTCGTCAAAATGTGTTAGGTAGCAGTACTAACTCATTAGATACTAGTAGCTACTCCCTTTCTTGTTGTTACTGCAGTAGTTTTTTGTTTAGCCCTAGCAGTGTATTTTTTAACCCGTCGTGAGAGATGACCGCTCAGAAAAGCTTGTTGACAGTTGAATTGAAAATGTTACTGTATGAGTAAAAATAAAAATATTACCAGTAACAGCAAGAAAAAGCATGAGTCACTACTGAATAAGTACTAGTACTCAGTTCATGGTGACTAGTAACACTGAAAAAGATACTTGTAAAAATTGTAATAGTTACTAGTATCTAATAAATAAGTACTTGTACCGAATACTTTTGACTAGTAAAACCAAAATGATAAACAAGTAATTATTGGAATAGGATCTAAAATATAAGTACTCGTAAGGTTGAAGTAACTTTCACGAGTCGGACTGGTCGTAACGATGGAATGTTAAAACGGCTTGACGTGCTCCTTCCTCAGAGAGCAACACGAGAGGAAGAGGGAGGGGCTTTCACCTTGACCTTTATTTTATCCAAGCAATTTGTTTGGAAAAAATAAAAACATATGAAACATCTGATCTTTTACATGTGATCGTACACATACGCTGATGAAGCGAATCGTCCTCTGAGGACGCTCAGACTTTGAGCTTCTCGGGGAACGGAAACGACCACCCCGAGGGAGGCGGGGTTGGTGCCTTGCTCCGGGGCCGTGGGCACCACGGCAGCGGCGCGCCGCCTGGCGACGTAAATAACTTGACTCCGTCACTCCTCCAGGAATCATGACGGGGTCCTTCTACTCTGTGTCCACGCTGCTCAACGAGATGATCTTGGCCTGCTACAAGGTATGGAATGAAGATAGAGGGATGGATGGAGGAAGGGAGGGAGGGATGGATGGAGGAAGGGATGGATGGAGGGAGGGAGGGAGGGATGGATGGAGGGATGGATGGAGGGAGGGATGGATGGAGGGAGGGAGGGAGGGATGGATGGAGGGAGGGATGGAGGGAGGGAGGGAGGGATGGATGGATGGAGGGAGGGAGGGAGGGATGGATGGAGGGAGGGATGGAGGAAGGGAGGGAGGGATGGATGGAGGAAGGGATGGATGGAGGGAGGGAGGGATGGATGGATGGAGGGATGGATGGATGGAGGAACGGATAGATTTGTGGATAGACAGACAGACAGACGGATAGATAAATAGATCAAATGAGCTCGGGGATAGTGAGTGAGAAAAGGAGACAGGTGGAGGCAGGAGAGAGATAGAGGGGTGGAGTTTGCTGGGAACAGAGGATTTGATCGGATGGAGCTCTTTGTCTGGGAGTTCATTAGCATTCTTTCACGCATTCCTGCTGCCCAGTGTCTCTCTCTCTGTCTCTGTCTCTCTCTCTATCTCTCTCTCTATTGGGACACACTAAACAGCTAAAGCAGCTCAAACATTACCTGACTTGACAGTTCCCTCTCAGCGTAAATTCAGCTGTAAAAACACACACACACACACACACACACACACACACACACACACACACACACACACACACACACACACACACACACACACACACACCACAGCACATGACCAGCTTATAGTTCCATAAGTTGATCCTACGTGATCTGACGTGTCCCTTTTAGCAGGAGTGGAGGAGTTTGAAGGGAGAATGAAGACACACACACACACACACACACACACACACACACACACACACACACACACACACACACACACACACACACACACGAGTATTGAGTGCTAGCCTTTTAACAGCCTCTATTTTTCCCTGCCCTGTTCTGTCCTCCTCTCCTCTCCTCCTTTCCTCCTCTCCTCTCCTTTCTTCTCCTCTCCTCCTTTCCTCCTCTCCTCTCCTTTCTTCTCCTCTCCTCCTTTCCTCCTCTCCTTTTTTCTCCTCCTCCTTTCCTCCTCTCCTCTCCTTTCTTCCCCTCCTCTCCTCCTTTCCTCCTCTCCTCTCCTTTCTTTTCCTCCTCTCCTCCTTTCTGCCCTCACATCTCCTTTCTTCCTCCTCCTTTTCTCCTCTCCTCTCCTTTCGTCTCCTCCTTTCCTCCTCTCCTCCTTTCTTCCTCCTCCTTTTCTCCTCTCCTCTCCTTTCGTCTCCTCTCCTCCTTTCCTCATCTCCTCCTTTCCTCCTCTCCTCCTTTCCTCCTCCTCCTTTTCTCCTCTCCTCTCCTTTTGTCTCCTCCTCTCCTCCTTTCCTCCTCTCCTCCTTTCCTCCTCTCCTCCTTTCTTCCTCCGCCTTTCCTCTGCTCAGAACCAGGAGATGAATGCAGGGAGGATTGGTTTGACTCTGGTGGTCGCCGGCATGGTGGGCTCCATCATCTGCGGCCTGTGGCTCGACCACACCAAGACGTACAAGTAGGTAACACACACACACACACGCACACACACACACACACACACACACACACACACACACGCACACACTAAGAGAGTTATGTAGGCTTTTTAAATTGTATGAACAATAATACAAAATACACAACATGGAGAAGCTTGGATGGAATACGTGTTACCGTAGTTCTCCGCAGGAATTTAAGGGAGGTTTCTCACAATATCTTGGAAACACATCATGAATAGTTTTCCAAAAGCCGAAAATCGAGACGGACAGTATCATCAGAAAAACGCTCTCGGTTTCCCCGGGTAAAGGGTTAAAACTCCACCTGATGCCGGTGTGTTCCTGTAAAGGACTCCCGATGAGACGCTTCCTCCCGAAATGAAACGGCAACACCAGTTCCATTGAACGTGTAGAACGACCAGATATGCGAACCCCAACTTTAACGTCCGCCTCTGTGCTGTGCCGGCAGGATCACCACCCTGGTGGTGTACGTCCTGTCGTTCCTGGGCATGCTGGTGTTCACCTTCACCCTGGACCTGAACAACATCAACCTGGTGTTCTTCACCGCTGGCGTGCTGGGGTGAGACTGGCTGCATGTACAGTACTGTGTACTAGATTTTGTCAAGTTTGGGAAATTAAGATTTTTGACTGTACAGTATATAGGATTAACATTATATGAGTATTTAATATATTCTATGTATTTAAATTGTATTTATCCAATAAAAAAAACAAGTCCTTGGATAAAACTTAAATAATAATTGATTAATTAATCAATTTAATTTTATAAATAAATAAATGATTAGATGATTCTTCAATTTTGTTAAACCTTTATTTTAGGTTTAGGTTTAAGTTTTCTCAACAAAGGTGTTGTTACGTCTCCTCGGTGAAAACAGGGTGGGTGTGTGTGTGTGTTTGTGCGCGCGTGTGTATCCACCAGTGAATCCGCGGAACTTATCCCAGTTACTTGTAGTGTATGAGGTCAGAATTATATGGCGGCTCCTCTAAGCAGAGGAAAAGGCTCCGCATCCACCCCTGAGCCGCGGGATTCAGGGGTGGATGCGGAGCCTCCAAGCACCCCACCCCGAGCACCCCGCCCTGCAGCCACAGAAGACCCCCCCCAGCCGCCAGAGAAGCCGGGAGCCCGGGGAGCACTACCCCAGTCCCAGGGAGCGCGAGGAGACCCTGCTCCCCTGAGGCGCAGACATACAACCCCTGACGCACCCCATAATACCCCCGCCCGCAGGCACAAGAACCCGGGCGGCGGCGGACGCCAGGCACGGAGCCAGGTCCCGCCCGAACCTCCCGCCCCTGCACCACGGTGCAAAGGCGAGGCCCCGCCCTACCTCAACCCGCCCATCCACGTAGCTGAGGGTGCTCGGCGCATGACGCCCGGACGTCTTGTTTTGTGAATGTTTAGCCACATCCACAGTTTAGCGATGGCAGCGAGCCGCTTGCTCTAATTCACCAGGGCTGCCTGACTTCCTGCACGACGCGCCTGATGAGTGCACTGTTGCCGGGAAAAGCGGCAGACTCCGCCTCCAACCGCTGGAAACGGCAGATAGAGGAGCGACGTGCAGAACGCAAATACATCGCCTTTTTTTTTTCTGGTCTGTCGTGTCACGTTCTACGTCACGGACACGCTGGAAAAGGGGCGTGTCACGGTTCCAGTGTGATTGGGAAAGAAACTGTAGAAGCGGCACGCAGTATCCCCACCGCGGGGGTTCTCCGTTAACTTCCGCGTTGGATTTTGGATTCTGACCGGGATATGAAACGATAGAAGGATACACGCGTGTCGCTCCGCGCCAGTAAAGGGGCGAAAATGAGCGGGTCCCCCTGGGTGTCCCAGGATCATTTGTCCTGGGACTGAAACTGGGGTGTAACCTTTCCCGCTAACGACAAATGCCAGCGGTTGTTACAGGGTTTTGGGCGAAGTGGGAAAGGGGTCAAAGTTTGTTTTGAGGGGGGGGGCTCATTATACTTTCCGCTCCGTGTGACGCGGGGATCCCGTGGACCGGTGTTTCTCAAATGGGGGTACTCACACCCCTAGGGATACTGCAGGGGATACTCCAATAATTAAAAAAACTGTGTTCAAAAATCTATTGGTTATATATAGTGTTTAAAAAACACCCACGGCGTACATGCAGTACGTCGTTTTTATGAGTTTTCTTTTTTTTTTTTTTTTTTTTTTTTCTCCGAACCCCAGTGAAGGGGCTTCTCAGCGGGGAAACAAAAGACCTCGTCTAAAAGTTTTGGGAACCACTGCGGTGGACAAATAACAAAGACCGAAGGCTGCATCCCATCACGGAGTGAACAGCGCGACGGGAAATAAATGAATACATTCCATTTACTCCCCCGCTGGGACGGCCCCCCACGTCACGAGGAAAAGGAATCAGCTCGTACGTCATCGCCCTTTTGTTCTTTTCCCGCCGGGGACGGAGGCGCGGGACGTCGCGTGTCAGACAGGCCCCGCGGAGACCGGCCCCCGTCAGCGGTGCACAGCTGGAGCCGCCGGCGTTCCGCTGCGGTTGTCTCCCGGGAGTGTGTGTGTGTGGGGGGGGGGGTGTTTGTCCATTGACTTCTGTGGAGAGTCACATGGTGGCGACGCGGGAGGAGAGGGCGGAGGAGCGGATTTTGACGGACGGACGGGATCGCTCCAACCCCGGGACGCGCTGCGCTCAGCTCCGAGGTTGGAAACAGTGACGCGGGTTGAGATAGGTTTCGGCTCTGACCGTGAAACCCGGTTCGGGGAGGGCCGTTGCCGCTTGCGTCTCCAGCGCTGCCGTCGGGGCCCGAACCCGTCAGACCAGCGGCGGGGGAGCCGCGTTTGGCTCCGGTTTATTTATCCCCGAACGCGGGGAGGAAATTTGCCCGGGACAGCGGTCTTGATGTTGGTTTGGCGATAAAAAAAAAAAAAAATCCCCAAAGTGGGAATCGGGCAACAGTCCCAGCGCCTCCTCCGGGGCCAGGGGCCGCAGGGGCCACTGGGTCCATCCACCCCGCCCCCCCGGCGGCTCCTGTTTTACTGCCTGTAACTCCACACATCAAAGCTGCTGTGTTTTTAGCAGAAACACCTACTTTCACTCCATTGAGCACGGAGGGAGAGGGAGGAAGGTGTGTGTGTGTGTGTGTGTGTGTGTGTGTGTGTGTGTGTGTGTGTGTGTGTGTGTGTGTGTGTGTGTGTGTGTGTGTGTGTGTGTGTGTGTGTGTGTGTGCGTGTGTGCGTGTGAGTGTGTGCGCGTGCGTGTGTTTTCCCCTCCGGGCGGTGTGCCGTTTTCAAACACAGCTGTTGCAGGTGTGACTGTTGACGGTTACAACAGAAAAGGCCGGAGTTTGCATCTCTGAAACATTAGGGAGAGAAGTGGACGATCCGATGCCAAACGTCTTCAAGCGGCTCCACCGCGTCTCGGAACGCCGCTGAAAAACATTAAAGTGGTAATCTGTTTCGCTATTTCGCGTTCTTGCGTGCGCTCCTCGTGCTGCTTCCATCGCTGGTGGCGGGGTCCGAAGAGGTCCGGTCCAAAGTGGGTGCAAGCAAGTGCATACCCGTGAAGAAAGGCCTCCGCCCCGTTGAATCCCATGAAGCGGCGCAGCTCGTCGTGGTCGGTTAAACCGTCGATATGGATGAATGGATGAAGATCCAGAAGAAAAAAATGTCAAAGTTAAATTGTTATCAACTTTGTTCGTGGACGGACTAATCGTTAGGGAGGAAATCGGAGAAAAATACTTGAGGTTAATGAAGTATTTCATCTCGTGCAAGAGGAGCAGTTTGAGTGTAGCAACACAGCAGAGTGCCACAGAGGAGGTGCTCAGGTCCCCCTGGAGAGCTGGGTTTCTTATAGTCTTCTTGGTGCTGCGAAGCCGAGTCGAGATGTCGGTCGGCAGACGTGGCGACGCCTCCGCATGGGTCCTGCTGATGAGACAGTTTCGCTGATGGGGCGATTTCGTTGGGGCAGATCATCTGTTGAAGCTCGGTTATCTGATGGTGGAGACATGTTGCCTGTCACCTCTTCACATTAGGCACAGAAAGTGACGAGTTCATGTCTTTTTTAAGACGTTAGCTCTATTTAGCCTATAAAGCAAAGTACACATACCTACGTGTGTGTGTGTGTGTGTGTGTGTGTGTGTGTGTGTGTTGTGCATGTGTGTGTGTGTGTGTGTGTGTGTGTGTGTGTTCCAGGTTCTTCATGACGGGCTACCTGCCGCTGGGGTTCGAGTTTGGGGTCGAGATCACTTACCCCGAGTCGGAGGGCACGTCCTCTGGACTCCTCAATGCTTTCGCCCAGGTAACAGGAGCTCTACCACTGTCTCTCTCTCTCTCTCTCTCTGTCTCTCTCTCTCTTCCTTTCTCGACATATAGTGATTTTTCTATAAATTCTGTATTGAATATACATTGTTTTTTCTTTTGACTAAATGAGCAAGAAACAATCTTCTTACTGTCTCTCTTAAAGTAATTCACAATCGTGTGTGTGTGTGTGTGTGTGTGTGTGTGTGTGTGTGTGTATCCGTCCAGGTCTTTGGCATCATCTTCACTCTGATCCAGGGCCAACTGACGAGAGTGTACAATCCGCTGGCGGGAAACCTCTTCCTGTGCACCTGGATCCTCCTGGGAATAGTGCTCACTGGTAGGAGAGAGTGTGTGTGTGTGTGTGTGTGTGTGTGTGTGTGTGTGTGTGTGTGTGTGTGTGTGTGTGTGTGTGTGTGTGTGTGTGTGTGTGTGTGTGGTGTGTGCGTGCGAGCCACATAATGTTGCTCTCCCATTGTTTCCTTTCAGCCTTGATCAAATCTGAACTGAAGAGACACAACGTCAACATGGGAGCGGAGAGCAACCACCCGCAGGCGGTAAGGCCACGCCGTCATGCCCCCCTCCCTGCGCCGCGCACCTGAACCGTTAAAAACCTCCAGATAAGAGGTTGTTGGTTTTTTTTTTGGAAGCGTACTCAACCGTCTGCCGCAGCGGAGCTTGGTGACGCCGTCCGGTTGCCACGACGGCAGCGGGACGCTCGCTGGAGAAGCTTAGGAATGTTGTCCATTGTATTTCCTGGCGACAAACGGGCACCGTTCCCAAAAAAAAGGCTCGGTGGCGCGGGGGGGGTTCACCTGCCAAGCTGCACCGAGTGAGGAAACCCATTGTAGGAATACCCTGAAATTTGTTTTTAAACACTTAAAAAATGCGTTGAAATTAAAATTTTGATCGGTGGTCGTCCGGACCGCAGTACCCCCCTAGGCCGCTAGGGGGCCGCAGCCCACAGGTTGAAGCCACGGGCGCTCGTCCTGTGAGTTTTGATTCAAGATTCAAGAGGTTTATTCGTCACATACATATATATATGTTCATACATATACATACTTTCATACATATACATACTTTAATACATATATATATGTTCATACATATACATACTTTCATACATATACATACTTTAATACATATATATATGTTCATACATATACATACTTTCATACATATACATACTTTAATACATATACATATGTTCATACATATACATACTTTCATACATATACATACTTTAATACATATACATATGTTCATACATATACATACTTTCATACATATACATACTTTCATACATATACATACTTTCATACATATATGCAGTGAAATGTAATGCAAAGCACCCGGTGATTACACACAATATGTCCTTGGAAAATTTATTTCTACTAGACCAACTAACTGATTCCTAAAACGTAATACAGTAAGTCGAATACTTATAGAATAAAATAAAAATATATAAAACAAAACAAAATAAAATAAAATAAAATAAAATAGATAAAGGGAATAGGCTTATGTATATGGAATAGGCTATTATGTAAATACAGATACAGTATGTGCATTAAAGTGGTATGTGAATAAGGTGAGGTAGTTTTTTTTGGGGATAATACAGCACAGTATACAACAGTACGGCGCAGCAATACGGTAACACCGATGAAGCCTCAACAACACGTCTCAGTTCATCACACACGTGCTCGGACAAGACGACGGTGCCATTCGCATCTTCTCCCTCCGTGTCTGGATCCGTTCTGACCAGATGTGTTCGTATAGAATTTAATATTTTCGCATAAAATGTCCGAATTGATGTGTCCTGAAAGAGCCGCCTCCTCCTCCCGTCTCCATCCCCGTCCTCCCTTGTGACGTTGCTGCTCCTCGACATGGATTTATTTCTCTCTCTCTCTCTCTCCTCCGTCGTCCCTGCCGAGCGTCCTTTAAAGCGCCTCCTTCACGCCGCAGCCACTGGCCTTTCTTTCTGTCCTTCTCTCTTTCTTTATGTCTTTCTTTCTTTCTTTATTTCTTTCTTTCTTTCTTTCTCTTTCTTTCTTTCTATCTTTCTTTCTCTCTTTCTCTTCCCTGCAACTTCCATTGAAGGGGAATAATTCCCCAAACTCATCTTTTTTGTTGGCAACCGTCTTGGCTGAATTCCTTGTGTATTTATTTTCTGTCTGTGATTTTCAACCCGTGGGCCGTGGATGATTAGGGGTCGACGGCAAGTTGACCAAATTGAATGAAATTGGCAAAACATAACGATTCTAATGAACATACATTATTTATGTATTTTATCAAAAATTGAAAAACCTAGTTAATGGTATTTTTTTTGAAAATGTGGAAACACTTATTGTCGCGTAGGTTTCCGCAAAGCTCTAGAAATGCATAACCGCTGTGATAAACGGAGCGAGAGGAGCTCATGGACCGCCGCCTCGATCGCTGTGTGCCGCTCCTTCCAGCCGGAAAATAAAATAACATTTCTGATTTACTTCTGCGCCGGGCGGCGGCTGGGAGAGCCGGTGGCGCCCCGCGTGACATTTGGAGGCGCTCGTTGATGTATTTCGGCCTTTGTCTCCTCCTCCGCAGCTCCCCACGGAGTGTCCCGCCGACTCTCCTTCAGGGAAGACGGCCGCGGGCGTCAAGCTGGAGCCTTCGTTCAGCTTCTCCCAGGAAACCTCCCTGTAGCGCCGCCGCTCTGCCCGACAGGCGCCCGACAGACACCGCCGCTACGGGGGACGGGTTCTGAGGTGCGCTCGGTTTTTTTTTCTGTCGCCAGGCGGATCTTCGTTTAGGTTTCGGAAATCTGGAAGTTTATTTATTTTATTTTATTTTATTTTATTTTATTTTACTCATGTTTCTCCGGATTCTGGATCCTTCGTCGGTTGCGGGCGAGGCGGGGCGTTGGTTCCTAGAAGGCACATGGGGAGTAATGATGCTCCTCCAGGGTTTTGAGATGATGTCTGATAAAACCTGCTTTGAAGCAGAACCTGGTTTGATGCAGAATCTGGTTTGATGCAGAACCTGGTTTGATGCAGAATCTGGTTTGATGCAGAATCTGGTTTGATGCAGAACCTGGTTTGATGCAGAATCTGGTTTGATGCAGAACCTGGTTTGATCAAGAATCTGGTTTGATGCAGAACCTGGTTTGATGCAGAACCTGATTTGATGCAGAATCTGGTTTGATGCAGAACCTGGTTTGATGCAGAAAGAAGAGCAGGCTGCACGTAAAGCTGCTGTTCTATACACAAGGGACAGATCAGTGCTACTTTGGTTCTGTAAACTCAGTTGCTGCAGAAGACACACACACACACACACACACACACACACACACACACACAAACTCTCTCTCTCACACACACACAATATCATTTTTTAATCAGTCAAAATGGCCGACTGGCGCTCTGTCACACGCTATTCAAAGTAAATCTCTTTGTAACAAAGAGTTCAAGATTCCACAGGACCCTGACATTTGAAAAGCAGATTTGACTAGATATTGGTGTAAAAGCACAGGCGGCGGGTTTTCTATCCGGCGTTCTGGGAGACGTGTGGCGTCGCTTACGGGACCGTGGCGACTGCACAGAGCCAACATTCCCTGGTTTTACTTGAATTCTTCTTCCACGATGTCGGAGTGCGTAGCCGCGGCGCGTTGTGTTTTTTTTATTAATTATTATTATTTTTTTAGCATGTAGGATTAAAATCACGACGGCTCCTCGCTTTACCGCACAAACAGAGCCTGGATCAGATCTTTTAATCTCTCCAGTTTTAGGTGCGGCCGGCTGTAGAGCGGGGGGGGGGGGGGGGTTCCGGAACGGGCTGCCACCAGGGGGCGTCACAAATCCCACATCAAAACGTGGATTCATGACTTCTGAGGTCTCTGACGGAAGCGATACGTGTTAGTGTCACTTTAAGAACGTGTTATAGACCAAACAACATTTCATTTCATGTACAATACGCACAATGTGAGTCTTTTCGACACAATGGGGCTCCGTCACCCTTTTATTATATGACATTATATTTATACATTATATTGTATTATTATATTGTGTTATTATATTATATGTGATTTAGTTTTAAGCACTTGTTTTGGACGACGGAGAAATTAACTGAAGGACTGTACCGGCGCCACAACCAATAAAGGTAGTGAGCTGTGCGGTATTTGTTATTTAATAATTCCATTTGAAATGTGCCGTTGCTTTGGAGTGAACGAATACAAAACGCATCAAAAGTACAAAAACACGTCTTACCGTAGTCGTCAGCGGGGACCAGGTGTCATCGGTCACGCCTTCTGACCAGTAAATAGATTAAAAAAAAAAACTCCACGTCGACGGCAGTACGGCCCTTTTCAACATAAAAGCAACAATAGAAAAGCTGAGGGCAGGGTTCTTGGAACGTTTCGGGTCGAACAGCCTCAGAGTATAAATTGGAGCTGGGCGTCGTCCTCTGTTCTGTTCTCGTGAAAAGAAGGAAGACTTTGAACCCGTGGCTGAAATGCCTACGTTGTCATTTATTTCAAAGGAATCTCGCTTGCAGGTTGTTGGTTGAAACCACAGCATGTGATTCTATGTAGACGCTTAAAAAAATAATAATAATAATTTAAAACATTTTTTAATCATTAATGACAATAATTTCCATTTTTGTCGACAGAGATGAAAACAGTGTTTTCATTGAATTCTTACACTTTCGTCTTCCCGTTGGACTAAAAACATATTCACACAAAACTGGTTCTGAAAATTCAGTCATTCTGTTCTATTTTGTTCTACTCCGTTGTTTTACATTCTCTGTTCTATTCTCCGTTCTCCCTCTGGCATGCCACTCGTTGCCATGGTAACCACTGCCCAAAACAAACCGCAATGAGTCTATCGCTTGCGTCTATTAAATGTAGAAAAATATTTTTTAATCCATTTTTTTCTGTGTTTTGTCGATTCATGACTTTGTCGACGGACGCCGAGTTCTCGCGCCTTGATGCCGTTGGTGTGATTTTCTTTGTCTTTTTTTTTCTAGGTTTTTACATTTACATTTCTGCTGATTCGCGTCACGTCGCTGTACACGTTCCGATCGATTATTTATGTCGTCGTGTTGCTTCTAGAAGCTGTTTGTCGGCAGCAGATAAAGCGAGTTAAGCCCAAATGGGGGGAAAAAAAAAATCACCCCCGAGCATTCAACTGTAAACTCTAAAATACTGATTATTCACGTGGGGGGCACATGCAAGCAGGAAATAAAAGCACTACCTCAAAGGGGGGTGATGATGAGGATGATGATGATAGTGATGATGATGATGATGAAGGTAAAGAAGAGTGACACACTGGGCGCATGCTGGATATTAACGGGGCATTACGTCTTCCCACTTTGTTCCGTGTCATTAAAACCACCTTTGTGACGGCGCTTCCCGAGGAGAGGCAGGTTATTGCCTCAAAAACTGCAGAGCTGGTGCTGATATTTGTGCAGAACGCTGCACGTCCTTAATTTAGCCCACTGTGTCGTAAGGGACGTCATCTACTTGCGCACGGCATTCGGAAGTGGATGTTTGTGTTTTAGTGGGAGGCCGTTTGACTCATTAATCCATGATGCATAATGTCGTATGCAGATGATGTTAACCTGTATGTTGTCGAAAAAACAACAAAAATCCGGAGTAAGCTCAACGACAATAAAATGATTTTACTCTGCTTGCTTCTGTGTGTATTTTTTTTTCTTTCTGTGTTATCAGTGTTCATCGAAATGAGCATCTCAGCACGTTGATGTTTAAGGACAGACAGGGGCGACCAGTGACAGTTCCATTAGATCTGTTGACTTTTATAATATACAATGAAATTCTTTTAAATATTGTGCAATGAGTTTAAATTTTAACTTAAAGTTAAAACATAGATCAATACAATTCTGTGTGTTTAGCACTACCCCCGCTGACCACCATGCGGCTGAAAATCAACGGACTAGATTTACGGAATATTAGTTTAAACAGCGCCTCAGTGTCTCAATAAACAATAAAATAAACTATTACTTTTATAATACATTTTTGAGTATTTATTTTCTTATCAGACTATACACCGATCAGACACAACATTAAAACCAGTGACAGGTGAAGTGAATAACATTGATCACCTGGTTTAATGGCACCTGCCAAGGGGTGGGATATTATATATATATATATATATATATATATATATTATAACTATATATACTGTCATATGTTATTATTATTATTATTATTATTATTATTATTATTATATATACTGTTATATATTATAACTATATACTGTCATATTATTATTAAATTTTATTATTATTATATATATAAATACTGTTATATATTATAATTATATATATATATTTATAGTCATATATTATTATTAGATTAGGGATATATGAGGCAGAAAGTGAACAGTCAGTTGTTGAAGTTGATGTGTTGAAGCAGCGTAAGGATCTGAGCCACTTTGACAAGGAGCACATTGTGATGCTGGACGACTGGGTCAGAGCATCTCCACAACCACAGGTCTTGTGGGCTGTTCCCAGTATGCAGTGGTTACTACCAAAAGTGTCCAAGGAAGGACGACCAGTGAACCGGCGACAGGTTCCTGGTGCCCAAGGCTCAATTCACGCGCGGAGTGAAGTCTAGCCGCTCTGGTTCGACCCCACAGAAGAACTACTGTAGCACAAAGTGGTGAAAAGGTGAATGTTGCTCTGATAGAAAGGTGTGGTCAACATGGACACTCAGAGGGTCCATGTTGACCCCTGTCCACCCCATATATACTGGCAATTTGCCAGAAATGATACTACTTCGAGAGTGGGGAGATTTATGGAATGACTTTCACGGAACATGGAGACCGGCTGCCATTAATACATAACACCAATACGGAACATTGCCAGCAATTATACAGCTTTCAGTGCAATTGGGAAAGGGGCTGTAGTGATCAACAACAATGTGGTAAACACCTCAGCATATGTTATTTCAAATGTTTTGCAAAAAAAATGTTTTTTTGGCAATTCTGTTATTGCAATATAATCTCTTCCTGGAACATTATCTTTCATTCTACCAGACTTTTTCATATATGATAAAGACGAGTATATTTTACCAAAACATCATCTAGGGAACTTGCCCATGTGCAAACATTCTGGATCCTGCTTTCAAGAACTGCTGTTAAACTGATAGCTGCACACTGCTTGTTCCTGGAGCCTCCAAATTGTGCGTCACCCTGATGAAATGAGCCTCTTAATACCGATATGCATGGGAATGAACAGTTATTTTTAAAGGCACTTGCTGTGGTTTGAGGTGGACTCGTTTTCAAGTTGCATGGGTAAATGGAAAAAATCATGCTGTTTTACAACCACTAATCAACCAACTCACATTTGCTTTCGTTCTTTTCATCCCCTCTCCTAAGAAATACATTTCATTTCACTACAGTTGGCATTTCCTTTTTGTGATCTGCCACTTCCTCATTCAGTGAGCATTTTTTCAGGTTAGTCACATTATCACAAACTACAGGTTTCTGAGTTTTCATGAAATAAAGCATCACTTCCTACCAACAGGAATTAACATTTTCCGAGTTTCTTTATTTTCTGTGTTCTGCTTTCCTGCTCTCTCTACCCTCTGTAGTGTGGGAACCTGCACAATGTCATTTTAAAACATTCTATACATTTTCTCGCACTGTATCCCTCACACTTGCACATCGAGGGAGTGACAAATGGAATAAAAATCACAGTGTGATCACGGTGTGTAGCTCACTTCAACTTCAGTCCTCCACCAGCAATATGAGAGAAAGCTTCACTGCTCAGAGGGCCTTGGAGCATCCGTAGCAAGACCCCCATTGCCAGCTGTAGGAAGAGCCCCACATCCAGCCCTAGGAAGAGCCCCACATCCAGCTGTAGGAAGAGCCCCACATCCAGCTGTAGGAAGAGCCCCGCAGCCAGTTGTAGGAAGAGCCCCGCAGCCAGTTGTAGGAATAGCCCCGCATCCAGCTGTAGGAAGAGCCCCACATCCAGCCCTAGGAAGAGCCCCACATCCAGCTGTAGGAAGAGCACCACATCCAGCAGGAGAAAGAGCCCCACATCCAGCTGTAGGAAGAGCCCCACAGCAAGCCGTAGGAAGAGCCCCACAGCCAGCTTGACATTGTTATAAATGACCCTGGTGTTGTCTCTGGTTTCTTAGAGCAGCACGATGAACTGCGTGATACGCGTTGCGCATGGTGGTGTAGCTGTGATAAACTGCTTGTATTTCGGGATTTTGTGTCTTAAATTCCCTTTGTTAAATTTAACGAGCATCTTAACACAGAGATGTTTGGAGAATCAACAGGTAAATTTAAAGGCAATTCAACAGTATTAAATGCTGTCAGAGATTTTGCAGCAACTTCTGTGGCCGTTTTTCAAGTCGTTCTTCGAGTTCTTTAGAAGTTACTCTGGTGCATGTCAGTTGTCT
Organism: Zeus faber; assembly: GCF_960531495.2. Taxonomy (NCBI): domain Eukaryota; kingdom Metazoa; phylum Chordata; class Actinopteri; order Zeiformes; family Zeidae; genus Zeus; species Zeus faber. Next base: position 47,607,078 of record NC_137189.1, on the reverse strand, counting down.
TCTGAAGACATCAGAAGCGAATATATTTCTGAAGTTTAATACGCTGTGCTTTGTTTAATCCAATTGTCTTCTGGTAAAATGATGCCTCTCACCTTGTGACATTTCACTGCATATATGTATGACCGTATGTATATATGTATGTGACAAATAATCACTTGAACTTGAACTTGTAACTTCCTATGGTTAAGAGTTTGTGTCTTGAAGTTTGGGTTACTGAGTCACGTGATCTGTGTACTCCGTCAACTTGCACATACGTACAACGGCGTCTTCGTTGTAACATACGTCTATGTGTGCCGCCATCTTGGTGAGGCTGCGATTGGTGATCACAAACTTCATCCACAATACTGAAGCAATCTGGATTAAACTCAAACAACGCCATGTTGGAACCGCCCCAAAAACACATCTTATTGACATTGTCTGTGGGTTCGTCAGATCATGACATCCATGAAAGTCCGATGTCAGCCGCCATCTGCACCTGCCGCCATCTTGGTGAGGACTGGATTATTGACCAATCACTAGACTACAATACTATCATGTCACCTGTGTAAGCCGTTATTTGCACATGACCGTGCGTTGCGGCAAACATGAAAAATACATTTTTTTACTAAATTATTTTACAATAATCGACCGATATGGATCAAACTTGGACAACAACATGTTGGGACTGCCCCAAATACACATTTTATTCATCTTGTCTGTGAGTGCAGCGGATCCATGACATCCATCGACTACTCACGTCAGTTTTCCACTAACAAAAGCATTAGAGCTCCTGCCCCTTCGTGGCTGGACCCCTCATAAAAATAAAAATAAAAATAAAAATAAAAATAAAAATAAAAATAAAAATAAAAATAAAAATAAAAATAAAAATAAAAATAAAAATAAAAACAACAGTAATAATAATAATAATAATAATAATAAAGTAAAGAATAGAGGTCAGGGTCATATGAAGATGAGTTCTGTTCTCTCTCTCTCTGCTCATCTCATGAAGTTCCTTTTAAAGTGGTTTTTTGGCCATTTCTGCGGCTTAGAAGTCTGTGATGTCATCATTTTGAAACCCAAGCAGCAGAAGCTCCCAGGCCGTTGTCACCGCTCCTCTTCCTCTATTTGTTGAGACTTCTAGCGAAGTAAAAAATAAATTGGAAAAACCTGCAACAACACATCTTTCCTTCAAAAGCCTCAACAATCATATCATCCGTTTTAATTTATCGATTATAAATTTTGTCCAGAGTGTTTCTAAGTATTAACTTGTCTCTGTTAAAGTGCTTTTGATGTTCTGATCAGTTTGACCACCCAGTGTGCTTTTCTATCTGTACTTCATGTTTTCCTATTAATACATTTTAAATTGTGCATTAATGCAAACATTGTAACTGGGGATGAGATGAGATGAACAGAAGTTGAATCATGAATAGATAAAAAAAAGATATATATATGATATCGGCGAATATACTATATATACTGTATATATAAAGTGAGTGTGTTAACTAGCTGACCTCCAAGATGTCTGGTTCTCTGAGAAACGACAACATCTAAATAAATATCAGTGTCGTCAGATAAAGATCAGACTGAACAGAACGTCACAGAATTTGAGCTTTAATGAGGAAGTTGAACTGCACTCTGCACACATTTCTCCTCCAACAGCTTTCATCTGACATCTGAGGGAAAAAGGATAGACACGCAGACAGACAGATAGACAAACACACAGACAGATAGATAGATAGATAGATTGACAGACAGACAGATAGACAGACACACAGACAGATAGATGGATAGATAGATTGACAGACAGACAGATAGATAGATAGATAGATAGATAGATAGATAGACAGACAGACAGACAGACAGATAGACAGATTGACAGACAGACAGACAGACAGACAGACAGACAGACAGATTGATAGATTGATAGAATGGCTAAACTCCAACTGCTTGAGGTTTTATTTCTAATATTTCTTGTGTGTGGCTGTGGATCTACAGGTAAGATTATTGTTAAATATGTTAAATCTGTGTTTGATGACAGTTGGTCGTTTCTTTTTTTTAGGTTGATAAGAACTTTGACAAATAACGTGGAGAGTGTTGTTAATTGTTTAAACATGTTTATCTGTTTCTAACAATCTAATAATAATTCTTATTACAATTTTATATAAAATTCCTTACAATCATGGAAGTGTGCATATCATATATGATACCAGGTTTGTTTAAACTGGCAAGAGAAAATATTTAAAAATTAAAGTATAATACCTTGTCTCTATATAGAAATACCAGATGTCTAATTCATGTGAGATGCCAAGTAATTCTATTTAAAATTGTATTTTCACACATTTCCATGGCAGGAAAAAAAGATGATATACAGTATATAGTTGTATATGTATTTATGACGTACAGTATATAGATAATATAATATTAAAGGGATACTCCAGTTCTGCATGCTTACTGTGTTAGCTCAATGCATGGCTGCAGAGGGGTTCAACTAGCCTAGCTCCTGTGAAATTAGGGAAATTCACGTTCCAACGTCTCAAAAGCGATTCAGCTTTTTGAAGCGGTAGATCTGACTGGGTTTAGTTTTCTCTTTTTATCCATCTATAAAAAACTGATATCATATATAAACACTGAGAATTCTGTTGAGTCACCATTTGCTCTTAATTCACCATTCCATTGAATCCAACACCATTTGCATACGTGCATCATTCAAATAGTTCCATGAATCAAAAATCCTCTTTGCACTATTTAAAAATCAGCCATTTCCTGAGTAAAATGAACTCATTTCACCCACAGGTATTAATAAAGTACACAAAGAAAAAAATTTCCTGCTGCTATTTCTCCTCAGATGCGAAGGGAGGAACGGTGGATTTACCATGTTCTAACCTGCTGCACGATCAACTCAAATGTCAGAAGACAACATGGCTCTTCGTGAAAGATGGTGAACGTAAAGTGATAGAACTGGCTGCACATGGGAACATTACTGAGACATATAAAAAATACAGACTGAGCATTTCTACCCCAAGCTGTTCCCTGGTGATAAAGAAACTTAAAAAGAACGATGCTGGCATCTACACCTGCCGACAATACTCAACTCCAGATGACTTTTCTGATTCTACAGTTTATCTGTCAGTTCAGGAGGGTGAGTATTTCCATTTGAATAAGTCATTTTTTGAGGTTTGGTTTAAGCAGCGGTGAAAGATGTTCCCACACCTTTTACTGGATGACTCTAGTAAAGGTGCAACATTTCTATTTCACCAAAAGTTTATATGAACTGGTTCCCAAGTGTCATAATGTCCATAATAACAATATCCAGCGTTCTGATATAATACCACACAAAGTACAGTGAAGTACATTTCACTCCAAAAAAACGACCAAAGCTGGTTTCACTGAATATCGGTTCCAAATAGTAATCATCAATGAAAACGTTGTTTCTTTTCAGTTTTTCCTTGGTAAGCATGATTTATGCCATCCAAGTCGTTATTATAGTGGATTTTTTACATCAACTATAACTTCATCAAAAAAAAGGAATGACACTACATTATTAAATGTGATCTAGCAGATATTAATTGCAAACATTAATCATATATGTTGTCTATATTGTTTGGAATTGAGATAAAGACAATATATGTCCAGGCCTTGTTAATGTAATTTTCTATTTCTGTATTGTTTTTAAAACCCAAAAAATGTCCCAGGTCAATTACATCCGAACAGTTCCCAAAGGGTTAAAAAAGTGAACATAATACAAGGGTGAAGGTTAATGTTATAACTAACTACAATTAAAGATGACATGTAACCAAACAAATTGTTTGTCATGGAATAAACCCTTATGTTATATTAATAAATTGGCTGTAATTGGCTGTGAACCAGGGCTTGACATTGTTATAAATGACCCTGGTGTTGTCTCTGGTTTCTTAGAGCAGCACGATGAACTGCGTGATACACGTTGCGCATGGTGGTGTAGCTGTGATAAACTGCTTGTATTTGGGGATTTTGTGTCTTAAATTCCCTTTGTTAAATTTAACGAGCATCTTAACACAGAGATGTTTGGAGAATCAACAGGTAAATTTAAAGGCAATTCAACTGTATTAAATGTTGTCAGAGATTTTACAGCAACTTCTGTGGCCGTTTTTCAAGTCGTTCTTCAAGTTCCTTGAAGTCCTTATGTTTGAGCTTTGTCCAGAATTTTCAGAGTTTATTCAGAAGTTTTATAGAGTATTTTAGTGTTTTTTTAAGTGGAGAGTAGCTGACCTCTAATGCAGCAGGTTCTGCCGTCATTTATTTTCTGCCTTGGAATATGGATTTCTTGGAGGCCTCTAGAACCCAAATACATAAAAATAATGTAAATATTTCAAAACACATACACAATAAAAACATGTTCCTTGTATTATGTAATTGCTTATGGTTATTCTTACCAGTAATTATAATTCAGGAAGTTTGTAGACATTGATATCTCTGGAATATCTTTAAATTCTGACAGTGATGTTAATGGGTTTTTATTTTGTGTAAGTTACTCTGGTGCGTGTCAGTTGTCTTTTGAAGACATCAGAAGCGTATATATTTCTGAAGTTTAATACGTTGTGCTTTGTTTAATCCAATTGTCTTCTGGTAAAATGATGCCTCTCACCTTGTAACTTCCTGTGGTTAAGAGTTTGTGTCTAATATTCTTTTAGTTAAAGTTAAATTACAACTATATCTGTGCTTGACAGTATCTTGGTGAGGTTTGGGTTACTGAATCACATGATCTGTGTACTCCGTCAACTTGCGCATACGCACAACGGCGTCTTCGTTGTAACATACGTCTATGTGTGACGCCATCTTGGTGAGGCTGCGATTGTTGATCACAAAGTTCATCCACAATACTGAAGCAATCTGGATTAAACTTGAACAACGCCATGTTGGAACCGCCCCAAAAACACATCTTATTAACATTGTCTGTGGGTTCGTCAGATCATGACATCCATGAAAGTCCGATGTCAGCCGCCATCTGCACCTGCCCCCATCTTGGTGGGGACTCGATTATTGACCAATCACTAGACTGCAATACTATCATGTCACCTGTGTAAGCTGTTATTTGCACATGACCGTGCGTTGCGGCAAATATGAAGAATACAGTTTTTTACTAAATTATTTTACAATAATCGACCGATATGGTTCAAACTTGGACAACAACATGTTGGGACTGCCCCAAATACACATTCTATTCATCTTGTCTGTGAGTGCAGCGGATCCATGACATCCATCGACTACTCACGTCAGTTTTCCACTAACAAAAGCATTAGAGCTCCTGCCCCTTCGTGGCTGGACCCCTCATAAAAATAAAAATAAAAATAAAAATAAAAATAAAAATAAAAATAAAAATAAAAGTGAAAACAAAAATTAAAATTAAAATTAAAAGAAACAAAAACAATAATAACATTAATAATAATAATAATAATAATAATAATAATAATAATAATAATAATAATAATAATAATAATAATAATAATAATAATACTAATAAAGTAAAGAATAGAAAATAAAAAATCATACAATAGAAAAAAAAAACATCCAACAGAGGTCATAGGTCATATGAAGATGAGTTCTGTACTCTCTCTCTCTCTGCTTCATCTCATGAAGTTCCTTTTAAAGTGGTCTTTTGGCCATTTCTGCGGCTTAGAAATCTGTGATGTCATCATTTTGAAACCCAAGCAGCAGAAGCTCCCAGGCCGTTGTCACCGCTCCTCTTCCTCTATTTGTTGAGACTTCTAGCGAAGTAAAAAATAAATTAGAAAAACCTGCAAAAACACAGATAAAGATCAGACTGAACAGAACGTCACAGAATTTGAGCTTTAATGAGGAAGTTGAACTGCACTCTGCACACATTTCTCCTCCAACAGCTTTCATCTGACATCTGAGGGAAAAAGGGACACGCAGACAGACAGACACACACACAGACAGATAGACAGACAGACAGACAGACAGACAGACAGACAGACAGACAGACAGACAGACAGACAGACAGACAGACAGACAGACGGATAGATTGATAGACAGATAGACCAATGGATAGACGGCTAGATAGATAGATAGATAGATAGACAGACAGACAGACAGACAGACAGACAGACAGACAGATAGACAGACAGACAGACAGAAAGACAGACAGATTGATAGAATGGCTAAACTCCAACTGCTTGGGGTTTTATTTCTAATATTTCTTGTGTGTGGCTGTGGATCTACAGGTAAGATTATTGTTAAATATGTTAAATCTGTGTTTGATGACAGTTGGTCGCTCCTTTTTTTCAGGTTGATAAGAACTTTGACAAATAACGTGGAGAGTGTTGCTAATTGTTTCAACAGGTTTATCTGTTTCTAACAATCTAATAATAATTCTTATTAAAATTTGATATAAAATTCCTCACAATCATGCAAGTGTGCATATCATATATGATACCAGGTTTGTGTAAACTGGCAAGAGAAAATATTTAAAAATTAAAGTGTAATTCCTTGTCTCTCTATAGAAATACCAGATGTCTAATTCATGTGAGATATTCAAGGGATACTCCAGTTCTGCATGCTGACTGTGTTAGCTCAATGCATGGCTGCAGAGGGGTTCAACTAGCCTAGCTCCTGTGAAATTAGGGAAATTCACGTTCCAACGTCTCAAAAGCGATTCAGCTTTTTGAAGCGGTAGATCTGACTGGGTTTAGTTTTCTCTTTTTATCCATCCATGAAAACCTGATATCATATATAAACACTGAGAATTCTGTTGAGTGACCATTTGCTCTTAATTCACCATTCCATTGAATCCAACACCATTTGCATACGTGCATCATTCAAATAGTTCCATGAATCAAAAATCCTCTTTGCACTATTTGAATATCAGCCATTTCCTGAGTTAAATGAACTAATTTCACCCACAGGTATTAATAAAGTACACAAATAAATATATTTCCTGGTGCTATTTCTCCTCAGATGCAAAGGGAGGAACAGTGGATTTACCATGTTCTAACCCGCTGGACGATCAACCCAAATGTCAGAAGACAACATGGAACTTCTTGATAGATGGTGATCATGAAGTGATAGAACTGGCTGCACATGGGAACATTACTGAGACATATAAAAAAGACAGACTGAGCATTTCTACCCCAAGCTGTTCCCTGGTGATAAAGAAACTTAAAAAGAACGATTCTGGCATCTACATCTGCCGACAACACTCAACTCCAGATGACTATTCTGATTCTATAGTTTATCTGTCAGTTCAGCAGGGTGAGTATTTCCATTTGAATAAGTCATTTTTTGAGGCTTGGTTTAAGCAGCGGTGAAAGATGTTCCCACACCTTTTACTGGATGACTCTAGTAAAGGTGCAACATTTCTATTTCACCAAAAGTTTATATGAACTGGTTCCCAAGTGTCATAATGTCCATAATAGCATTATCCAGCGTTCTGATATATAATACCACACAAAGTACAGTGAAGTACATTTCACCCCAAAAAACGACCAAAGCTGGTTTCACTGTAATTTAAAAGGATTTGATGGAAGGTTGATAGATCCACCCGATTATTTATTTAATTTCGCTTTGTATAGCTTCTGATATATATATATATATATATATATATATATATATATATGTATATATATATATATATATATACTGTATATCCTCATTTATTTTGAAAACTAAACTAATGCAATTGTGTTAGAATTATGGTGGTGTACAAAGTATATTTTGTACTTAATAACATTCCACCACTGCATTTAAGATTATTAATTATTATTATTATTATTATTATTAGTAGTAGTAGTAGTATTAGTATTATTAGTATTATTAGTATTATTAACTTCAAAATGTCAGTCTCAGGATGTAATAAATGACATGTTTGAACTTGAAACTGGTATTTTTTACCTTTCTGTCCTGAAGTACTGCCACCAAGAAGCACAACCCCAACACCCAGTTTCAGATCCACGGTGAAGGCCGAGGACAGAGTGTCTCCACCCAACACTGGAGCTCCACCACCAAACGGTATTTTAATGTTGAAAATATAAATGTAAAGATATTTGAAACGTCTTTGTGACAAGTTAAGAAAATAGTGATGTGTGGTTGGTGTGTTGAGTTGTTTCCTGAACTATAAAAAGGGGTTTTTCCATCACAAGGAAACAAATACCCTGATGCAAAATGAAGAAACAGTGGAAGTAACACAGCATGTAAAAGCATGTAAGCACTGGCTCTTAAGTGATCAAGATCAAGATCAAGATTTTTATTTGTCACATACATATACATACTTCCATACATATATGCAGTGAAATGTAATGCAACGCACCCGGTGATAGCACACAATAAGTCCTAGGAAAAAGTACAAAAATAAAATAAAATAAAAAGTAGAAAATTCCTTTCTATAGACCGACTAACTGACTCCTAAAACGTAATACAGTAAGTGGAATACTTATAGAATAAGATAAAAAATATATAGAATAAAATACAATAAAAAATAAATTGAAATAAAATGGAATAGGTTGAAGGAATATGGCTATGTATATACAGATATGTGCATTTAAAGTGGCATGTGAATTAAAGTGGCATGTGAATGTGAATAGTGTGAGGTAGTGTTTGGGATAATACAGCACAGTATACAACAGTACGGCGCAGCAATACGGCATCACGAACAACCCTGAACAGTGATACAGTATGCGGTACAGTATGCTACATACAGTACAGTAGGTAGTGGAGCCTAGTGCATGGCTCAGTTAGGACCCCTGGTGAGGTCAGCGTTGACAGTTCTGATGGCTTGAGGGAAGAAACTCCGTCTCAGTCTCTCTGTTCTCGCTGCGTGACTGCGGAGGCGCTTGCCTGACCGCAGCAGCTGAAACAGTCCGTTGTTGGGGTGATGAGGATCCTTCATGATCCTACGGGCTCTGCTACTACACCTCCTGGTGTATAACTCCTGCAAGGGGGGGAGGGTAGTTCCAGTGGTACGTTCAGCTGAACGCACCACCCTCTGCAGGGCCCGCCTGTCCTGGGCAGTACAGTTCCCAAACCAGGCAGTGATGTTGCCTGTCAGGATGCTCTCCACTGCTCCAGAGTAGAAGGACTTGAGGATCCTCACCGAGACCCGGAATTTCCTCAGCTGCCTGAGGTGGTAGAGACGCTGCCTCGCCTTTCTCACCAGAGTGTCTGTGTGAACAGTCCATGTTAAGTCCTCTGTGATGTGGACTCCCAGATATCTGAAGCTGCTCACCCTATCGACAGAAGTCCCATTAATCCACAAGGGCGCGTGCGTCCTCGATTGTGATCCACGCCTAAAGTCCACAATCAGCTCCTTGGTTTTGCTGACGTTCAGGTGGAGGCTGTTGTCCTGGCACCAGAGTGACAGGTCAGCCACCTCCTCGCGGTAGGCCTTCTCATCGCAGTCGGTGATCAGGCCCACGACCACGGTGTCGTCAGCAAACTTGATGATGGTGTTGGAGCTGGACCTGGCCACACAGTCATGTGTGTACAGGGAGTACAGTAGGGGGCTGAGGACGCAGCCCTGGGGGGATCCTGTATTCAGGGTGAGGGAGCTGGACATGTACTTCCCCACCTTGACCACCTGGGGGCGGCCTGTGAGGAAGTCCAGGATCCAGGTGCACAGCGGAGCATTCAATCCTAGCTCCATCAGCTTGACAGCCAGTCTGGTGGGGACGATGGTGTTGAAAGCTGAACTATAATCAATGAACAGCATTCTCACATAGGCCCCCTTCTGGCCATCCAGGTGCGTGAGCGTGGTGTGCAGTACCTGGGAGACCGCGTCATCCGTGGATCTGTTCTGCCGGTACGCGAACTGCAACGGGTCCAAGGTGCGGGGGAGGGAGGCGCAGATGTAATCCTTAATCAGCCTCTCGAAACACTTCATGACCACCGAGGTGAGGGCCACCGGACGGTAGTCATTCAGGCAGGTTGGAGAGGCGATCTTCGGGACAGGAACGACGGTGGACCTCTTGAAGCAGGACGGGACCACTGATTCAGCCAGGGAGATGTTGAATATTGTGGTGAACACCGGAGCTAGCTGGTTAGCACAGGTCTTCAGTACTCGTCCAGATATGCCGTCTGGGCCCGCAGCTTTCCTGGTGTTCACCCGCATCAAAGCCCTCCTGACCTCGTGCACGGACACAGAGTGCGCGCTCGTCCCCAGCGGTGTAACTCCAATTAGCCGGCGAGCTAGCGGTGCTGCTGCCAGACTCGAACCGCGCATAAAAGGAGTTCAGTCGGTTGGCCAGGGAGGCGTCCGCACTCGTGGCTGGGGAGGAGCTGCTCTTGTAGTTTGTTATTGTCCGCAGCCCCTGCCACAAGCGTCTTGTGTCCCCCCGCTCCATCTGCAGCTCCACGGTGTACTTCAAATATTAAAAAGAAAGTATAAGAGAGTTTTAAGTATTGAAGGTAAAACTACTTATGTCATATCCAGTCTATAATACTTCATAAAGTACTACTGTACAGTACTACAGTACTAGGCTGCTCTACTGCAGTGGTATTCAAACTGTGGGGCGGCACCCTAGTGGGGCGTAGAGGAATTGCAAGGAGTCTGAGAGAAAATGAAAAAGAAAAAGTAGTTCTTATATATTAAAGAACTGGTTTTGTCAAGGGCTTGTTATTCTCATTTAGCTCATTGAAAATAATTATAATTTAATAACAATAATTTATTTATTATATATTTGTTATTCCTTTAGGGGGACAGTAGCTCGGGAGGTAGAGCAGGTCATCTGGTAATTTGGAGGCTCCTCCTGCATGTTGTAGTGTCCTTGATCAAGACACTTAACCCTCATTGTTCCTTATGACTGGTTCACCTTGAACTATGACATCTGCTATAAATGATGACCTCATTACTTTGCATTTGACACGTTTTTTGTTTGTACTTTTTTTTTGGGGGGGGGTGTAAAGTCCTTGAAATCCTCGGGAGGGGAGCTCTACTGAGTCTTTCCTTGGGTGACGGTGAAACTCGTCGTGGTCGGATGTTTTCTACGTGTTTCAGGTTATTTTACGGTCGCTGTGGTGGCTTCAGTCCTGGCCGCCATCGCCATCGCCATCGTCACCACTATAGCCTCCGTCATGTGCTGCCAGAGACGACAAGGTGAGAAAAACAGCCTCAAAACAGTAAAATGCTGCTGAGCCAAAACCAGAATACGGTCTGACTGAAAGATTTCTCCTTTCCTCCCACCACCACCTCTACCTCCACCACCACCACCTCCACCACCACCACCACCTGTGCAGGAAACTGTAAATCACAAGACGATACCATTGTGAGTTGAATATTTCATTTAAAACATCAAGGGGAGGTTTAACAGACGGGATTTCATCTAAATCAGGACTAAGATAATTAACTTCAGTGCATCCGGAATTTAAAAACACCTTTCTGAGACGTTGCTTAATTTCATTTGAATTAGTTCCAGACTAGGAAGTCCTGGACTAAGGTGGTGAAGGACTAGTCAGCTCCTTCTGTCTGGTCTTAGTCCAGATCAACCTGCTCCACCTGGAGCCACGCCCCTTCACCTCATTTCACTTCACTTAGACCTCGACGGCCTCTAATCTTCTTCTGGGAATCAGACGTTTTAAACCCAGACTGGAGCAGGTCTCACACTATTTCACACTGAGAAACGCCATTTTACTGAGTCCAGATTAAAAGTGGGATTTAGTCTGGGATTAATCTGCGTCCGTCAAATCTATATACACCCTAGATTGTATATTTCATCACCAATTTTTAAACAGTTTCGTTCCATGTATGTATACCATGATGAAACAGCATGTTGATACCAAGAGTGTTAGAAGTTCTATGTGGCTTTTGGTTTATTTAAGTGTTGGTGGAAGAAGTACTCACAACTTTTACTCAAATTAAAAGTACAAAACACCCAAAAATGGTAAATTCTTCATAAAATAGATGTTTATTATGACCCTTATGACACAATCCACTGGTCTCTAACATTGCAAACACTAATTATTTTGCATCACAAGGTGCAGGAAGGAGGTCACGTCTACGCCTCCATCGCCCTGCAGAACAGGAGCCCAGCCCAGGTGAGCGGCCCCATCCCACCCCAGCACCCCCCTTGGTTGAAAATTTTGGAAATAATTCAAGTTATTATAAGAAAAAGAGAGTATCAGAACAAACTGCATGACTGGTACGATGACACAGCCTTGCCGTGTTTTCATGCCTCGTCCTCCCAAATATCTGAGTTAACATCTCTGTTGACAGTTATTGCAACACACTGGTGTCTTCAGTTATTTGCCGTATATGTGTGAACAAGCGAAAAAAAAAGATGACTGGAGGGCGTCACGTCGAAAATAGAAGTCCAAAAAAGTCTGAAAACAATGTGGAAAATACACATGTTCTGATGTTCAGTAGCATGAACTCTTTATAAAATACATGTTTATTGTGACATTATTACCCAGTTTGACACAAAATATATAAGAATTTGTGTTGTTGCACTGGGGGTTATTTGTGGAAGTCACCCCATCATCAGTTGTTGTTTTGAAGACCCTTTTCACCCTAAATTCACGGGTGAAGAACAGAATCGTTTTGGGATGATCATCAAGTACAAAGCCACAAAACAGTCCACAGCTCTCTAACATCACAAACACCAACTGCTCTGCATCACAAGGTGCAGGGCAATACGGACGGAGGCCTCGTCTACGCATCGGTCGTCCTGCAGAAGACGGGTCCAGCCCAGGTGAGCGGCCCCATCCCACCTTGTTGGTCCTCCCAAGTTTTGCAAATTGCAACACACTGGTGTCTGCAGTTATTTCCTGTATTTTGTGTCCAAGCAAAAGGAAAACGTGGTATCTTGGTATTTTGCCGTCAGGTAACAGAGACCAGCTCCTGGTTTGTTCACCTTTTATTAACCGTCTTCAGCAACATGTGGCCGTAACATGGCAGGATGGCTACCAGTACAACAACTGACAGAGAGAGCGACGGAGCGTTTACTTAAGATAGAGTCCCTCTACTGGCGAAGTCATGTAACTGCACTCTATCACATCCCTCCCTTCTTAGCGCTTGCTTTTCTGTCCTTTAGTTAACCAACGAAAATAATAATACACCACAGCATTTTCTTTCCCCTCTGGCCAGTAACATATAAACTTATATCTATATATTTAAGCTTGCTGTACCCTGCTTCCTTTATATAACTTTATGTAACAATCACAATGTCAGAACACCTTTTATTTCTTCCGAACACTTTGTTATCTACTTTTCTTTCTTTTTATTTATTTATTCAAACACTCATCTCCCCCTTAAGGAGACTAGGCACATTCTTGCCCCCAAAGGCATCCACTTTATGTGGAGTAGTCTTTCAAATGGTTTGGAGGACGTTTGTCCCTCCTTGATCTGCGCAATCCGTCGGCTGATGTACCCCCTGGTGCAGTATCCTCCTGGGTCACCACCGGCACAGCACTGTCCTCTCTTTGGTGAGAACTTGCGCCCCCCAGTGTTCCAGCAGCTGGTGGACTGGGTTCTGTTATGTCGTCCTCTGTAGTAATGGACACCGGTGTAGGAAGCTCCTCTTCCTGCCTGCTGAACAGCTGATCGACATGTCGCCTGACCACTTTTCCATCCCCCAGCAACACAGTATAGGAAACTGGTCCTGTTAACTCCTGCACTCGTCCAGGTATCCATTTAGGTCCATGTCCAAAGTTCTTAGTGTAGACAGAGTCACCTTCCTCAAAGTTGCGATGTTTGGCATGCCTGTCATGGTAGTTTTTCTGACTTGTTTGTTTTGACTCGACTTTTTGTTTTAAATCTGGGTGCATCAAGTCAAGTGTACACCTCAGCTTCCTTCCCATCATCATCTCAGCTGGTGACAATCCAGTAGTCGACTGTGGAGTGATGCGATAGCTAAACAAAGCCCTATCCACCCTTGTCTCTATTGTCCCAGCTGTGCTCTTCTTCATCAGCTCCTTGAATGTTTGCACCACCCTCTCTGCTAGACCCTTAGATGAGGGGTGGTATGGTGCTGATGTGACATGTGTGATTCCGTTCCTGGACGTAAACTCTTTCATGTGTTTGCTGACAAAACACTGAGCATTGTCTGACACAATCATTTCTGGAATGCCATGTGTGCTGAAACTGTTCCTCAAACAATTTACAGTCACTGCAGAGGTGGATGAAGTCACTGGATGAACATCCAAACACTTGGAATGCGCATCCACAATTACTAAGAACATTCTACCCATGAAGGGACCTGCATCGTCTATGTGGAGTCTTCTCCAGGGCTTTTCAGGCCACTCCCATGGATGTAGTGGTGCACTCGAAGGTGCTTTCCTATGTTCTTGACATGTAGCGCATGATTTTACTTTAGTCTCTGTATCCGCATCCATGTGAGGCCACCACATGTAACTTCTTGCCAAACCCTTCATACGGCTCATTCCTGGGTGTGACTGGTGTAATTCTTCCAGCATATGAGCTCGTCCTCTTTCTGGTATGACTAACCCGGCTCCCCACAACACACAGCCATCTTGTACACTCAACTCACATTGTCTCTGCCGATAAGGATTAAAGTCAGTGTCATGGTTATCTGGCCAACCTCAGGATATACTCTCGTACCCTGGAGAGTATTGGATCTGTTGTTGTCCATTGTCGTAGCTTGGTTGATGTCATCGGCGGAACATGGTCCTGATCCATCATCAGCACTTGCTCCTCGGGTACTGACACAGGACACTCAGGTAGTGGGAGGCGGCAAAGAGCATCTGCGTTGCCATTGTCTTTACCTGCTCTGTAAGCAATGCTGTATTCGTACGCTCTCGACAGCACAGCCCATCTCATGATTCTCTGTGACGCCATCTGTGGTACCGCTTTCATCTCGTGAAGTAGACTTATCAAAGGCTTGTGATCAGTGCAAATCACAAACTTTCTCCCATAACGATACTTCTGGAAGCGCGTTACACCGAAGACAATGGCTAGACCCTCTTTATCTAACTGGGAATAGTTCTTTTCTGCAGCGTTGAGCGTTCTTGACATAAACCCGATGGGTTTCTCCTCTCCATCTGGCATGCGGTGTGCTAAGACAGCTCCAACTCCATACGGCGAAGCATCGCACGCCAGTATTAGTTCTTTGTTTTCATCATAGTGAACTAACACTGTTTGACTGTAACAACTCCTTGGACTATGGGTATTTTTAGAGCTTTTATCCAACTCCGCCCCACTAGACTCGGTCCCGAGCCTTTGACTACAACTACTGGTAACATCTTGGAACTGCCTTTGTACTCTGCTGTTATTTTTGATGCCCCACGTACTTTTACCCTGTGACCACTGTATGTCCTCAGGTTTATCTTACACTTCTGTAGTCTAGGCTTCTGTACCCTCCATAAGTTGTGGAATGTTGCCTCTGCCATTATGGTCACTCCGCAACCTGTGTCTACCTCATCGGTTGCTCTTCTGCCATTTACACTTAGTTCCATCTTGATGGGCTCTTCTTTGGGAATGACTATCTTTTCCTGCATGTTATACATAGTCATTTCTGTACTCTTTATGCTGTAGATAGTCAAAAACTCATCACTGCTACTGTCCCCTCCATCTTCTTGCATGAAATTTGCTCTCTTATCCTGCTTTTCACTCCCCCCTTTCAGCTTTTTCTCGCCTTTCCACTTCCCTCTACCGACAGGTTTAGACCTGCAGGCTCTCTTAATGTGCCCCACCTTCCCACAGTTATGACACTTTTCATCCGCAAACCTGCATCCATTGGCCATGTGGCTTATTCCCCCACACCTGTAGCATTTCCCACGTCCAACCTGCTCTTTTGTGTACGTATCGGACACTTTGCATGTGGTACCTGTCGCTCGGCTCCGTTTAGCATTGTCTCTCGTACTGTTCAAATCTTTAATGTCCTTGTTCGCAGCCTCCATGGCCTGCGCCTGCCTCAGTGCCGTCTCAAACGATAAGCCGTCCTCCGACAGCAGCCGCCGCTGTATGCGGTCGTCGTTCATTCTAGAGACTAATCTGTCCCAACATCACCGTCAGGGTGTCTCCAAAGTTGCAGTCCTGTGCGAGCCTCCTTAGCTCCGCCACATTCTCTATTACACTCTCGCCGGAATTTCCTGCTCCTGGTATAAAACTTCCACCGCTGCACTATCTCACGAGGCTTCGGGTTGAAATGGTTCTTTAACAACGTCACCAGTTCCTCGAACGACTCGTCTCCCGGTCGCTGCGGACTCAGCAACTTCCTCATCAGCGTGTAGGTCTCCGGCCAACGCAGCTCAGCAGCACGGCTCTCCTCTCTGCATCGCCGCTTCCGTTCGCTACGAAGAAATGACGCAGGACCTCGCAGTTCTCTTCCCAGCTCTGCGACTCGTTGTCAACGGGCGCCACCGACCCTGCTGTAGCAGCCATGTTCGTTGTCTCTGTCTTTACTCCGTGATAAGGGGAGCGCCCAGCTTCTTCACGCCTGTAGCAGCGCGACAATATCCCGTTACCGCGATAGCCTCAGCTTTAGCCTAGCTAGCTACGCTTCACTCGGTAACAACTTTCTGCTCAAACTCACGCCACGGTTTTCCGAACATTCTTCCGGTTTCTCCTCGTCGCCATATGTGGTATCTTGGTATTTTGCCGTCAGGTTACAGAGACCAGCTCCTGGTTTGTTCACCTTTTATTAACCGTCTTCAGCAACATGTGGCCGTAACATGGCAGGATGGCTACCAGTACAACAACTGACAGAGAGAGCGACGGAGCGTTTACTTAAGATAGAGTCCCTCTACTGGCGAAGTCATGTAACTGCACTCTATCACAGAAAAGATGGCTAAAAATTAAAATGTTTTGAGAATAGAAGTCCTTAAAAGTCAGTAATAAAAAATACAGAGATTTACTTTGTTGTCTGTCTCACCCAGATTCAGACGAGAAACTAGAGGAATGTGAAATGAGTATTTGTTTTGCGTTTGGTTTGTCGTGTGTTTGATTTCTAGGTTCATGACACTGAAGACAAAGTGACCTACGACACAGTGAAGCAGCCCTGCCTGGGATCCCAGCTCCCTCTAAGACCACAAAGCAAACAAACAACATGAGAGTTTGAAGTTAAAAAATGTTGTATGTGTATATTTTAGTCGTAGTCAACCATTTTCTCCCGTTGCCTTTGTTGAGACGTTGATGAAGGGAACCCACAATGGTTACATTTCTAACTATTTGGGGTCATTGTATGTGAAATACGTGTTGTGCCACACCATGTCAATTGACGTGAGGCTTGTACTTTTCTTTTTTGGAACGTTGACACCTTTTAGAAGTGTTAAAGAAAATGAGCTACGGCTGATACAGGGTAATAAATAGTCCGAGCATTATATGCAATTGTACCTTCATACACAAGAGGGCGAAGTAGACCAACTATTACCCTTGTTTTTGTTCATGTGAAACTGAAGTCAGTGGTGAATGGATGTCATGGATCCACTGCATTCACAGACAAGAGGAATAAACTGTGTATTCGAGGCGGTCCCGACATGTCATCGTCCAAGTTTGATCCAGATCGTATTGTGGATAATATATGTACAGTATGTATGTATGTATGTTTGTATGTATGTATGTATGTATGTTTGTATGTATGCATGTTTGTATGTTTGTATGTTTGTATGCATGTTTGTATGTATGTATGTATGTTTGTATGTATGTATGTATGTATGTATGTATGTATGTATGTTTGTATGTATGCATGTTTGTATGTTTGTATGTTTGTATGCATGTTTGTATGTATGTATGTATGTTTGTATGTATGCATGTTTGTATGTTTGTATGTTTGTATGCATGTTTGTATGTATGTATGTATGTATGTATGTATGCATGTATGTATGATGTTATTGTTGTAGAATAGTTTAGTAAAAACATTGAATGTTTTTATCATCGACAAACGTGCGCGCATGCGCAAATGACATCATGCACGCGTCACACGATAGCGTTGCAGTCTGGTGATTGGTCAATAAGGGTGCAAAGGATGAAAAATCTCACAGTTCGGATCATATCACAGTTTTGAGTCACAGATTGGATCATTTTTCAGATCAGCAATAAAATAGAAGAAAGGGAGACGAGTATAACTTTGCTTTCATTTACATTTTTTTAAATTTTGATAATAATTGATTAATAATAATACTAATCGTACAATTTTAATAATAAATAATGACACTGTAACCAGGCCAGAAAGAATGAACTTCTGCAGTAACAAATCACACGGCAACAGAGAGCCCATGCACATTCATCCATTGAACTTTAACGAAGGGCCGACCACCCTGGACCCTGTGAACTGCTGCCTCCAGCTATATTTTTATATATGTTAGGCAGGGTGAACAATGTCTATGAATAAATTAATGTTAAAAATTAATAAATAAAATAGATGAAGAAGAATAAGTATTACTTTTTTTATAAATAATTATTTATTCATAGATATGTCATTTTTTTGTCCTCTGATATGTCAACTTTTGTGTTGAATTGATAATTATCGCTGTATGTGTTCATAGTCAAGTTCAGAAATTAATGCTTTATTCCATAGAATTTTATTTTGGTTGATATTACTTCTTTCTTTTATTTACATGGTACCTTTTTTGTTTTACCATCATGCACAACTGTAACTATTCCTAATGTGATATTTTCAAATTTGCCTTGTGTCCTCAATTGATCATGCACTTATCTTTATGTGAGAATAAAGATAATTTATTTTATTTATTATTATTATTTTTTTTTTATTTGATTTTGTGCTTCAATCAGAACTCTTATTTTTCTTTCAGTGGAATGGGGTAAGTGGGAGACTTTTAGTCTGAAAATATAATTACGATCACAGTTATAAGTGCCCACGTCGTTGAATTAAAAATAATCTCAGTTCATGAATCAAAAATGTAAATGTTGAATTACAACTTAAACAGAAAACTTAAAGGTAAAAAAAAAAAAAATTCTCTATGGTTTGTACTTTTGATGTTTACTTTTTTAAAACTATACAAACAATCAGCAGCAAACACATAGGTTCCGTTTATAATCATAATAAATATGTGATTAACATAAACGAACGTCACAATAGTTATTGAATAAATTAAATAGTGAAATAATTAAGAATCTAAAAATGAATTAGAGCGTAAAATTAAATCAGAATGTAAAAAAATAAAACAAATGAAAACATCCAACTTGTAGTTCTCACTCGTTTGAGGCCTCCACTCACACCGCACACAGACAGCAACGGCGCAGCAGCACCGTATGGCAGGACAGGTCCAGTCGAGCTCTCTGATTAGTCCATCTCCCGCATCCGCTCGCCTTTCTGCTGTTGGCCGGACCAATGAGGGCGCCTGTTTAGTCAGCGGCACTCGGGGATGGGCCAATCGGGAAGCTCGTACCGTTCCCGTGGTAGGGAACAGCGTGGTAGTCACAGTAAGAATTATACACGAGATGGGATTGAAAACGTAGATTAAAAAACAACATTTAATTCAGGGTTTGTGCCTTTTAATTGTTCATTTTCAGAACTAAGATTATACAAACAATGTCAATGTGTACAGATTGATTGCGTTTACAATCACAATAACAAACCACATCCCAACGTCACAATAGCAATTGGCATGAAACACCAAATAACAATATCAATGCTAAGATTCGAGATTCAAGAGGTTTATTTGTCACATACATGCACATACTTCCATACATAAATGCAGTGAAATGTCAATGCAACGAACCCGGTGATTATGCACAATATGTTCTCGACCAGGGGTGGGCAAACGTTTTGGCTCAGGGGCCACATTGACTTTTAAAATTTGACAGACAGGCCGGGTCAGCACAAGATGCATACATATCAAACATAAACAGAAAAAGAGCATTACACTGTTAATACACTTACCTTTCAGTAGCCGTCCTACTACCTGTCCGCTAGATCCGATCCCATCTAACCTCCTTCAAGCCATATCACCGACTATCACCCCGGCAATCACACATGTGATTAATTCTTCCCTAACTTCCGGCACTTTCTCTTCCGCTTTCAAAGCGGCTCGGGTCGCACCACTGCTCAAAAAACCCTCACTCGATCCCAATCAAGTAGAAAACTATCGGCCGGTCTCTCTCCTCCCATTCCTTTCCAAAACCTTAGAGAGGGCGGTCTCTAGACAGGTTACAGAGTACCTGTCAAGAAACAACCTTCTTGATACACTTCAATCTGGCTTCAAAAGTGGTCACTCCACCGAAACAGCCCTGTTGTCTGTGACAGAGGCCTTAAAAACTGCTAGAGCTGCTGCCAAATCCTCGGTTCTCATTCTGCTAGACTTATCAGCTGCTTTTGACACTGTCAATCACAGCATACTCCTGTCCATACTCTCAAGTATGGGCATAACGGGCAGTGCACTTTCCTGGTAAGAATCTTACCTTACTGGTCGCTCGTTCAGTGTGACATGGCAAGGCCAGCTGTCTGTGCCTCACAACCTCACCACAGGGGTGCCCCAAGGCTCGGTGCTAGGACCCCTCCTCTTTGCCATATACACCACCTCACTGGGCCCGATCATCCGCTCGCATGGCTTTTCATATCACTGCTATGCGGATGATACTCAACTCTATCTGTCCTTCCCGCCCGATCTCGGATTGTCTCGCTGACATATCCACATGGATGAAGGATTATCATCTTCAACTAAATCTGGCGAAAACGGAACTGCTGGTCTTCCCGGCCAAGCAAGGTATTTATCACAACATTGATATTAAAATCGACTCTCTATCTCTTGTTCCTACCAAGGCTGCAAGGAATCTTGGTGTCATTATTGATGACCAACTGACATTCTCGGACCATGTTGCCGCCGTCTCCCGGTCCTGCCGCTACGCACTACTCAACATCCGAAAAGTCAGGCCGTACCTGACCCAATATGCCACTCAACTGCTGGTACAAACCTTGGTGATGTCCCGTCTCGACTACTGCAACGCCCTCTTAACAGGCTTGCCGGTCTGTGCGGTGAAGCCACTACAGATGATACAGAATGCGGCGGCGCGACTGGTGTTCAACCAGCCAAAGAGGGCACATGTCACTCCGCTGCTCATCGAGCTCCACTGGTTACCTGTAGCCGCCCGCATCAAGTTCAAGTCTCTTATGCTGGCCTACAGAGTGATTGCTGGGAATGATCCCGCCTACTTAAATGCTCTTGTAAGAGCACATGTTGCCCCCCGGATGCTGCGCTCGTCAAATGAGCGTCGCCTGGCTCTGCCGGCCATACAGCCACGGCAATCCAGGTTATTCTCATTTGTAGTTCCACGTTGGTGGAAAGAGCTGCCAAAAATGACCAGAGCGGGGACCTCCCTCTCTGTCTTTAAGAAGCACCTGAAGACCCAGCTCTTCAGTGAGTACCTCAAGTCGCTTTGGATAAAAGCGTCTGCTAAATGACTAAATGTAAATGTAAATGTAAATGTTTCAGTGGGAACAGGGTTGATCACCCATTTTTGCCAGTGCATCAGAGTCTGGTGTTAGTTTTGTTTTGGCAATTCTCAGAACAGATCTGAGGTGTTCATCACTCAACTGGGACCTGTGGGGTGCTTCGTTGGTGTTCATCACACTAAAAGTCTGTTCACACACATACTTGGAGCCAAACAACACCAGCATCCTCTGTGCCATCTTCTGGATGTTTGGAAATTTGGCTGCGCTTAATGAAGCATAAAACTCATCCAGTTTAAGAGAGTTGAACTTCTCCTTTAAAATGGTGTCACACTGGATATCAATCAGTTCCAACTGCAACTTCTGTGGCGCCGTTTCAGGGTCTTGTGAGAAGGGACATGACACCACCTGAAGTGACTTGTCAATTTTTCCAAAATCAGAGAACCGACGGCAGAATTCTTCATGCAGGTCATCCAATGATTTTCTGTATTTTTTCACATGTTGCGGGGCCTCTTTAAACGTAGCCAGTGTGGAGAAATGAGCGGATGACTTGTTTGACATTTGCTTTGAGAGTAAAGCTAGCTTGGTTTTGAAGGCTCTGACGTTTGTATGCATTTCATGCACAAACCGGTCTTTCCCTTGTAGCTTCACGTTCAGCTCATTCATGTGTGTCAATATGTCCACAGCAAAAGATAAATCACAAATCCAATCTGTGTCACTCAGCTCAGGAAACTTGTCAGCGTTCTCAAGTAGCTCCAAAAATGAGATAATCTCCTGTTTGAGCTCCCACACTCGTTGACATACTTTTCCCAAACTTAACCAGCGGACATTAGAATGGTAAAGCAAGTCCCTGTGATCAGCGTCAGTTTCTTCAAGAAACTTAATAAACTGGCGATGGTGAAGTCCACTCGCCCGAATAAAGTTAACAAGTTTTACAACTGGCTTCACCACGTGGTCAAGCTGCAATCTGGATTCAGACAGTGCTTCCTGGTGAATCATGCAGTGTAGGAAAATGACCTCCCGCTCAGGGTTGTCCTCTTTCACCCTCCCCTGGATTCTTTTGAGCAGTCCGATGTTTTTTCCCGTCAGATTTGGCGATCCATCTGTGGTAACTTTGGCAAGCGTACTCCAAGGTAGCTTGTGCCTCTTGCTGACCGCCGACACACTGTCATACAAGTCCTCTCCCCGTGTTTTCCCTTTTCAGGATTCCACGGCAAAAAACTCCTCTGTTATCTCAAAATTGTCATTAATCCCTCTGATAAAAATTAAAAGCTGAGCGGTTATGTCATTACTTTCATCCAGTGCCAAAGAATATAATGTAAATGACTTTGCTTTTTTGTTTAGCTTGCTAGCTAAGTCTTCGTCAATTAGTTCAACACGGCGAGTCACTGTCCTGCGTGATAAGCTAATTTTTTCAAATTTGTTCTTGCTCCCAGGACACAAAATACCTGCTGTCTCTACCATGCACTCTTTGAGAAACTCCCCTTCTGAGAAAGGCTTGCTGGCTTTTGCTAATTTGAATGCCAGCAAATAACTTGCCTTCGTGCTTGATTCTTGGATGGCAGTTTGTCGGATATATGTGTTTTGCTGAGCCTGCAAGCCAGCTGCCAACCTCTGAGCGGTAGCCGTTCGTTATGCCTTGATTGGTTGCTAGCGTAATTAGCACGCTTGGTGGAAAAGTGACGGCTGATGTTGTATTCCTTTAAAACCGCAATAGTTTCTTGGCAAATAAGACATGCAGCTTTTGACCGGACTTCAGTAAAAAAGTATTTAGTTGTCCATTCCTTATTTAACACTCGGCACTCACTGTCGACTTTATTTTCTTTGGCCCACTCATTGCAGATGGGTTCAGAGTAGCAGAGTAATAACAGCGAGTAGCTCGGGCGCCGCAAAATCAAGTCACTGCGCCTAATGCGCCACCTGGTGGTAACACCAGGCATTACAGGTCAAGGTCAAATGAATGCAGTCATAATTATGAAATCTGTACCAATCTTGGGCCGTAGTTTGCCCACCCCTGTTCTAGACTGAACACAATAGCTACATAATTTCTACTTGGCTAACTGACTGATTCCTAAAACGTAATGCAGTAAGTAAATCGAATAATCCATCCATCCATCCATCCATTTTCATCCGCTTATCCAGGACCGGGTCGCAGTGGCAGCAGGCTGAGCAAGGAGCTCCAGGCCCCCTTCTCCACGGCAATGTTTTCCAGTTCCTCCTGCGGGACCTCAAGGCGTTCCCAGGCCAGCTGGGATATATAATCCCTCCAGCGCGTTCTCGGTCTACGCGGTGGTCTCCTACCAGTTTGACGTGCCGGGAAAACCTCCAAGGGAAGGCGCCCAGAAGACATCCTGATCACATGCCCAGACCACCTCAACTGGCTCCTTTCGATGCAAAGGAGCAGCATCTCTACTCCGAGCTCCATCCAGCTGTCCAAGCTCCTCACCCTATCTAAAGCTGAGCCCAGCCACCCTACGGAAGAAACTAATTTCAGCTGCTTGTATTCGTTCTTTCGGTCACTACCCAAAGCTCATGACCATAGGTGAGGGTTGGGACGTAGATGGACTGGTAAATTGAGAGCTTTGCCTTCCGGCTCAGCTCCCTCTTTACCATAACGGTCTGGTAAAACTCCCGCATCACTGCTGACGCTGCACTGATCCGCCTTTCCATCTCATGCTCCATTTATCCCTCACTCTTGAACAAAATCCTGAGAGACTTGAACTCCTTCACTTGGGGCAGTCCACCGTTTTCCGGCAGAGAACCATGGCCTCAGACTTGGAAGTGCTGACTCTCATCACGATGGCTTCACCCTTGGCTGCAAACCGCCCAAGTGCATGTGGAAGGTCATGGTCTGATGAAGCCAACAAAATCACATCAAAGCAGAGATGCAATTCTGAGGTTCCCAAACCGGACATTCGGATCCCCCTGAGGGACACGGTCAAAAGCCTTCTCCAGGTCCACAAAACACATGTGGACATGATGGGCAAACTCCCACGACCCCCCCAGCAACCCTGCAAGGGAAAAGAGCTGGTCCACTGTTCCACGTCCAGGACGGAATCCACATTGCTCCTCCTGAATCTGAGGTTTGACAATCGGCCGGAGCCTCTTTTCCAGCACCCTGGAGAAAACCTTCCGGGGGAGGCTGAGCAGTGTGAAACCCCTATAATTGGAACACACCCTCCGGTCCCCCTTTTTAAAAATGGATACCACCACCCCAGTCTGCCACTCCAAGGGTACTGTACCCGACATCCGACAGCCCAACAATGTCCAGAGCCTTCAGCATCTCAGGGCAAATCTCATCCACCACCGGCGCCTTGCCACGAGGAGCTTTTTGACTGCCTCAGCGACCTCTGCCAGGCAGATGGACGAGACTTCCCCAGGGTCTTCACACTCTGCCTCTTCCCCTGAGGATGTATTGATTGGGTTCAGGAGTTCCTCAAAGTGCTCTTTCCACCGCCCAATAATATCCCCAGTCTGGGTCAGCAGTTCTCCTCCCAGGCTGAACACAGCCTGAGCCAAACCCAGCTTTCCCTTTCTGAGTCGCCGAACAGTTTGCCAGAACTTCCTTGAGGCCAACCGAATGTCCTTCTCCATAGCCTCCCCAACCTCCTCCCACACCCTGGTTTTTGCTTCAGTGACCGCCGAAGCCGCAGCCCATCTAGCCTGCCGGTACCTGTCTGCTGCCTCGGGAGACCCATGGTCCAGCCAAGCCCGAAAGGCCTCCTTCTTCAGCTTGACGGCTTCTTTCACAGCTGGTGTCCACCAACGAGTTCCTGGGTTACCGCCACGACAGGCACCGACTACCTTCCGACCAAAGCTCCTAGCAGCCGCCTCTGCAATGGAGGTTTTGAACATGACCACCTGGGATTCCATGTCCCCAACCTCCCCTGGGATGCGCGACAAATTCTTCCGGAGGTGGGAGTTGAAGACCTCGCGGACAGGGGCATCCACCCGGCGTTCCCAGTTCACCCTCACTACACGTTTGGGTTTACCAGGTCTGTCTGGCAGCCTCCCCCGCCATCTGATCCAACTCACCACCAGTTGGTGATCAGTTGACCGCTCTGCTCCACCCTCTTCACCCGAGTGTCCAAGACAAAAGGCCGCAGATCTGATGACATGACCACAAAGTCAATCGATTTTTGACCTCAGGTGGTTTGCTACCACGTACACTTATGAGCCAACCTATGCTCGAACATGATGATCGTTATGGCCAATCCATGAGCACAGAAGTCCAATAACAAAGCACCACTTGGATTCAGATCAGGCAGGCCGTTCCTCCCAATCACCCCCTTCCAGGTTTCCCCATCATTGCCCACATGAGCGTTGAAGTCTCACAGTAGAACTATAGAGACCCTAGACGGAGCCACCCAGAGACTCTAAGAAGGCCGAACACTTTGAACTGGTGTTCAGTGCATAAGCACACACAACAGTCAGAGCTTTCTCCTTAGCAACTTGTATTCGCATAGAGGCAACCCTCTCGTTCACTGGGCAGAACCCCAACACAGCGGCACTCAGCCGGGGGCTTGTGAGTATCCCCACACCCGCCCAACGCCTCTCACCATGGGCAACTCCAGAAAAGGAGAGAGTCCAGCCCCTCTCCAGGAGTTTGGTTCCAGAGCCAGTGCTGTGTATAGAGGTGAGCCCAACTATAACTAGTTGGTACCTCTCCACCTCCCGCACTAGTTCTGGCTCCTACCCTGCCATAGAGGTTACATTCTGCGTCCCTAGAACTAGTCTACGATGCCGAGGATCAGCAGGCCCAGGCCCCCGCCTTTGTCCACGGCCCAGCTGACATTGCACCCGACCCCAACGCCTGTCCATGCAGGTGGTGGGTCCACATGGTGGCGGCTCAATGGTATTTCTTCGGGCTGTGCCCGGCCGAGCCCCATGGCTCAAGGCCCGGCCACCAGACGCTCGCCGGCGAGCTCCCCTCCCAGGTCTGGCTCCAGGAGGGGGCCCCGGTTTCCCTATTCCGGGCGAGGTACCATATTGCCTTGGTTGTCGTTTCATTAGGGTCCTTTGAGTCGCTCTTTGTCTGGTCCCTCCCCTGGGACCACTCTGCCTTGGGAGACCATACCAGGGGCTAATTCCCCCGCCAACACAGCTCCCAGGGTGACAGGGACACACAATCCCCTCCATCGCGGTAAGGTGGCGAGTAATATAGAATAAAATAAAATAAAATAACTCAAAGGTAATGTGTAGTGTGTGTGGAGATATACTGTACAGTATACAACAGTACGACACAGCAATACAGTAATACCGAACAGAACAGCAATACAGCACAGTATGCAGTAACCCAGCACAGTGATACAGTATGCGGTACAGTATGCTACATACAGCACAGTAAGGTGGTGGAGCCTATGTGTGTGACTCAGTGAGGACCCCTGGTGAGGTCAGCATTGACAGTCCTTATGGCTTAAGGGAAGAAACTCCGTCTCAGTCTCTGTTCTTGCTGTGTGACTACGGAGGCGCTTTCCCGACCACAGCAGCTGGAACAGTCCGTTGTTGGGGTGATGAGGATCCTTCATGATCCTACGGGATCTTCTACCACACCTCCTGGTGTATAAGTCCTGCAGGGAGGGGAGGGTAGTTCCAGTGGTACATGAGGATCCTCACGAGACCCGGAATTTCTTCAGCTGCCTAAGGTTGTAAAGATGCTGCCTCACCTTTCTCACCAGAGTGTCTGTATGTAAAGTCCATGTTAAATCCTCCGTAATGTCAACTCCCAGGTACTTGAAGCTGCTCACCCTGTCCACAGAAGTCCCATTAATCACCAATGGCATATGCGTCCTCGGTTGTAATCCTCTCCTTAAGTCCACAATCAGCTCCTTAGTTTTGCTGACATTAAGGAGGAGGTTGTTGTCCTGGCAACAGAGTGACAGGTCAGTCACCTCCTCGCAGTAAGTCTTCTCATTGCCGTCGTTGATCACGCCCACCACAACGGTGTCGTCAGCAAACTTGATGATGGTGTCATCCCCTGGGGGGATCCTGTGTTCAGAGTGAGGGAGCTGGACCTGTGCCTCGCCACCCTAACAACCTGGGGCCGGGCTGTGTGGAAGTCCAGAATCAAGGCACACAGCGCAGTGTTCAGTCCTAGCTCCTGCAGCTTGAGAGCCAGTCTGGTGGGGACTATGGTATTGAAAGCTGAACTATAATGGATGAACAGCAATCTCACCTAGGCTCCCTTCCATCCTGGTGCATGAGTGTGTTGTGCAGTACCTGGTAGACCGCGTCATCCGTGGATCTGTTCTGCCGGTTCGCAAACTGCAGCGGGTGCAAGGTGCGGGGGAGGAAGGCGCAGATGTAATCCTTAATCAGCCAATCGAAACACTTCATGAACCCCGAGGTGAGGGCCACCGGACGCTAGCCATTCAGGCAGGCAGGAGAGGCGATCTTCGGGATGGGAACGACGGTGGACCTCTTGAAGCAAGATGGGACCACTGATTCAGCCAGGGAGGCGTTGGATATCGTAGTGAGCACTGGGGCTAACTGGTTAGCACAGGTCTTTTGTACTCGTCGAGATGTGCCATCTGGTCCCGCAGCTTTCTTGGTGTTCACATGCATCAGAGCCCTCCTGAGAGTGCACGCTCATCCCCACGGGTGTAACTCCAACCATGCGTTGTTGTTGTCAGTCTCAATGCATAAAAGGAGTTCAGTTTGTTGGCTAGAGAGGCGTCCACACTCGTGGCTGGGGAGGGGCTGCTCTTGTAGTTAGTAATAGTCCTTAGCCCCTCCCACAAGTGTCTGGTGTCCCGTTGCTCAATTGTCTCATTGCTCCGTTGTCCCGTTGTGTCTCTGTATGTCCATTTGCCGTTCTTCACTGCTCTCTGCAGATTGTACGACTCCCCTTTATATTTGTCCATTTAAGCGGATACAAGACCTTGGTTGTAAGCGGTCCTGTGAGCATTCAGAGCGCCATGGATGGATTTATTGACTCACGGTTTCTGGTTAGGAAATATCCGAACTTTGCCGTGGGAACAATGCTGTCCGCTAACGTAGCTATGAAGCTCACAGCTACTTCCGTAAACTCGCTGACGTCACTGGAACTTGATTGAAACAT
Source organism: Zeus faber (assembly GCF_960531495.2). NCBI lineage: Eukaryota > Metazoa > Chordata > Actinopteri > Zeiformes > Zeidae > Zeus > Zeus faber. The sequence continues at coordinate 47,578,749 of NC_137189.1, read as the reverse complement.
CTCCCAGTCTACATCAGTAAGAGCGTCCTGAAGCGCAGCCTCTGATTGGTCCGACCACCGCTTTACATCCCTCGTCACAGCTGGTTCAGTCACAATGCGCAGCTTGTAAACGGGAACCAGCAAAATCGTGGTGTGATCAGATTTCCCGAAAGCAGGGACGAGACGGTCTTGTATTCGTTCTTGTAAAGTTTGTAATAGTGGCCCAAAGTTCTATCTCCCCTGGTGGCACACGTGATGTGTTGATAGAAATTAGGCAGAACTTTTTTAAGGTTTGCCCTGTTAAAGTCTCCAGTCAAAGCCATAGCCGCGTCGGGATGTTCATTCTGTAGAAGCACAACACATCAAATAGATCTGATAGTGCTGGGTTGGTGTCCGCTTGCGGTGGAAAATATAGGGCTGTAATGATGACCGTGCTGAATTCCCGGGGAAGGAAGAATGGATGGCATGAGATGGTCAGCTGTTCCAGGTTTGGCGAGCAAGAGCGGGAGAGAGTCTTGATGTTGTTGGGGTTACACCAGCGGCTATTTGTCATGAGGCAGACGCCTCCACCCTTGGATTTCCCCGACTCTTCCCACCTGTCGGCGGGGAACACGGAGAAGGACTCGGCTGAACCTATGGCGTGGTTCGGCACCAGCAGGTTCAGCCATGGCACTAAACGTTGGGAAGAAGGATGCTTGGCCAGAGTGGACGGTAAGGTTGCGTCCTCATTATGATGCGAATGCCGCCTCGTTTTCCACGGTGCTTCCTCCGTGGGCCCACACGGGAACATCGGCTCCATTGTGTTGTTGTTGAGAGCGTCCGGCAACCACTCTAAATCTGCAGATAAAAAGTCCCAAAGTTGTTCTTTCAGGGAAATTTTTATATCCACGAGTGCAGCACGGCCGAAGGAGATCACTGCCGATATTTGGCGACATCGTGATAAAAAACGGAAAAAACTACTAAAATGTGCCTAGTCGACACAGAGCTCCAGCACAGGCGCCCCGCGCAGGCGGCTGCAAGGGGCTGTGCACACGATCTCACACGAATCACAGTGTGATCACAGTGTGTGGGTGACTTCAACTTTAGTTCTCCACACACAATTTAAGCAACAGCATATATTATAGCAAGCAAGATTTACATCAATTGTAACTTCATCACAAAAAATGAATGACACTCAATTATTAAATATGATCTAGCAGATTTAATTGCAAACATGAATCATTATGTTATCTATATTGTTTGAATTAAGATAAAGACAATATATGTTCAGGCCTGTTTATGTAATATTTTATTTCTGTATTCCTTTAAAAACCAGGTCAATTTGATCTGAACAGTTACCAAAGGGTCAAAAAAAGTGAACATAATACGAGGTTGAAGGTCAATGTTATAACTATCTACAATTCAAGATGACATGTAACCAAACTAATTGTTTGTCATGGAATACACCCTTATGTTATAATAATAAATTGGCTATAATTGGCTGTGAACCAGGTCTTGTCATCGATAAATGACTCTGGTGCTGTCTCTGGGTTTCTAAGCGCAGCAAGCACGCCGAACAGCGTAATACACGTTGCGCACGGTGGTGTAGATGTTATCCCGGCGTTTTCTTCTCTTTGCTCAGACAAATTACTTGTGTTTCGGGATTTTGTGTCTTAAATTCCCTTTGTTAAATTAAACAAGCCTCTTAAAACCGAGACGTGTTGGAAAATCAACAGGTTAATTTAAAGGAAATTCATCTGTATTAAATGTCGTCAGATAATGACAGCAACTTCTGTGGCCGTTTTTCAAGTCGTTCTTCGAGTTCTTTTGAAGTCCTTAATGTTTGGGTTTTGTCCAGAATTTTCAGAGTTTTGTTCAGAAGGTTCAGAGAGTATTTTAGTCTTTTTTAAGTGGAGAGTAGCTGACCTCCAATGCAACCAGTTCTGCACGTCATTTATTTTCTGCCTTGGAATATGGATTTCTTGGAGGCCTCCAGACCCCAAATACATTAAAAAAAAGTAAATATTTCAAAACACATACACATTAAATACATGCTCCTTGTTTTATGTAATTGCTTATGGTTATTCTTACCGGTAATTATAATTCAGGAAGTTTGTAGACATAGATATCTCTGGAATATCTTTAAATCCTGACAGTGATGTTATTAGGATTATATTTTGTAGAAGTTACTCTGGTGCTTGTGGGTTGTCTTCAGAAGAGTTTATATATTTCTGAAGTTTAATACGCTGTGCTTTGTTTAATCCAATTGTTTTCCGGTAAAATGATACCTCTCACCTTGTAACTTCCTATGGTTAAGAGTTTGTGTCTTATATTATTTTAGTTAAAGTTCAATCACAACTATAGCTGTGCTTGGCAGTATCTTGGTGAGGTTTGGGTTACTGACTCATATGATCTGTGAACTCCGTCAACTTGCGCATACGCACAACGACGTCTTCGTTGTAACATACGTCTATGTGTGACGCCATCTTGGTGAGGCTGCGATTGTTGATCACAAACTTCATCCACAATACTGAAGCAATCTGGATTAAACTTGAACAACGCCATGTTGGAACCGCCCCAAAAACACATCTTATTGACATTGTCTGTGGGTTCATCAGGTCATGACATCCATGAAAGTCTGA
>NC_137189.1:47519404-47575949 GCF_960531495.2 Zeus faber | reverse complement strand
ATCACTTGCCGATGAATTTGCGGACATCGTGATATAAAACGGAAAAATACTAAAATGTGCCTAGTCGACACAGAGCTCCAGCACAGGCGCCCCGCGCAGGCGGCTGCAGGGGCTGTGCCACGATCTCACACGAATCACAGTGTGATCACAGTGAGTTGGTGACTTCAACTTTAGTTCTCCACACACAATTTAAGCAACAACATATTATTATAGCAAGCAAGATTTACATCAATTGTAACTTCATCACAAAAATGAATGACACTCAATTATTAAATATGACTAGCAGATATTAATTGCAAACATGAATCATTATGTTATCTATATTGTTGAATTAAGATAAAGACAATAAAGTTCAGGCCTTGTTTAATGTAATATTTATTTCTGTATTCCTTTTAAAACCCAGGTCAATTTGATCTGAACAGTTACCAAAGGGTCAAAAAAGTGAACATAATACGAGGTGAAGGTCAATTGTATAACTATCTACAATTCAAGATGACAATGTAACCAAACTAATTGTTTGTCATGAATACACCCTTAGTTATAATAATAAATTGGCTATAATTGGCTGTGAACCAGGTCTTGTCATCGTATAAATGACTCTGGTGCTGTCTCTGGGTTTCTAAGCGCAGCACTCCGAACAGCGTAAACACGTTGCGCACGTGGTGTAGATGTTATCCGGCGTTTCTTCTCTTTGCTCAGACAAATTACTTGTGTTCGGATTTTGTGTCTTAAATTCCCTTTGTTAAATTAAACAAGCCTCTTAAAACCGAGACGTGTGGAAAATCAACAGGTTAATTTAAAGGAAATTCATCTGTATTAAATGTCGTCAGATAATTGACAGCAACTTCTGTGGCCGTTTTTCAAGTCGTTCTTCGAGTTCTTTGAAGTCCTTATGTTTGGGTTTTGTCCAGAATTTTCAGAGTTTTGTTCAGAAGGTTCAGAGAGTATTTTAGTCTTTTTTTAAGTGGAGAGTAGCTGACCTCCAATGCAACCAGTTCTGCACGTCATTTATTTTCTGCCTTGGAATATGGATTTCTTGGAGCCCTCCAGACCCCAAATACATTAAAAAAAAGTAAATATTTCAAAACACATACACATTAAATACATGCTCCTTGTTTTATGTAATTGCTTATGGTTATTCTTACCGGTAATTATAATTCAGGAAGTTTGTAGACATAGATATCTCTGGAATATCTTTAAATCCTGACAGTGATGTTATTAGGATTATATTTTGTAGAAGTTACTCTGGTGCTTGTGGGTTGTCTTCAGAAGAGTTTATATATTTCTGAAGTTTAATACGCTGTGCTTTGTTTAATCCAATTGTTTTCCGGTAAAATGATACCTCTCACCTTGTAACTTCCTATGGTTAAGAGTTTGTGTCTTATATTATTTTAGTTAAAGTTCAATCACAACTATAGCTGTGCTTGGCAGTATCTTGGTGAGGTTTGGGTTACTGACTCATATGATCTGTGAACTCCGTCAACTTGCGCATACGCACAACGACGTCTTCGTTGTAACATACGTCTATGTGTGACGCCATCTTGGTGAGGCTGCGATTGTTGATCACAAACTTCATCCACAATACTGAAGCAATCTGGATTAAACTTGAACAACGCCATGTTGGAACCGCCCCAAAAACACATCTTATTGACATTGTCTGTGGGTTCATCAGGTCATGACATCCATGAAAGTCTGATGTCAGCCGCCAACTGCACCTGCCGCCATCTTGGTGAGGACTCGATTAGTGACCAATCACTAGACTGCAATACTATCATGTCACCTCTGTAAGAAACTATTTGCACATGTGCGTGCGTTGTGGCGAAGATGAAAAATACAGACTTTTTTTTCTAAATTATTCCACAATAATGGACTGATTTGAATCAAACTTGGACGACAACATGTCAGGACTGCATTAGACACCTTCATCTTGTCTGTGAGTGCAGCGGATCCATGACATCCATAGACTACTGACGTCAGTTTTCCACTAACAAAAGCATTAGAGCTCCTGCCCCTTTGTGGCTGGACCACTCAATAAAATAAAAATAAAAATAAAAATAAAAATAAAAATAAAAATAAAAATAAATAATAAAAAATATATATAATTAAAAAAATAATTATAATAATAATTAATAATAAATAATAATAATAATAATAATAATAATAATAATAATAATAATAATAATAAAAACAAAGTAAAGAATAGAAAATAAAAAATCATACAATAGAGGTCAGAGGTCATATGAAGATGAGTTCTGTTCTCTCTCTCTCTGATTAATCTTATTAGGTTATTTTTAAAGTTTTATTTTGGCAACTTCTGCGGCTTAGACGTCTGTGATGTTGTCATTTTGAAACCCAAGCAGCAGAAGCTCCCAGGTCATTGTCACCACTCCTCTTCCTCTATTTGTTGAGACTTCTAGCGACAAAAAAATAAATAAAAAAAATAAATAAAAAAAACGTGCAAAAACACATCTTTCCCTCAAAAGCCTCAAAAATCATATCATCCGTTTTGTTTTATCCATTGTGAATTTTGCCCAAAGTGTTGCTAAGTATTAACTTGTCTCTGTGAAAGTGCTTTTGAAGTTCTGATCAGTTTGACCACCCAGTGTGCTTTTCAAGAGTCACGATTCAAGATTCAAGAGGTTTATTTGTCACATAAATATACATACTTTCATACATACATGCAGTGAAGTGTTAATGCATGCACCCGGTGATTCAGCTGAACGCACCACCCTGTGCAGGGCCCGCCTGTCCTGAGCAGTACAGTTCCCAAAGCAGGCAGTGATGTTGCCTGTCAGGATGCTCTCCACTGCTCCAGAGTAGAAGGACTTGAGGATCCTCACCGAGACCCGGCTTTTGTATCTGTACTTCATGTTTTCCGAATAATACATTTAAAATAGTGCATTAATGCAAACATGGTAATTGGGGATGAGATGAGATGAACATATATATATATATATATATATATATATATATATATATATATTTATAGTGAGTGTGTTAACTAGCCAACCTCAAAGATGTCAGTGTCGTCATATAAAGATCAGACTGAACAGGACATCACAGAATTTGAGCTTTAATGAGGAAGTTGAAGTGCACTCTGCACACATTTCTCCTCCAACAGCTTTCATCTGAGATCTGAGGGAAAAAGGATAGACACGCAGACAGACAGACACACACACAGACAGAGACACAGACAGATAGATAGACGGATAGATAGATAGATAGATATATAGATAGATAGATAGATAGATAGACAGACAGACAGACAGACAGGCAGACAGACAGAAAGACAGACAGATTGATAGAATGGCTAAACTCCAACTGCTTGGGGTTTTATTTCTAATATTTCTTGTGTGTGGCTGTGGATCTACAGGTAAGATTATTGTTAAATATGTTAAATCTGTGTTTGATGACAGTTGGTCGTTCCTTTTTTTCAGGTTGATTAGAACTTTGACAAATAACGTGGAGAGTGTTGCTAATTGTTTCAACATGTTTATCTGTTTCTAACAATCTAATAATAATTCTTATTAAAATTTGATATAAAATTCCTTGCAATCATGCAAGTGTGCATATCATATATGATACCAGGTTTGTGTAAACTGGCAAGAGAAAATATTTAAAAATTAAAGTATAATACCTTGTCTCTCTATAGAAATACCAGATGTCTAATTCATGTGAGATGCCAAGAAATTCTATTTAAAATTGTATTTTCACACATTTCCATGGCAGGAAAAAAGGATGATATACAGTATATAGTTATATATGTATTTATGACATACAGTATATAGATAATATAACATTAAAGGGATATTCCAGTTCTGCATGCTTACTGTGTTAGCTCAATGCATGGCTGCAGAGGGGTTCAACTAGCCTAGCTCCTGTGAAATTAGAGAAATTCACGTTCCAACGTCTCAAAAGCGATTCAGCTTTTTGAAGCGGTAGATCTGACTGGGTTTAGTTTTCTCTTTTTAGCCATCTATAAAAAACTGATATCATATATAAACACTGAGAATTCTGTTGAGTGACCATTTGCTCTTAATTCACCATTCCATTGAATCCAACACCATTTGCATACGTGCATCATTCAAATAGTTCCATTAATCAAAAATCCTCTTTGCACTATTTAAAAATCAGCCATTTCCTGAGTAAAAGGAACTTATTTCACCCACAGGTATTAATAAAGTACACAAATAAATATATTTCCTGCTGCTATTTCTCCTCAGATGCGAAGGGAGGAACGGTGGATTTACCATGTTCTAACCTGCTGGACGATCAACCCAAATGTCAGAAGACAACATGGCTCTTCGAGAAAGATGGTGAACGTGAAGTGATAGAACTGGCTGCACATGGGAACATTACTGAGACAAATAAAAAAGACAGACTGAGCATTTCTACCCCAAGCTGTTCCCTGGTGATAAAGAAACTTAAAAAGAACGATGCTGGCATCTACACCTGCCGACAACACTCAACTCCAGATGACTTTTCTGATTCTATAATTGATCTGTCACTTCATCAGGGTGAGTATTTCCATTTGAATAAGTCATTTTTTGAGGCTTGGTTTAAGCAGTGGTGAAAGATGTTCCCACACCTTTTACTGGATGACTCTAGTAAAGGTGCAACATTTCTATTTCACCAAAAGTTTATATGAACTGGTTCCCAAGTGTCATAATGTCCATAATAGTCATATCCAGCGTTCTGATATATAATACCACACAAAGAACAGTGAAGTACATTTCACCCCAAAAAAACGCCAAAGCTGGACATATATACATTGAGAATTCTGTTGAGTGACCATTTGCTTTTAATTCACCATTCCATTGAATCCCACACCATTTGCATACGTGCATCATTCAAATAGTTCCATGAATCAAAAATCCTCTTTGCACTATTTGAATATCAGCCATTTCCTGAGTAAAATTAACTCATTTCACCCACAGGTATTAATAAAGTACACAAAGAAATATATTCCCTGCTGCTATTTCTCCTCAGATGCGAAGGGAGGAACGGTGTATTTACCATGTTCTAACCCGCTGGACGATCAACCCAAATGTCAGAAGACAACATGGAACTTCTTGATAGATGGTGATCATGAAGTGATAGAACTGGCTGCACATGGGAACATTACTGAGACAAATAAAAAAGACAGACTGAGCATTTCTACCCCAAGCTGTTCCCTGGTGATAAAGAATTTTAAAGAGGATGATGCTGGCATCTACACCTGCCGACAACACGTATTTCCAGATTACTATTTTTTTGACTCTATAGTTTATCTGTCAATTCAGGAGGGTGAGTATTTCCATTTGAATAAGTCATTTTTTGAGGCTTGGTTTAAGCAGTGGTGAAAGATGTTCCCACACCTTTTACTGGATGACTCTAGTAAAGGTGCAACATTTCTATTTCACCAAAAGTTTATATGAACTGGTTCCCAAGTGTCATAATGTCCATAATAACAATATCCAGCTTTCTGATATATAATACCACACAAAGTACAGTGAAGTACATTTCACCCCAAAAAACGACCATAGCTGGTTTCACTGTAATTTCCAAGGATTTGATGGAAGGTTGATAGATCCACCCCATTATTTATTTAATTTTGCTGTGTATATATATATATACATATATATATATATATATATATATATATATATAAATCCTCATTTATTTTGAAATCAAAACTAATGCGACTGTGTTAGAAATGTGGTGGAGTACAAAGTATATTTTGTACTTAAATACATTTATTATTATTATTATTATTATTATAATTTTTCTTCTTCTTCTTCTTCTTCTTCTTCTTCTTCTTCTTCTTCTTCTTCTCATTATTATTATTATTATTATTATTAGTAGTAGTAGTAGTAGTAGTAGTATTAATATTATTAGTATTATTATTATTATTATTATTATTATTATTATTAATAACATCAAAATGTCAGTCTCAGGATGTAAGAAATGACATGTTTGAATTTGAAACTGGTATTTTTTACTTTTCTGTCCTGATGCACTGCCAGCCAGAAGCACAACCCCAACCCCAACGTTCAGATCCATGGTGAAGGCCGAGGACAGAGTGTCTCCACCCAACACTGGAGCTCCACCACCAAATGGTATTTAAATGATGAAAATATAAATGTAAAGATATTTGAAACGTCTTTGTGACAAGTTAAGGAAATAGTGATGTGTGGTTGGTGTGTTGAGTTGTTTCCTGAACTATGAAAAGGGGTTTTTCCATCACAAGGAAACAAATACCCTGATGCAAAATGAAGAAACAGTGGAAGTAACACAGCATGTAAAAGCATGTAAGCACTGGCTCTTAAGTGTACTTCAAATATTAAAAAGAAAGTATAAGAGAGTTTTAAGTATTGAAGGTAAAACTACTTATGTCATATCCAGTCTATAATACTTCATAAAGTACTACTGTACAGTACTACAGTACTAGGCTGCTCTACTGCAGTGGTATTCAAACTGTGGGGCGGCACCCTAACGGGGTGTAGAGGAATTGCAAGGAGTCTGAGAGAAAATGAAAAAGAAAAAGTAGTTCTTATATATTAAAGAACTGGTTTTGTCAAGGGCTTGTTATTTTCATTTAGCTCATTGAAAATAATTATAATTTAATAATAATAATAATTTATTTATTATATATTTGTTATTCCTTTAGGGGGACAGTAGCTCGGGAGGTAGAGCAGGTCATCTGGTAATTTGGAGGCTCCTCCTGCATGTTGTAGTGTCCTTGATCAAGACACTTAACCCTCATTGTTCCTTATGACTGGTTCACCTTGAACTATGACATCTGCTATAAATGATGACCTCATTACTTTGCATTTGACACGTTTCTTGTTTGTACTTTTTTTGGGGGGGGGTTGTAAAGTCTTTGAAATCCTCGGGAGGGGAGCTCTACTGAGTCTTTCCTTGGCTGACGGTGAAACTCGTCGTGGTCGGATGTTTTCTACGCGTTTCAGGTTTTTTTACGGTCGCTGTGGTGGCTTCAGGCCTCGCCGCCATCGCCATCCTCTGTGGCATCGGCATCCTCCTGCCTCCGTCATGTGCTGCCAGAGACGACAAGGTGAGAAAAACAGCCACAAAACAGTAAAATGCTGCTGAGTCAAACCCAGAACACGCTCTGACTGAAAGATTTCTACTCTCCTCTCACCACCACCACTACCACCTCCAACACCACCTCTGCAGTTTAGTGCAGAGGTGGTGGTACTCCTTCTGTCTGGTCTTAGTCCAGATCAACCTGCTCCACCTGGAGGCCACGCCCCTTCACCTCATTTCATTTCACTTAGACCTCGACGGCCTCTAATCTTCCTTCTGGGAATCAGACGCTTTAAACCCAGACTGGAGCAGGTCTGACACTATTTCACACTGAGAAACGCCAATCCCGTCTACACCTCCATCGCCCTGCAGGACACAGATCTGGCCGAGGTGAGCGGCCCGATCCCACCCTAGAACTTCCCTTGGTCGGAAATTTGGAAATAATTCAAATTATAACCAGAACAAACTGCATGACCGGTACGATGACACAGCCTTGCCTAGTTTTCATGCCTCGTCCTCCCAAATATCTGAGTTAACATCTCTGTTGACAGTTATTGCAACACACTGGTGTCTTCAGTTATTTGCCGTATTTGTGTGAACAAGCAAAAAAATAAGACACACACATATATATATATATGTATATATGACTGAAGGGCATCACATCGAAGTCCTAAAAAGTCTGAAAACAATGTGAAAAATACATATGTTTTGATGTTCAATACCATGAACTCTCCATTAAATGGAGGTTTCTTTGGACATTATTACCCAGTAAAACCACTTTGGTACAAAAACCAGAAAAACCCAAAAACCCACTCACCCAACAACTCATCCACCCACTCACCCACTCACCCACTTCAAATACACTCATTTCATTCCTTCATTGGTATTTGTGTCGTTGCACTGGGTTATTTGCGGAAGTCACTGCATTATTAGTTGTTGTTTTGAAGACCTTTATACAATAGATTGACGGTGAAGAGCAGAATGGATTTTGGATGATCGTTGAGGACAAAGCCACAAAACAATCCGCAGCTCTCTAACCTCGCAAACCCCAATTACTTTGCATCGCAAGGTGCCGGGCGATACGGAGGGAGTTGTCGTCTACACATCCGTCGACCTGCAGAAGACGGGTTCAGCCGAGGTGAGCTGCCCCATCCCAGCCCGGAACCTTCCTGTCGGTCCGACCAAATTTTGAGCATTTCTGCAAAATCCAAGTTATTTTAAGTAGTATTAGAACAAACCGCATGACCGGTACCATGACACAGCCTTGCCTAGTTTTCATGCCTCGTCCTCCCAAATATCTGAGTTAACATCTCTGTTGACAGTTATTGCAACACGCTGGTGTCTTCAGTTATTTGCCGTATTTGTGTGAACAAGCAAAAAAATAAGACACATATATATATATATATATATATATATATATATATATATATATATATATATATATATATATATATGACTGAAGGGCATCACATCGAAAATAGAAGTCCTAAAAAGTCTGAAAACAATGTGAAAAATACATATGTTCTGATGTTCAATACCATAAACTCTTCATTAAATGGAGGTTTCTTTGGACATTATTACCCAGTTTGACACTAAAACCAATTTGGTACAAAACCCAGTCTGGACAAGGTCAGATCACCCCACTCACCCACCCACTCGCCCACTCACCCACTCTGCCACTTCAAATACACTCATTTCATTCCTTCATTGGTATTTGTGTCGTTGCACTGGGTTATTTGCGGAAGTCACTGCATTATTAGTTGTTGTTTTGAAGACCTTTATACAATAGATTGACGGTGAAGAGCAGAATGGATTTTGGATGATCGTTGAGGACAAAGCCACAAAACAATCCGCAGCTCTCTAACCTCGCAAACCCCAATTACTTTGCATCGCAAGGTGCCGGGCGATACGGAGGGAGTTGTCGTCTACACATCCGTCGACCTGCAGAAGACGGGTTCAGCCGAAGTGAGCTGCCCCAAAAGCTGTTCTTTCATTGAAACATTGGTAATATAGACAAAAAGCAAGCACCCCTTTAACAGCAGGAATATGGCAATATGAAGGATATTGTAAAATTGATAATCTAATAAATAGCCTATTTATATTCAAACTGATACGAATGGGCAATGCCGCAGTTGTAGAAAAGAAAGTGAAACGTGATCACGTTATGTTATGTATTTTTTGGAGTATTTGTTTTGTGTTCTGTTGGATCTCGTGGTGTGTCGTGTTTGGTTTCGCTTTGTGTTTGATTCGTAGGTTCACGACACCGATGACAAAGTGACCTTTCACTCCTGCCTGTGATCCCAGCCACCTCCAAGTCAGCAAAGCAAAGAAATGACATCATATTTTTCATTTAAAAAATGTTTTACTGTACGTATATATTTGTGGCAGTTTCACCGACAACATGCCACCCAAGTGGCGTACTCAGGACCCCCCGGCACAGAGACACAGACGATAGGGTTGAGACAACACAAGTTTATTGTGGAGAGGGGGCTTGATACTACAAGCCCCGGAGCAGATGGACACGTGTCATGACAACGGCTTCTCTCCTGAGTGAGTGTGGGGATGGGTGTTTTACCTGTTGCTCGTAAGACCAACCAATGAGCAACAGGTGTACAGCCACACTGATCCTGGGCCCCAGTTACCTAGACCCGGGACAGGTGTGGCTGCTCAAACCACACCATCCCCACACCACAATATTTTGGTGTAGTGAGCCATTTTCTTTCATTGTCTTGGTTTAGAAAATGATGAAGGGAAATTACAACGGTTATAAATGTATTTTATTGTGAAATCCAAGTTAGGTTTTGAATGATTTGGAGTCTTTGTATGTAGACTACGGTGTTGTGCTGCACAATATAAACTGATGTGAGGCTTGCGCTTTCCTTTTTTGGAATGCTGACACTTTTATAAAGTGTGAAGATAACGCCCCGACCACACCGGAAACACAAGCACACAGACTCTTTACGACTGCATTCCGCGAACGATAGAAAAAAAATGGTTGTTTGTGCGTCATCGAGATGCATGATGTGATGATGTGCAAGGTTTTGAGAAGAGTATAATATAAACAATATGAATATATTTACATAATAGGCAATATTGATTTCAATAGTAATAACAATAATAACAACAATCACATGGTGAAATAACTTGTATAATAATGTATATTATTATTATTATTATTATTATTATTATTATTATTATTACTAACCGAACAGCTTTGACCCTAAGTATTCAGCTGTTTCTGCTTGACTGACACGCCACTTTTCTTCAAAAAAAATGAACAAGATGAGATTTTGAGTGAGACACTTTATGACATCATTATACTATTTACTATAAATGTGCAGGTTTTGATTCAGAATGTACATTGGACCTTGTCCAGTGTGCGGCGTAGGTTACATCGCTCTGTAGTGGTTTGACTTTACCAACTATCGGTGTTTGTATTTATATAGCTTCTTACCTGGTAGATGTCTGTGGATCTGTTCGATTGATATTTTAAATCAGTGGTCCACATTACAGACAGCGTCTTTTATGGCCATTCCTCCACACACTGCAAGATGCGATCTGAAAGACAATACAGTTGTATGTTATCAAGACAGTAATGGTTAGACTACAGTGTAATGATTTAGTTAGGTCATTTGTACAGAGAAGAACCCATTAGAATACAGATTCCTCAATTTACGCATTAAAATGTGTACAGAGTTACTCTGTGCTACTATGCACCATACCAGGTTGTCTTTTAGATCTGATTGCTCAGCAACCATCCCCTCCAGTCTTGTCAAGTTCTACAGTGATGAAACGCCAAAGCCCGAGGTCTGGCAGGTTGGTAACATCCGATGGGGCTGAACCAGCTGACTGCTGTTTCTGCCTATTTTGGGGACGCAATTCCTGCTTTACAGGTTGCATGTCCTGCACTTTACTTCGCACGTCCTGCATTATGGAGTGTATGCTTTTCTCCATCTCCTGATTAATTGCTGCAAATACAAAACAGAGTACGGATGTGGCCTGTTGCATACAAGAATGGTGATAATTTTCCTCATTGCTGCTCCACACTGTTAGAAATATCGCTGAACAACAAGCTTTCCCTTTTCTTGAAAATGAAGGGAATAAAAACATACAAAGTTTGGTTCAAGACTATGGAACACTTGCATGGCCGCTGACTGGACGAAGTGAAAGGTGTTCTCCTGCGTGGTCGGTGAGGTTAATCTGCCCGCTACAGGAAAACAAAACTGAGAGCATTAAAGATATTTATTCTGCAGAATAGAGGGAAGAATAAAGAGTTGCGACCTGGCAACCCTCTCAATAACTCCTTCAGTGTCCATACATTGCTGATCCTCAATGTCCTCCATGTCCTGGACGTCCTAAGTCGCCCCGTCGACTGCAACATGTTCTACAGGACATGGCGATGGCTGCTGGGCAGATCTTATCAACTGTTCCCTCTGTTTCCAGGACTGCAGTAGTTTCTGCACACACCGACACGACTTTCTCCGCTACTCGCTGCTCATTTTCATCATGGCGGTCCATCTCAGATGTTGGTTGTGAACGTTCTAAAAGGACATAATCTAAATGATTGTAGTGAAGCTTGTGAAATTGATGTCTTTGTGATCCCCGCTTCAAAAGTCGTGTTAATCTGGCTTAATAAACAGTCACTTATACTTAGCAGGAGTCGTACCCGTCACGGTTCAACTGGCAAGAACTGGTGGTGGATAGCCAGGCCTGAGCTGCATAAAGAAAAACACATGTAAGGATGGATGTAAAGAATCCACACCCTTTTTACAATTGTATTCTAACCACGTACATAGTTAAGTAGAACAGATAATGTCAAAAGCATTGAGATATTAAGGTAGAACAAGAATGTCGTAGAGCAATAATAGACCGTTCTCTCAGCTCACCTTAGTTACTGTTAACTGCTGACCTGGTCAACTGTTCAGACTCTGACTTGTTCTATCGGTGGGAAATATGGAGGGTGGGCCGTGTTGAACATCAAGGGGAAACCGGACAGTTTTTTTTTTTGTTTTTTTTTTGTCTTCCGCACATACTAATGATAATAATAATAATAATAATAATAATAACTATAACAATAATAATAATAATAATAATAATAATAATAATAATAATAATAATAATAATAGTAATAATAACAATAAATGTATCTGGATCGTGTGCAATGTAGTACAAGTTACAAATTTTCGATTTTTACATACACTCGGAGAGGAACCGTGGATTTACAGTCTATGGCATTGGTTCATGTGTTCTCAATGTAATGCCAATGTTCTTCAATTATCGGTGAGTTTGTAAAGTTTTATGAATATTTCCTGCCTGTCCCTCCCTGGACAGGTCAGATAATTGTTTTATTAAACAGTTGTCCAAAACATCTGGACACCATAATCAAACAAATATCACAGTATTTATAAAGATCACATGACAATTAATAAATATAATAAATAAGTGAAAAATAAATAATAAATTAATCGGATAAAGTTTGCATTATTAAAATGACAATCTTAAGAAATGTAAAAAGAAGAAAACAGACAACTTGTATTAAGTTGTCCAACTAAACAGTGTATATAAACATTGTGTTGTATGTAATTGTTTTGACAAAAAAAGCCAAATTTTGGGAAGCTCATTTTTATAACGACAGCTTTACATTTGTAATACAGTGGTATTTTGACTTATGAGTTTAATTAGTTCTGTGACAGAGCTCGGAATTCAATCTGCTCGTATAACAAATCAGTTTTCCCCATTGAAATTAATTGAAATGTCATTAATCCGTTCCAGCACCCAAAAAAACACCCCAATTTTTTTCTGTTACATGTATTTAAATAAGAAAAATGTACAAAACATAACATAATAAAACATAATAAAACAGAATGTCGAAGAGAATCGCTCATGTTTTTCTATGATTTCATGCTTTCATTTAATTTAGATCATTGGCTTCTTCTTCTCAGCACTTACTTTCTTCAGACCCGTGGTTAGAAAAAAAAAATTGGCAAAATAACTGCACAAAAAAACACAAAACTCGAGCACAAAACACAAAAGAGATGCTTCCATGGTCATGTAACCACGTGAAGTGAACGAGTGAGGCGCGGGATGTTGACCGCCCAACTAGCGGCGGCACCTGAAGCTCGCTCCTCCTAACTCACATTTTTGCTCGCAGATCAATACAAAAAAAATCTACGGAACGGCGGCTCGTAACTCGGAAAACTTGTATGTTAGTACCACTGTACATACATTTAAAAAACGAAGCCATCTTAACAAAGGTAAACACAGAATTCGGGGATGGTAGCTCAGGAGGCACCTGAAGTGTCCTTGAGCAAGACACTTAACCCCTGAAGGCTGTGTCCATCGGTGTTTGAATGGTAGTAACATGGTAGTTTTGCACCTGAAGGCTGTGTCCATCGGTGTTTGAATGGTAGTAACATGGTAGTTTTGCACCTGAAGGCTGTGTCCATCGGTGTTTGAATGGTAGTTACTAAATACCATGTTGTGTCATAGGGAAGAGTTGTAGGACCTCCAGGCAAAAAAGCTGGGGATTTTCCCTCTGTATTCAGAAATATAGTAAAGAAAATAGTCCCTTCATGTCAAGCCCACAGCCTCCTAGCACCACTAGGGGCCGCTCATCTCCTCTGCCACTCCTTACTCTTACACCTCCCCACACCCTAAGTTCCATCAACCATCAGAACCCACTGAATTTATTCCCTGGTCCTCCATCCACTCATCTGCAGATCCTCAACTAACTTACCTCAGTATCTCTCCTGGCTCCCTCTAAATCTGAGAATTCATTTGTTTAGTCTTCGTACCAACCTGCCTGTTTCCCTTTCCACGTCCATTTCACAGTTATTATCCAATAGATTTTAAAACACACAACCGCAACTTTCACACATCCAGCCATCTGCCCGATATTACAATCAGCTCCATTTACAAATAATACAGTCGGGCAACATCAGTCACGGTGGAATCGGGCCGGTTTCCTTTCCCCGCACCCCGGTACTCCGGAAAACGATACTGCCGAGTGCCGCTGAGTGCAGCCCGGACTCCACCCACATTACATCCACCGACGTAGCCAAGTGAACGTAGCCAGTTTTCACTTTGCTACCTGGGAAAGAGACTCAATGTCATTGTAGTGAGCTACAAAGCAGCGTTGTGAGTCATTCTGCTGGTCTCCAACTCTGCTGTATGCGTGTGAATCAACAACTGCAGACCACGATCCCCGCTTGATAATTGCACATCTATTACCAGAAGTTGTTAATAAGCATGCATCATTTAGATTCATCACTTTGCGGAAATGTTATTGCTTCCATTCCCACACACTTCCATTCACAGCCATAACGGCAATTTGCCAAAAATTATATTACCTCGATAGTGGGGAGATTTATGGAATGAGTTTTCAGAACATGGAGACCGGCTTCCATTCACACATAACACCAGTATAGGAACAGTGCCGGTAAATTTACAGCTTTCAGTGCAATTGGGAAAGGGGCTGTAGTGATCAACACCAGTACGGGGGGTAACCACCTCAGCATATGTAATTTCAAATGTTGTTTTACAGAAAGTATGGTTTTCATTTGCCAATTCTGTTATTGCAATACAATCTCTTCCTGGAACATTATCTTTAATTCAACAAGATTTTTTTCATATCCTGAAAAAGTTAATTAAAGTTAATTTTACCAAAACATCATCTAGGGAACTTGTCCATGTGCAATTATTCTGGACCTCGCTTTCAAGAACTGCTGTTAAACTGATAGCTGCACACTGCTTGTACACTGCTAAATTGAACTACTTTTGGCATTTCCTTTTCATGAACTGCCACTTCCTCATTCAGTGAGAAATTTCAGTTAATTTATATATATATATATATATATATATATATATATATATATATATATATATATATATATATATACACACAGTATGTATATAAATAAATTAGTGAGTGTGTTAACTAGCTGACCTTAAAGATGTCTGGTTCTCTGATAAACTTTCTTGCTCTCTGTGGCACGGTGGCGCAGTGCATTGCACTGCTGCCTCACAGCAAGAAGGTCCTGGGTTTGATTCCCGCCTGGGGCGCTGTTGGCACTGTGCTCCGGTGGGTTATCTCCCAAATAGGAGCCTTTCTGTGTGGAGTTTGCATGTTCTCCCCGTGCTCACATGGGGTTTCCTCCACCTCACGTCAGTAAGGACCCCCCTCAAAAACATGCACCCATCATCGTCTGACCAGCGATGGACACTTATCACCTGGTCCCCGGGCGCGTCCACGTATGCTGCCCACTGCTCCTGGCTGTGCCCCCGGAGGAAGGACAAGCCAGGATGGGTCAAAAGCAGAGGATCCATTTCACCGGCCACCATCAAAGCATGTGCATGTGTGTGTGTGCAAGCATGTGGTGTGTTGTGTGATGAATAAAGACTGTTTCTAAATGTGAACAGAATTTGAGCTTTTATGAGGAAGTTGAACTGCACTCTGCACACATTTCTCCTCCTACAGGTCAGACAACAGACATCTGAGGGCAAAAGGACAGACACAGACACATAGAAAGAATGGCTCAACTCCGACTACTTGAGGTTTTATTTCTAATATTTCTTGTGTGTGGCTGTGGATCTACAGGTAAGATTATTGTTAAATATGTTAAATCTGTGTTTGATGACAGTTGGTCGTTTCTTTTTTTTAGGTTGATAAGAACTTAACACAAATAACGTGGAGAGTGTTGTTAATTGTTTAAACATGTTTATCTGTTTCTCACAATCAAATAATAATGCTTATTACAATTTTTAATTCAAATTCCTTACAATCATGCAAGTGTGCATATCATCTATGATACCAGGTTTGTGTAAACTGGCAGGAGAAAAGATTTAAAAATTAAAGTGTAATACCTTGTCTCACTATAGAAATACCAGATGTCTAATTCATGAGCAATGCCAAGTAATTCTATTTAAATGGTGCTTTCACACAATTCATGGCAAGAAAAAAATAAACTAATAATGATATATACATATGCGAGCTAGAGCTCCTCCAAGTAAGCAAGAAATGACGATGACTGATCGATCAATCGATCGATTGATTGATTTCACAAGCAACCACAAGCTCTGTCTACTAAAGTGCTTAACTTTTTATCGCTACACCAGTGTCACGGCAGGAATGTTATCAACGGCACACACACTCTCACTCCTGGTTCAACAATCATAACATAATCACAAAACATAAAAGAAATAACAATCTATCATAATGCATGTAACATGGCTAACTAACACTAACAACGGCATAACAATTAACATTACTGTAACTAAGAACACATAATGCAATCCCTTTTCCCGACAAAACACACAATAAACAAAGCATGCTGGGAAATCTCCGCCCCACCTCTATTCCCCAACACGCTACATTGCCCCCACCTGGCTGGTTAGCTGTCCCCAGCATCCTCATGGGTCCACCACAAAGTCTCTGAGGTGTTGGGGAAGTTGACACTTTCACGGGGCCCGCCCACGGGGCCCCTCAGCTGCTTCCCGTGGCGAGGCACAGACTGGAGTCTGCCCCTCTGCCCCTGACTCACCCTCACACGGAGCCAAGGGTCGGTAGGGGGCAAGCCGATCAAGATGAAGAACCACCCCCTGGTTCCTTTTGATCAGCCGCACCCTGTACACCACATCAGAGAGTCTCTCAAGGATACAGGGGAGTACAGGGTCCCACCCAGTGGCTCATCAGCTTCGGGGACAGGCCTTTCTTGCTCTCCGGGCTGTAGACCCACACCTGCGCCCCCGAGGCAAAATCCTCCCCTTTGGCGTGCTGGTCGTAAGCCGGTTTCTGACGGGACCCGGCATTGGCGAGAGCCTGCCTGGTCAGTTCATGCACCACCATGAGCCGCTCCCCAAGGTGGTGAAAATAGTCCATGCCCGGCTCCCCGGCCACCTCTGGTTCAGGGGGAGGGCCAAACACCAAGTCCACAGGGGTGCGGAGCTCGTGTCCAAACATGAGGGCTGACGCAGTGCACTTAGTGGATTCTTGCACCGCTGTCCGACATGACCAAAGGACCAAGGGCAAATGAAGATCCCAATCTCGCTGCTGGTGGCTCGTCAGAATAGCGAGTTGGGTCGCCAACGTGCGGCTAAAACGTTCGACCAATCCGTCACTCTGTGGGTGCAGCAGCGTAGTGCGGGTCTTTTTAATGCACAGACGGCAGCAGACCTCTGCAAACACCTGAGCCTCGAAGTTCCGACCCTGGTCACTGTGCACCCCGCACCCACAGAACATCTCATCCACCAGCCGTGCGGTGGTCGTGGTGCCCTCTGGTCAGGTACAGTGTAGCTTCAGGCCATTTGGTAAAGTAGTCCATGGCTACTAGGATGTAACTAACACTAACAACGGCATAACAATTAACATACTTAACAATTAACATTACATAAAACAATCCCCTTCCCCGACAACCCCAAAACACACAAACACAAACACAAACACACAAACAAAGCATGCTGGTTCACCCCCCCATATATATATATATATATATAAATATATATATATATACAGCTATATATGTATATATGACATACAGTATATAGATAATATTGAAGGGATACTCCAGTTCTGCATGCTTACTGTATTAGCTCAATGCAGGGCTGCAGAGGGGTTCAACTAGCCTAGCTCCTGTGAAATTAGGGAAATTCACGTTCCAACGTCTCAAAAGCGATTCAGCTTTTTGAAGCGGTAGATCTGACTGGGTTTAGTTTTCTCTTTTTATCTACCATGGAAACCTGATATCATATACAAACATTGAGAATTCTGTGAGTCACCATTTGCTTTTAATTCACCATTCCATTGAATCCAACACCATTTCCATACGTGCATCATTCAAATAGTTTCTTGAATCAAAAATCCTCCTTGCGCTATTTAAATATCAGCCATTTCCTGAGGAAAATGAACTAATTCCACCTACAGGTATTAATAAAGTACACAAAGAAATCTACAGTATTTCCTTCTGCTGTTTCTCCTCAGATCCTGCCATAGTGGATCTCCGTTCAACAAAGGGAGGAACAGTGGATTTATCATGTTCTAACCTGCTGGACGATCAACCCAAATGTCAGAAGACAACATGGCTCTTTGTGAAAGATGGTGAACGTGAAGTGAAAAAACTGGCTGAAAATGGGACCATTACTGAGATACTTCAAAAAAACAGACTGAGCATTTCTACCCCAAGCTGTTCCCTGGTGATAAAGAATTTTAAAGAGGATGATGCTGGCATCTACACCTGCCGACAACACTCAACTCCAGATGACTATTTGGATTCTGTAGTTTATCTGTCACTTCAGCAGGGTGAGTATTTCCATTTGAATAAGTCATTTTTTGAGGCTTGGTTTAAGCAGTGGTGAAAGATGTTCCCACACCTTTTACTGGATGACTCTAGTAAAGGTGCAACATTTCTATTTCACCAAAAGTTTATATGAACTGGTTCCCAAGTGTCATAATGTCCATAATAACAATATCCAGCTTTCTGATATATAATACCACACAAAGTACAGTGAAGTACATTTCACCCCAAAAAACGACCATAGCTGGTTTCACTGTAATTTCCAAGGATTTGATGGAAGGTTGATAGATCCACCCGATTATTTATTTAATTTTGCTGTGTATATATATATATATATATATATATATATAAATCCTCATTTATTTTGAAATCAAAACTAATGCGACTGTGTTAGAAATGTGGTGGAGTACAAAGTATATTTTGTACTTAAATACATTTATTATTATTATTATTATTTTTTTTTTTTTTC
Organism: Zeus faber; assembly: GCF_960531495.2. Taxonomy (NCBI): domain Eukaryota; kingdom Metazoa; phylum Chordata; class Actinopteri; order Zeiformes; family Zeidae; genus Zeus; species Zeus faber. The sequence goes on along the minus strand of NC_137189.1, from coordinate 47,557,166 downwards.
TTCTTCTTCTTCTTCTTCTTCTTCTTCTTCTTCTTCTCATTATTATTATTATTATTATTATTATTAGTAGTAGTAGTAGTAGTAGTATTAATATTATTATTATTATTATTATTAATAACATCAAAATGTCAGTCTCAGGATGTAAGAAATGACATGTTTGAATTTGAAACTGGTATTTTTTACTTTTCTGTCCTGATGCACTGCCAGCCAGAAGCACAACCCCAACCCCAACGTTCAGATCCATGGTGAAGGCCGAGGACAGAGTGTCTCCACCCAACACTGGAGCTCCACCACCAAATGGTATTTAAATGATGAAAATATAAATGTAAAGATATTTGAAACGTCTTTGTGACAAGTTAAGGAAATAGTGATGTGTGGTTGGTGTGTTGAGTTGTTTCCTGAACTATAAAAAGGGGTTTTTCCATCACAAGGAAACAAATACCCTGATGCAAAATGAAGAAACAGTGGAAGTAACACAGCATGTAAAAGCATGTAAGCACTGGCTCTTAAGTGTACTTCAAATATTAAAAAGAAAGTATGAGAGAGTTTTATAAGGGACGGTAGCTCGGGAGGTAGAGCAGGTCATCTGGTAATTTGGAGGCTCCTCCTGCATGTTGTAGTGTCCTTTATCAAGACACTTAACCCTCATTGTTCCTTATGACTGGTTCACCTTGAACTATGACATCTGCTATAAATGATGACCTCATTACTTTGCATTTGACACGTTTTTTGTTTGTACTTTTTTTGGGGGGGGGTTGTAAAGTCTTTGAAATCCTCTTATAGGGAGCTCTACTGAGTCTTTCCTTGGCTGACGGTGAAACTCATCGTGGTCGGATGTTTTCTACGCGTTTCAGGTTTTTTTACGGTCGCTGTGGTGGCTTCAGGCCTCGCCGCCATCGCCATCCTCTGTGGCATCGGCATCCTCCTGCCTCCGTCATGTGCTGCCAGAGACGACAAGGTGAGAAAAACAGCCACAAAACAGTAAAATGCTGCTGAGTCAAACCCAGAACACGCTCTGACTGAAAGATTTCTACTCTCCTCTCACCACCACCACTACCACCTCCAACACCACCTCTGCAGTTTAGTGCAGAGGTGGTGGTACTCCTTCTGTCTGGTCTTAGTCCAGATCAACCTGCTCCACCTGGAGGCCACGCCCCTTCACCTCATTTCACTTCACTTAGACCTCGACGGCCTCTAATCTTCCTTCTGGGAATCAGACGCTTTAAACCCAGACTGGAGCAGGTCTGACACTATTTCACACTGAGAAACGCCAATCCCGTCTACACCTCCATCGCCCTGCAGGACACAGATCTGGCCGAGGTGAGCGGCCCGATCCCACCCTAGAACTTCCCTTGGTCGGAAATTTGGAAATAATTCAAATTATAACCAGAACAAACTGCATGACCGGTACGATGACACAGCCTTGCCTAGTTTTCATGCCTCGTCCTCCCAAATATCTGAGTTAACATCTCTGTTGACAGTTATTGCAACACACTGGTGTCTTCAGTTATTTGCCGTATTTGTGTGAACAAGCAAAAAAATAAGACACACACATATATATATATATGTATATATGACTGAAGGGCATCACATCGAAGTCCTAAAAAGTCTGAAAACAATGTGAAAAATACATATGTTTTGATGTTCAATACCATGAACTCTCCATTAAATGGAGGTTTCTTTGGACATTATTACCCAGTAAAACCACTTTGGTACAAAAACCAGAAAAACCCAAAAACCCACTCACCCAACAACTCATCCACCCACTCACCCACTCACCCACTTCAAATACACTCATTTCATTCCTTCATTGGTATTTGTGTCGTTGCACTGGGTTATTTGCGGAAGTCACTGCATTATTAGTTGTTGTTTTGAAGACCTTTATACAATAGATTGACGGTGAAGAGCAGAATGGATTTTGGATGATCGTTGAGGACAAAGCCACAAAACAATCCGCAGCTCTCTAACCTCGCAAACCCCAATTACTTTGCATCGCAAGGTGCCGGGCGATACGGAGGGAGTTGTCGTCTACACATCCGTCGACCTGCAGAAGACGGGTTCAGCCGAGGTGAGCTGCCCCAAAAGCTGTTCTTTCATTGAAACATTGGTAATATAGACAAAAAGCAAGCACCCCTTTAACAGCAGGAATATGGCAATATGAAGGATATTGTAAAATTGATAATCTAATAAATAGCCTATTTATATTCAAACTGATACGAATGGGCAATGCTGCAGTTGTAGAAAAGAAAGTGAAACGTGATCACGTTATGTTATGTATTTTTTGGAGTATTTGTTGTGTGTTCTGTTGGATCTCGTGGTGTGTCGTGTTTGGTTTCGCTTTGTGTTTGATTCGTAGGTTCACGACACCGATGACAAAGTGACCTTTCACTCCTGCCTGTGATCCCAGCCACCTCCAAGTCAGCAAAGCAAAGAAATGACATCATATTTCTCATTTAAAAAATGTTTTACTGTACGTATATATTTGTGGCAGTTTCACCGACAACATGCCACCCAAGTGGCGTACTCAGGACCCCCCGGCACAGAGACACAGACGATAGGGTTGAGACAACACAAGTTTATTGTGGAGAGGGGGCTTGATACTACAAGCCCCGGAGCAGATGGACACGTGTCATGACAACGGCTTCTCTCCTGAGTGAGTGTGGGGATGGGTGTTTTACCTGTTGCTCGAAAGACCAACCAATGAGCAACAGGTGTACAGCCACACTGATCCTGGGCCCCAGTTACCTAGACCCGGGACAGGTGTGGCTGCTCAAACCACACCATCCCCACACCACAATATTTTGGTGTAGTGAGCCATTTTCTTTCATTGTCTTGGTTTAGAAAATGATGAAGGGAAATTACAACGGTTATAAATGTATTTTATTGTGAAATCCAAGTTAGGTTTTGAATGATTTGGAGTCTTTGTATGTAGACTACGGTGTTGTGCTGCACAATATAAACTGATGTGAGGCTTGCGCTTTTCTTTTTTGGAATGCTGACACTTTTATAAAGTGTGAAGATAACGCCCCGACCACACCTGAAACACAAGCACACAGACTCTTTACGACTGCATTCCGCGAACGATAGAAAAAAAAAGGTTGTTTGTGCGTCATCGAGATGCATGATGTGATGATGTGCAAGGTTTTGAGAAGAGTATAATATAAACAATATGAATATATTTACATAATAGGCAATATTGATTTCAATAGTAATAACAATAATAACAACAATCACATGGTGAAATAACTTGTATAATAATGTATAATTATTATTATTATTATTATTATTATTATTATTATTACTAACCGAACAGCTTTGACCCTAAGTATTCAGCTGGTTCTGCTTGACTGACACGCCACTTTTCTTCAAAAAAAATGAACAAGATGAGATTTTGAGTGAGACACTTTATGACATCATTATACTATTTACTATAAATGTGCAGGTTTTGATTCAGAATGTACATTGGACCTTGTCCAGTGTGCGGCGTAGGTTACATCGCTCTGTAGTGGTTTGACTTTACCAACTATCGGTGTTTGTATTTATATAGCTTCTTACCTGGTAGATGTCTGTGGATCTGTTCGATTGATATTTTAAATCAGTGGTCCACATTACAGACAGCGTCTTTTATGGCCATTCCTCCACACACTGCAAGATGCGATCTGAAAGACATTACAGTTGTATGTTATCAAGACAGTAATGGTTAGACTACAGTGTAATGATTTAGTTAGGTCATTTGTACAGAGAAGAACCCATTAGAATACAGATTCCTCAATTTACGCATTAAAATGTGTACAGAGTTACTCTGTGCTACTATGCACCATACCAGGTTGTCTTTTAGATCTGATTGCTCAGCAACCATCCCCTCCAGTCTTGTCAAGTTCTACAGTGATGAAACGCCAAAGCCCGAGGTCTGGCAGGTTGGTAACATCCGATGGGGCTGAACCAGCTGACTGCTGTTTCTGCCTATTTTGGGGACGCAATTCCTGCTTTACAGGTTGCATGTCCTGCACTTTACTTCGCACGTCCTGCATTATGGAGTGTATGCTTTTCTCCATCTCCTGATTAATTGCTGCAAATACAAAACAGAGTACGGATGTGGCCTGTTGCATACAAGAATGGTGATAATTTTCCTCATTGCTGCTCCACACTGTTAGAAATATCGCTGAACAACAAGCTCTCCCTTTTCTTGAAAATGAAGGGAATAAAAACATACAAAGTTTGGTTCAAGACTATGGAACACTTGCATGGCCGCTGACTGGACGAAGTGAAAGGTGTTCTCCTGCGTGGTCGGTGAGGTTAATCTGCCCGCTACAGGAAAACAAAACTGAGAGCATTAAAGATATTTATTCTGCAGAATAGAGGGAAGAATAAAGAGTTGCGACCTGGCAACCCTCTCAATAACTCCTTCAGTGTCCATACATTGCTGATCCTCAATGTCCTCCATGTCCTGGACGTCCTAAGTCGCCCCGTCGACTGCAACATGTTCTACAGGACATGGCGATGGCTGCTGGGCAGATCTTATCAACTGTTCCCTCTGTTTCCAGGACTGCAGTAGTTTCTGCACACACCGACACGACTTTCTCCGCTACTCGCTGCTCATTTTCATCATGGCGGTCCATCTCAGATGTTGGTTGTGAACGTTCTAAAAGGACATAATCTAAATGATTGTAGTGAAGCTTGTGAAATTGATGTCTTTGTGATCCCCGCTTCAAAAGTCGTGTTAATCTGGCTTAATAAACAGTCACTTATACTTAGCAGGAGTCGTACCCGTCACGGTTCAACTGGCAAGAACTGGTGGTGGATAGCCAGGCCTGAGCTGCATAAAGAAAAACACATGTAAGGATGGATGTAAAGAATCCACACCCTTTTTACAATTGTATTCTAACCACGTACATAGTTAAGTAGAACAGATAATGTCAAAAGCATTGAGATATTAAGGTAGAACAAGAATGTCGTAGAGCAATAATAGACCGTTCTCTCAGCTCACCTTAGTTACTGTTAACTGCTGACCTGGTCAACTGTTCAGACTCTGACTTGTTCTATCGGTGGGAAATATGGAGGGTGGGCCGTGTTGAACATCAAGGGGAAACCGGACAGTTTTTATTTTTTTTTTTTTTTTGTCTTCCGCACATACTAATGATAATAATAATAATAATAATAATAATAATAATAATAATAATAATAACTATAACAATAATAATAATAATAATAATAATAATAATAATAATAATAATAATAATAATAATAGTAATAATAACAATAAATTTATCTGGATCGTGTGCAATGTAGTACAAGTTACAAATTTTTGATTTTTACATACACTCGGAGAGGAACCGTGGATTTACAGTCTATGGCATTGGTTCATGTGTTCTCAATGTAATGCCAATGTTCTTCAATTATCGGTGAGTTTGTAAAGTTTTATGAATATTTCCTGCCTGTCCCTCCCGGGACAGGTCAGATAATTGTTTTATTAAACAGTTGTCCAAAACATCTGGACACCATAATCAAACAAATATCACAGTATTTATAAAGATCACATGACAATTAATAAATATAATAAATAAGTGAAAAATAAATAATAAATTAATCGGATAAAGTTTGCATTATTAAAATGACAATCTTAAGAAATGTAAAAAGAAGAAAACAGACAACTTGTATTAAGTTGTCCAACTAAACAGTGTATATAAACATTGTGTTGTATGTAATTGTTTTGACAAAAAAAGCCAAATTTTGGGAAGCTCATTTTTATAACGACAGCTTTACATTTGTAATACAGTGGTATTTTGACTTATGAGTTTAATTAGTTCTGTGACAGAGCTCGGAATTCAATCTGCTCGTATAACAAATCAGTTTTCCCCATTGAAATTAATTGAAATGTCATTAATCCGTTCCAGCACCCAAAAAAACACCCCAATTTTTTTCTGTTACGTGTATTTAAATAATAAAAATGTACAAAACATAACATAATAAAACATAATAAAACAAAATGTCGAAGAGAATCGCTCATGTTTTTCTATGATTTCATGCTTTCATTTAATTTAGATCATTGGCTTCTTCTTCTCAGCACTTACTTTCTTCAGACCCGTGGTTAGAAAAAAAAAATTGGCAAAATAACTGCACAAAAAAACACAAAACTCGAGCACAAAACACAAAAGAGATGCTTCCATGGTCATGTAACCACGTGAAGTGAACGAGTGAGGCGCGGGATGTTGACCGCCCAACTAGCGGCGGCACCTGAAGCTCGCTCCTCCTAACTCACATTTTTGCTCGCAGATCAATACAAAAAAAATCTACGGAACGGCGGCTCGTAACTCGGAAAACTCGTATGTTAGTACCACTGTACATACATTTAAAAAACGAAGCCATCTTAACAAAGGTAAACACAGAATTCGGGGATGGTAGCTCAGGAGGCACCTGAAGTGTCCTTGAGCAAGACACTTAACCCCTGAAGGCTGTGTCCATCGGTGTTTGAATGGTAGTAACATGGTAGTTTTGCACCTGAAGGCTGTGTCCATCGGTGTTTGAATGGTAGTTACTAACTACCATGTTGTGTCATAGGGAAGAGTTGTAGGACCTCCAGGCAAAAAAGCTGGGGATTTTCCCTCTGTATTCAGAAATATAGTAAAGAAAATAGTCCCTTCATGTCAAGCCCACAGCCTCCTAGCACCACTAGGGGCCGCTCATCTCCTCTGCCACTCCTTACTCCTACACCTCCCCACACCCTAAGTTCCATCAACCATCAGAACCCACTGAATTTATTCCCTGGTCCTCCATCCACTCATCTGCAGATCCTCAACTAACTTACCTCAGTATCTCTCCTGGCTCCCTCTAAATCTGAGAATTCATTTGTTTAGTCTTCGTACCAACCTGCCTGTTTCCCTTTCCACGTCCATTTCACAGTTATTATCCAATAGATTTTAAAACACACAACCGCAACTTTCACACATCCAGCCATCTGCCCGATATTACAATCAGCTCCATTTACAAATAATACAGTCGGGCAACATCAGTCACGGTGGAATCGGGCCGGTTTCCTTTCCCCGCACCCCGGTACTCCGGAAAACGATACTGCCGAGTGCCGCTGAGTGCAGCCCGGACTCCACCCACATTACATCCACCGACGTAGCCAAGTGAACGTAGCCAGTTTTCACTTTGCTACCTGGGAAAGAGACTCAATGTCATTGTAGTGAGCTACAAAGCAGCGTTGTGAGTCATTCTGCTGGTCTCCAACTCTGCTGTATGCGTGTGAATCAACAACTGCAGACCACGATCCCCGCTTGATAATTGCACATCTATTACCAGAAGTTGTTAATAAGCATGCATCATTTAGATTCATCACTTTGCGGAAATGTTATTGCTTCCATTCCCACACACTTCCATTCACAGCCATAACGGCAATTTGCCAAAAATTATATTACCTCGATAGTGGGGAGATTTATGGAATGAGTTTTCAGAACATGGAGACCGGCTTCCATTCACACATAACACCAGTATAGGAACAGTGCCGGTAAATTTACAGCTTTCAGTGCAATTGGGAAAGGGGCTGTAGTGATCAACACCAGTACGGGGGGTAACCACCTCAGCATATGTAATTTCAAATGTTGTTTTACAGAAAGTATGGTTTTCATTTGCCAATTCTGTTATTGCAATACAATCTCTTCCTGGAACATTATCTTTTATTCAACAAGATTTTTTTCATATCCTGAAAAAGTTAATTAAAGTTAATTTTACCAAAACATCATCTAGGGAACTTGTCCATGTGCAATTATTCTGGACCTCGCTTTCAAGAACTGCTGTTAAACTGATAGCTGCACACTGCTTGTACACTGCTAAATTGAACTACTTTTGGCATTTCCTTTTCATGAACTGCCACTTCCTCATTCAGTGAGAAATTTCAGTTAATTTTATATATATATATATATATATATATATATATATATATATATATACACACAGTATGTATATAAATAAATTAGTGAGTGTGTTAACTAGCTGACCTTAAAGATGTCTGGTTCTCTGATAAACTTTCTTGCTCTCTGTGGCACGGTGGCGCAGTGCATTGCACTGCTGCCTCACAGCAAGAAGGTCCTGGGTTCGATTCCCGCCTGGGGCGCTGTTGGCACCGTGCTCCGGTGGGTTATCTCCCAAATAGGAGCCTTTCTGTGTGGAGTTTGCATGTTCTCCCCATGCTCACATGGGGTTTCCTCCACCTCACGTCAGTAAGGACCCCCCTCAAAAACATGCACCCATCGTCTGACCAGCGATGGACAATTATCACCTGGTCCCCGGGCGCGTCCACGTACGCTGCCCACTGCTCCTGTCTGTGCCCCCGGAGGAAGGACAAGCCAGGATGGGTCAAAAGCAGAGGATCCATTTCACCGGCCACCATCAAAGCATTTGCGTGCATGTGTGTGTGTGCAAGCATGTGTTGTAGTGTGGTGTGTTGTGTGATGAATAAAGACTGTTTCTAAATGTGAACAGAATTTGAGCTTTTATGAGGAAGTTGAACTGCACTCTGCACACATTTCTCCTCCTACAGGTCAGACAACAGACATCTGAGGGCAAAAGGACAGACACAGACACATAGAAAGAATGGCTCAACTCCGACTACTTGAGGTTTTATTTCTAATATTTCTTGTGTGTGGCTGTGGATCTACAGGTAAGATTATTGTTAAATATGTTAAATCTGTGTTTGATGACAGTTGGTCGTTTCTTTTTTTTAGGTTGATAAGAACTTAACACAAATAACGTGGAGAGTGTTGTTAATTGTTTAAACATGTTTATCTGTTTCTCACAATCAAATAATAATGCTTATTACAATTTTTAATTCAAATTCCTTACAATCATGCAAGTGTGCATATCATCTATGATACCAGGTTTGTGTAAACTGGCAGGAGAAAAGATTTAAAAATTAAAGTGTAATACCTTGTCTCACTATAGAAATACCAGATGTCTAATTCATGAGCAATGCCAAGTAATTCTATTTAAATGGTGCTTTCACACAATTCATGGCAAGAAAAAAATAAACTAATAATGATATATACATATGCGAGCTAGAGCTCCTCCAAGTAAGCAAGAAATGACGATGACCGATCGATCAATCGATCGATCGATTGATTGATTTCACAAGCAACCACAAGCTCTGTCTACTAAAGTGCTTAACTTTTTATCGCTACACCATTGTCACGGCAGGAATGTTATCAACGGCACACACACTCTCACTCCTGGTTCAACAATCATAACATAATCACAAAACATAAAAGAAATAACAATCTATCATAATGCATGTAACATGGCTAACTAACACTAACAACGGCATAACAATTAACATTACTGTAACTAAGAACACATAATGCAATCCCTTTTCCCGACAAAACACACAATAAACAAAGCATGCTGGGAAATCTCCGCCCCACCTCTATTCCCCAACACGCTACATTGCCCCCACCTGGCTGGTTAGCTGTCCCCAGCATCCTCATGGGTCCACCACAAAGTCTCTGAGGTGTTGGGGAAGTTGACACTTTCACGGGGCCCGCCCACGGGGCCCCTCAGCTGCTTCCCGTGGCGAGGCACAGACTGGAGTCTGCCCCTCTGCCCCTGACTCACCCTCACACGGAGCCAAGGGTCGGTAGGGGGCAAGCCGATCAAGATGAAGAACCACCCCCTGGTTCCTTTTGATCAGCCGCACCCTGTACACCACATCAGAGAGTCTCTCAAGGATACAGGGGAGTACAGGGTCCCACCCAGTGGCTCATCAGCTTCGGGGACAGGCCTTTCTTGCTCTCCGGGCTGTAGACCCACACCTGCGCCCCCGAGGCAAAATCCTCCCCTTTGGCGTGCTGGTCGTAAGCCGGTTTCTGACGGGACCCGGCATTGGCGAGAGCCTGCCTGGTCAGTTCATGCACCACCATGAGCCGCTCCCCAAGGTGGTGAAAATAGTCCATGCCCGGCTCCCCGGCCACCTCTGGTTCAGGGGGAGGGCCAAACACCAAGTCCACAGGGGTGCGGAGCTCGTGTCCAAACATGAGGGCTGACGCAGTGCACTTAGTGGATTCTTGCACCGCTGTCCGACATGACCAAAGGACCAAGGGCAAATGAAGATCCCAATCTCGCTGCTGGTGGCTCGTCAGAATAGCGAGTTGGGTCGCCAACGTGCGGTTAAAACGTTCGACCAATCCGTCACTCTGTGGGTGCAGCAGCGTAGTGCGGGTCTTTTTAATGCACAGACGGCAGCAGACCTCTGCAAACACCTGAGCCTCGAAGTTCCGACCCTGGTCACTGTGCACCCCGCACCGACAGAACATCTCATCCACCAGCCGTGCGGTGGTGGTGGTGCCCTCTGGTCAGGTACAGTGTAGCTTCAGGCCATTTGGTAAAGTAGTCCATGGCTACTAGGATGTAACTAACACTAACAACGGCATAACAATTAACATACTTAACAATTAACATTACATAAAACAATCCCCTTCCCCGACAACCCCAAAACACACAAACACAAACACAAACACACAAACAAAGCATGCTGGTTCACCCCCCCATATATATATATATATATAAATATATATATATATACAGCTATATATGTATATATGACATACAGTATATAGATAATATTGAAGGGATACTCCAGTTCTGCATGCTTACTGTATTAGCTCAATGCAGGGCTGCAGAGGGGTTCAACTAGCCTAGCTCCTGTGAAATTAGGGAAATTCACGTTCCAACGTCTCAAAAGCGATTCAGCTTTTTGAAGCGGTAGATCTGACTGGGTTTAGTTTTCTCTTTTTATCTACCATGGAAACCTGATATCATATACAAACATTGAGAATTCTGTGAGTCACCATTTGCTTTTAATTCACCATTCCATTGAATCCAACACCATTTCCATACGTGCATCATTCAAATAGTTTCTTGAATCAAAAATCCTCCTTGCGCTATTTAAATATCAGCCATTTCCTGAGGAAAATGAACTAATTCCACCTACAGGTATTAATAAAGTACACAAAGAAATCTACAGTATTTCCTTCTGCTGTTTCTCCTCAGATCCTGCCATAGTGGATCTCCGTTCAACAAAGGGAGGAACAGTGGATTTATCATGTTCTAACCTGCTGGACGATCAACCCAAATGTCAGAAGACAACATGGCTCTTTGTGAAAGATGGTGAACGTGAAGTGAAAAAACTGGCTGAAAATGGGACCATTCCTGAGATACTTCAAAAAAACAGACTGAGCATTTCTACCCCAAGCTGTTCCCTGGTGATAAAGAATTTTAAAGAGGATGATGCTGGCATCTACATCTGCCGACAACACTCAACTCCAGATGACTATTTTGATTCTGTAGTTTATCTGTCACTTCAGCAGGGTGAGTATTTCCATTTGAATAAGTCATTTTTTGAGGCTTGGTTTAAGCAGTGGTGAAAGATGTTCCCACACCTTTTACTGGATGACTCTAGTAAAGGTGCAACATTTCTATTTCACCAAAAGTTTATATGAACTGGTTCCCAAATGTCATAATGTCCGTAATAACAATATCCAGTGTTCTGATATAATACCACACAAAATACAGTGAAGTACATTTCACCCCAAAAAACGACCAAAGCTGGTTTCACTGTAATTTACAAGGATTTAGCAGAAGGTTGATAGATCCACCCCATTATTTATTTAAAAAAAAATTGTATAGCTTCTGATATAGATATATATATATAAATCCTCATTTATTTTGAAATCAAAACTAATGCGACTGTGTTAGAAATGTGGTGGAATACAAGGTATATTTTGTACTTAAATACATTCCACCACAGAATTTTATATTATTATTATTATAATTGTTATTATTATTATATATGCTATAATTTTTATATTATTATATTTCTTATTTTTGTATTTATTCTTCTTATAAATATTATATTATTATATTTACTATTATTATTATTATTATTATTATTATTATTATTTTAATTATTATGATATTAATTATTATTTTTCTTCTTCTTCGTCTTCTTCTTATTATTATTATTATAATTTTTATAATATTTTTTTTTTCTTCTTCTTCTTCTTCTTCTTCTTCTTCTTCTTATATTATTATTATTATTATTATTATTATTATTATTATTATCATCAAAATGTCAGTCTCAGGATGTAATAAATGACATGTTTGAACTTGAAACTGCTATTTTTCACTTTCTGTCCTGAAGTACTGCCACCAAGAAGCACAACCCCAAAACCCAGTTTCAGATCCACGGTGAAGGCCGAGGACAGACTGTCTCCACCCAACACTGGAGCTCCACCACCAAATGGTATTTTAATGTTGAAAATATAAATGTGAAGATATTTGAAACGTCTTTGTGACAAGTTAAGGAAATAGTGATGTGTGGTTGGTGTGTTGAGTTGTTTCCTGAACTATGAAAAGGGGTTTTTTCATCACAAGGAAACAAATACCCTGATGCAAAATGAAGAAACAGTGGAAGTAACACAGCATGTAAAAGCATGTAAGCACTGGCTCTTAAGTGTACTTCAAATATTAAAAAGAAAGTATAAGAGAGTTTTAAGTATTGAAAGTAAAACTACTTATGTCATATCCAGTCTATAATACTTCATAAAATACTACTGTACAGTACTACAGTACTAGGCTGCTCTACTGCAGTGGTATTCAAACTGTGGGGCGGCACCCTAATGGGGCGTAGAGGAATTGCAAGGAGTCTGAGAGAAAATGAAAAAGAAAAAGTAGTTCTTATATATTAAAGAACTGGTTTTGTCAAGGGCTTGTTATTTTCATTTAGCTCATCTACCATGGAAACCTGATATCATATACAAACATTGAGAATTCTGTGAGTCACCATTTGCTTTTAATTCACCATTCCATTGAATCCAACACCATTTCCATACGTGCATCATTCAAATAGTTTCTTGAATCAAAAATCCTCCTTGCGCTATTTAAATATCAGCCATTTCCTGAGGAAAATGAACTAATTCCACCTACAGGTATTAATAAAGTACACAAAGAAATCTACAGTATTTCCTTCTGCTGTTTCTCCTCAGATCCTGCCATAGTGGATCTCCGTTCAACAAAGGGAGGAACAGTGGATTTATCATGTTCTAACCTGCTGGACGATCAACCCAAATGTCAGAAGACAACATGGCTCTTTGTGAAAGATGGTGAACGTGAAGTGAAAAAACTGGCTGAAAATGGGACCATTCCTGAGATACTTCAAAAAAACAGACTGAGCATTTCTACCCCAAGCTGTTCCCTGGTGATAAAGAATTTTAAAGAGGATGATGCTGGCATCTACATCTGCCGACAACACTCAACTCCAGATGACTATTTTGATTCTGTAGTTTATCTGTCACTTCAGCAGGGTGAGTATTTCCATTTGAATAAGTCATTTTTTGAGGCTTGGTTTAAGCAGTGGTGAAAGATGTTCCCACACCTTTTACTGGATGACTCTAGTAAAGGTGCAACATTTCTATTTCACCAAAAGTTTATATGAACTGGTTCCCAAATGTCATAATGTCCGTAATAACAATATCCAGTGTTCTGATATAATACCACACAAAATACAGTGAAGTACATTTCACCCCAAAAAACGACCAAAGCTGGTTTCACTGTAATTTACAAGGATTTAGCAGAAGGTTGATAGATCCACCCCATTATTTATTTAAAAAAAAATTGTATAGCTTCTGATATAGATATATATATATAAATCCTCATTTATTTTGAAATCAAAACTAATGCGACTGTGTTAGAAATGTGGTGGAATACAAGGTATATTTTGTACTTAAATACATTCCACCACAGAATTTTATATTATTATTATTATAATTGTTATTATTATTATATATGCTATAATTTTTATATTATTATATTTCTTATTTTTGTATTTATTCTTCTTATAAATATTATATTATTATATTTACTATTATTATTATTATTATTATTATTATTATTATTTTAATTATTATGATATTAATTATTATTTTTCTTCTTCTTCGTCTTCTTCTTATTATTATTATTATAATTTTTATAATATTTTTTTTTTCTTCTTCTTCTTCTTCTTCTTCTTCTTCTTCTTATATTATTATTATTATTATTATTATTATTATTATTATTATCATCAAAATGTCAGTCTCAGGATGTAATAAATGACATGTTTGAACTTGAAACTGCTATTTTTCACTTTCTGTCCTGAAGTACTGCCACCAAGAAGCACAACCCCAAAACCCAGTTTCAGATCCACGGTGAAGGCCGAGGACAGACTGTCTCCACCCAACACTGGAGCTCCACCACCAAATGGTATTTTAATGTTGAAAATATAAATGTGAAGATATTTGAAACGTCTTTGTGACAAGTTAAGGAAATAGTGATGTGTGGTTGGTGTGTTGAGTTGTTTCCTGAACTATGAAAAGGGGTTTTTTCATCACAAGGAAACAAATACCCTGATGCAAAATGAAGAAACAGTGGAAGTAACACAGCATGTAAAAGCATGTAAGCACTGGCTCTTAAGTGTACTTCAAATATTAAAAAGAAAGTACAAGAGAGTTTTAAGTATTGAAAGTATAACTACTTATGTCATATCCAGTCTATAATACTTCATAAAATACTACTGTACAGTACTACAGTACTAGGCTGCTCTACTGCAGTGGTATTCAAACTGTGGGGCGGCACCCTAATGGGGCGTAGAGGAATTGCAAGGAGTCTGAGAGAAAATGAAAAAGAAAAAGTAGTTCTTATATATTAAAGAACTGGTTTTGTCAAGGGCTTGTTATTTTCATTTAGCTCATTGAAAATAATTATAATTTAATAACAATAATTTATTCATTATATATTTGTTATTCCTTTAGGGGGACAGTAGCTCGGGAGGTAGAGCAGGTCATCTGGTAATTTGGAGGCTCCTCCTGCATGTTGTAGTGTCCTTGATCAAGACACTTAACCCTCATTGTTCCTTATGACTGGTTCACCTTGAACTATGACATCTGCTATAAATGATGACCTCATTACTTTGCATTAGACACTTTTTTTGTTTGTACATTTTTTTTGGGGGGGGGTGTAAAGTCCTTGAAATCCTCGGGAGGGGAGCTCTACTGAGTCTTTCCTTGGCTGACGGTGAAACTCGTCGTGGTCGGATGTTTTCTACGTGTTTCAGGTTATTTTACGGTCGCTGTGGTGGCTTCAGTCCTGGCCGCCATCGCCATCGCCATCGTCACCGCTGTAGCCTCCGTCATGTGCTGCCAGAGACGAAAAGGTGAGAAAAACAGCCTCGAAACAGTAAAATGCTGCTGAGTCAAACCCAGAACACGCTCTGACTGAAAGATTTCTCATTTCCTCTCACCACCACCTCAACCACCACCACCACCTCCACCACCACCTGTGCAGGAAACTGCAAATCACAAGACAATACCATTGTGAGTTGAATATTTATTCAAACATCAATTCATTTAAAACATCAAGGGGAGGTTTAACAGACGGGATTTCATCTAAATCAGGACTAAGATAATAAACTTCAGTGCATCCGGAATTTAAAAACACCTTTCTAAGACGTTGCTTCATTTCATTTGAATTAGTTCCAGACTAGGAAGTCCTGGACTAAGGTGGTGAAGGACTAGTCAGCTCCTTCTGTCTGGTCTTAGTCCAGATCAACCTGCTCCACCTGGAGCCACGCCCCTTTACCTCATTTCACTTCACTCAGACCTCGATGGCCTCTAATCTTCCTTCTGGGAATCAGACGTTTTAAACCCAGACTGGAGCAGGTCTGACACTATTTCACACTGAGAAACGCCATTTTACTGAGTCCAGATTAAAAGTAGGATTTAGTCTGGGATTAATCTGCGTCCGTCAAATTTATATACACCCTAGATTGTATATTTCATCACCAATTTTTAAACAGCTTCATTCCATGTATGTATACCATGATGAAACAGCATGTTGATTCTGTAGTTTCTGGATGATTTTGATGTGTTGATGAAGAAGGAGTGACCGCTGACGCTGACTTGATTAAAATAATAGTTTTATTACACAAATCAGCATCAAACCAGACTTGCGATGGACAGCCTGGGAGAGAACAGGAGCCAGATTTATTCTCTCTCGAACTAAGTAAAAGACTTGTCCTTTATACTAGTATGGGGATCATGTCGCCCATCTGGTCACATGCATATGTCACAGTTCAGCACTTGTCCAACGTAAATCGACACATTTCCTCCTCTGTCTAGGCTGGAGACATCAGCACATTTCCTCTCCCATAGGGCCTCTAAATAGATCCGTTGTTATTTTCGTTCTCCATATGACATGGAAGCAATAACTCAAAAGTAACCTAAGTTAATATTATTACCGCACTATATCTCAGCTTTGGGAGCTCAGTGACCTATTCACCTCAAACCTTCCAGACACCTCAATACCAAGAGTGTAAGTGTCATATAATAGATGTTTATTATGACACTTATGACACAATCCACTGGTCTCTAACCTTGCAAACCCTAATTATTTTGCATCACAAGGTGCAGGAAGGAGGTCCCGCCTAACCCTCCATCGCCCTGCAGAACAGGAGCCCAGCCCAGGTGAGCGGCCCCATCCCACCCTGTTGGTCCTCCCAAATTTTGCAAATTGCAACACTGGTGTCTGGAATTATTTGCTGTATTTTGTGTACAAGCAAAAGGAAAAGATGGCTAAAAATTAAAATGTTTTGAGAATAGAAGTCCAAAAAAGTCAGAAATAAAAAATACAGAGATTTACTTTGTTGTCTGTCTCACCCAGATTCAGGCGAGAAACTAGAGGAATGTGAAATGAGTATTTGTTTTGCGTTTGGTTTGTCGTGTGTTTGATTTCTAGGTTCATGACACTGAAGACAAAGTGACCTACGACACAGTGAAATGCAGCCCTGCCTGGGATCCCAGCTCCCTCTAAGACCACAAAGCAAACAAACAACATGAGAGTTTGAAGTTAAAAAATGTTGTATGTGTATATTTTAGTCGTAGTCAACCATTTTCTCCCGTTGCCTTTGTTGAGACGTTGATGAAGGGAACCCACAATGGTTACATTTCTAACTATTTGGGGTCATTGTATGTGAAATACGTGTTGTGCCACACCATGTCAATTGACGTGAGGCTTGTACTTTTCTTTTTTGGAACGTTGACACCTTTCAGAAGTGTTAAAGAAAATGAGCTACGGCTGATACAGGGTAATAAATAGTCCGAGCATTATATGCAATTGTACCTTCATACACAAGAGGGCGAAGTAGACCAACTATTACCCTTGTTTTTGTTCATGTGAAACTGAAGTCAGTGGTGAATGGATGTCATGGATCCACTGCATTCACAGACAAGAGGAATAAACTGTGTTTTCGGGGCGGTCCCGACATGTCATCGTCCAAGTTTGATCCAGATCGTATTGTGGATAATGTATGTATATATGCATGATGTAATTGTTGTAGAATAATTTAGTTAAAACATTCTTTTTTTTTTATCATCGCCGCAACGTGCTCACATGCGCAAATGACATCATGCACGGGTCACACGATAGCGTTGCAGTCTGGTGATTGGTCAATAAGGGTGCAAAGGATCAAAAATCTCACAGTTCGCATCGTATCACAGTTTTGAGTCACAGATTGGATCATTTCTCAGATCAGCAATAAAATAGAAGAAAGGGAGACAAATATACGTAACTTTGCTTTCATTTACATTTATTTAAATTTTGATAATAATCGATTAATAACAATAATAAAAATCATAAAATTGTATTAATAAATAATTACACTGTAACTAGGCCAGAAAGAATGAACTTCTGCAGTAACAAATCACACGGCAACAGAGAGCCCATGCACATTCATCCATTGAACTTTAACGAAGGGCCGACCACCCTGGACCCTGTGAACTGCTGCCTCCAGCTATATTTTTATATATGTTAGGCAGGGAGAATAAATGTAGATATAAATACATTTGAAGCATAAATAGATGAAGTAGAATAAGTTACTTTTTTTTTTTAATAATTATTTTTTCATAGATATGTCATTTTTTGTCCTCTGATATGTCAGCTTTTGTGTTGAATTGATAATTATCACTGTATATGTTCATATTCAAGTTCAGAAATGAATGCTTAATTCCATAGAGTTTTATTTTGGTTGATAATACTTCTTTCTTTTGCTTACATGGTGCCTTTTTTTTCCATCATGCACAACTGTAACTATTCCCAATGTGATATTTTCAAATTTGCCTTATCTCTTGAATTGATCATGCGCGTATCTTTATGTGAGAATAAAGATAATTCATTTTATTTGTTATTATTATTATTTTTTTATTTTATTTTGTGCTTCAATCAGAACTCTTATTTTTCTTTCAGTGGAATGGGGTAAGTGGGAGACTTTTACTCTGAAAATATAATTACCATCACAGTTATAAGTGCCCACGTCAGTGCCCACGCCCAGTTAATAAATCAAAAATGTAAATGTTGAATTACAACTTAAACAGAAAACTTCTCTATGGTTTGATGTTTTATTTTTCAAAATTATAAAAACAATCAGCAGCAAACACATAGATTCCATTTATAATCATAATAAATATGTGATTAACATAAACTAACGTCACAATAGTAATTGAATAAATTAAATAGTGAAATAATTTATAATCTAAAAATGAATAATTGTGCAAAACTAAATCAGAATGTAAAAAAATAAAACAAATGAAAATATCCAACTTGTAGTTCTCACTCGTTTGAGGCCTCCGCTCACAACGCACACAGACAGCAAAGGCGCAGCAGCACCGTATGGCAGGACAGGTCCGGTCGAGCGCTCTGATTAGTCCACCTCCCGCATCCGCTCGCCTTTCTGCCGTTGGCCGGACCAATGAGGGCACCTGTTAAGTCAGCGGCATTCGGGGATGGACCAATCGGGAAGCTCGTATCATTCCCGCGTACCGGCAGACAGCGTGGTAGTCACAGTAAGAATTATACACGAGATGGGATTGAAAACGTAGATTAAAAAACAACATTTATTTCATGGTTTGTGCCTTTTAATTGTTCATTTTCAGAACTAAAATTATACAAACAATGTCAACGTGTACAGATTGGTCGCGTTTACAATCACAATAATAAACCACATCCCAACCGAACCACCTCAACTGGCTCCTTTCGACGCGAAGGAGCAGCGTCTCCCCTCCGAGCTCCATCCGGATGTCCAAGCTTCTCACCCTATCTCTAAGGCTGGGCCCAGCCACCATACAGAGGAAACTCATTTCCTATGATTGTTTTTGCGCTCTCGTTCTTTCGGTTACTACCCAAAGCTCATAACCATAGCTGAGGGTTGGGACGTAGATGGACTGGTAAATTGAGAGCTTTGCCCTCCGGCTCAGCTCCCTCTTCACCACAATGGTCCGGTAAAACGCCCGCATCGCTGCTGACGCCGCACTGATCCGCCTTTCCATCTCATGCTCCATTTTCCCCTCACTCGTGAACAAGATCCCGAGACACTTGAACTCCTTCACTTGGGGCAGCAACTCGCTCCTGAACCGGAGGGAGCAATCCACCGTTTTCCGGCAGAGAACCATGGCCTCAGACTTGGAGGTGCTGACTCAAGATTCAAGATTCAAGATTCAAGATTTTTATTCGTCACTTACATATACATACTTTCATACATATATGCAGTGAAATGTAATATCATCACGACCGCTTCACACTCGGCTGCAAACCACCCTTATCTATATTGTTTGGAATTAAGATAAAGACAATATATGTTCAGGCCTTGTTTATGTAGTTTTTTATTTCTGTATTGCTTTTAAAACCCAGGTCAATTTCATCTGAACAGTTACCGAAGGGTCAAAAAAGTGAACCTAATACGAGGGTGAAGGTTAATGTTATAACTATCTACAATTCAAGATGACATGTAACCAAACTAATTGTTTGTCATGGAATACACCCTTATGTTATAATAATAAATTGGCTATGAACCAGGGCTTGACATTGTTATAAATGACCCTGGTGCTGTCTCTGGGTTTCTTAGCGCAGCACGGGGAACAGCGTAATACACGTTGCGCACAGTGGTGTAGCTGTGATCCGGCGTTTTCTCCTCCTTCCTCAGAAAAACTACTTGTATTTTGGGATTTTGTGTCTTAAATTCCCTTTGTTAAATTAAACGAGCCTCTTAAAAACGAGACGTGTGGAAAATCAACAGGTAAATTTAAAGGAAATTCATCTGTATTAAATGTTGTCAGAGATTTGGCAGCGACTTCTGTGGCCGTTTTTCAAGTCATTCTTCGAGTTCTTTGAAGTCCTTATGTTTGAGTTTTGTCCAGAATTTTCAGAGTTTTGTTCAGAAGGTTCAGAGAGTATTTTAGTCTTTTTTTTAAAGGGGAGAGTGGCTGACCTCTAATGCAGCCGGTTCTGCACGTCATTTCTTTTCTGCCTTGGAATATGGATTTCTTGGAGGCCTCTAGAACCCAAATACATAAAAATAATGTAAATATTTCAAAACAAATACACGTTAAATACATGTTCCTTGTTTTATGTTATTGCTTATTGTTACCGGTAATTATAATTCAGGAAGTCGACATAGATATCTCTGAAATATCTATAAATTCTGACAGTGATGTTATGGGGTTTTAACTTTGTAGAAGGTACTCTGGTGCGTGTCAATTGTCTTCAGAAGCTTTTATATGCAGTATTTATAAAGGTTGCTGTTCTTTGTTAAATCCAATTGTCTTTTTTGTAAACTAATACCTGTCACCTTGTAACTTCCTATGGTTAAGAGTTTGTCTTATATTCCTTTAGTTAAAGTTCAATCGCAACTATGTCTGTGCTTGACAGTATCTTGGTGAGGTTGGGGTTACTGACTCATATGATCTGTGTACTCCGTCAACTTGCGCTTAGCACAACGACGTCTTCATTGTAACATACGTCTATGTGTGACGCCATCTTGGTGAGGTTGAGTGTGTCAGATTCGCCACCATACGCCACCCAAGTGACTTTTTCAGGGACCTCCGGCACAGAGACACAGACGATGGCGGGGTGATAATACCCGTTTATTGTAGAGATGAGGCTAGGTGGAATTAGCCCGTAGCAGATGGAACATGTCATGACACATCCTGAATGAGTGTGTGGATGGGGTTTTTAAAGCCCAACCAATGAGCATCAGGTGTGGCTGCTCAAGCCACCCCATCCACCACATTGCGATTGTTGATCACAAACTTCATCCACAATACTGAAGCGATCTGGATGAAACTCGAACGACACCATGTTGGATCCGCCCAAAAACACATCTTATTGAGATTGTCTGTGGTTTCGTCGGATCCATGACATCCAGATATCAGATAAGTACAGACACCACAACAAAACTCGGAGTTGGTTTTGCGAAACCCGAACTGGTTTATCCCTTTGTTCTCATATCTTGTGATGAGGTGTTTGCTCGCTTACATATCTCGCCTCTTTTTATGTCAAGAAATAATCAGAAATAAATTTTGAGCCAATCGTAATCATATTTCTTTGTTTAACGGTTCTCTGATGTCGCTTCTTAGCTAGCCAATCACAGCCTTCTTAGCCTTCATCCCTCCTTCTTTTGAAGATGGCGTTCATTTGTAGTTTTCTATCGGCTGCCAAAATAAAAACAAAAAGACGGATATATGTCGACTGTCAAATTTTAGGGCTTGCCATTACATGACCTCGGGAGCTTGTGTCCTCCGTGGCTCCATCTGGTGGTTTACAGAGTGTGCTATTTTTCAAAACTATTTTTTGAAGATCATTTTATATTAAATTTGGTGTGAAGTTGGTTGTTCTTGCATCGATTTTTTTGTATCACATATTAAGGGTTTTTATGTGGGGTGACTGGATTTAATCATAACAGTTTACTAATTAAACCACAACATTCCCCCCTTTGTGACTTCTACAGTCACATTCTAATGAAAATAACGAGGATCAACAAGAGATTATCAATGGTTATGTTGGATAACATAAGGATCGTCGATGGTAACAATGGACATGCAGGATATAATGTAGGCAAACATGCGGTACATAAATGTGCCGTAAGTGAGCGTATAATCAACCTACTGTATGTGAACATACAAAACGACTTTAAAATGCACAATCAAAGTGAGCATAAGAATGCATAAACCAAACGTAGTAAGTGTAAGAAACAAATCATGACACAACAACTGTGGTGAGTTTAGGGAGCAAAAACATAACAAAACAACTGTGATGAATATAAGAAACAAAAAATAACAAAAGAACTGTGATGAGTAAAAGAAACAAAAAAATAACAAAACAACTGTGATGAATATAAGAAACAAAAAATAACAAAACAAAATTGAAACACAGCGGCTGTGATGATCAGTGAGGTTTGTGGAAAACACTGGTGAGGGGTTTGTTGTGCATAAACAATGGAATGGTCACATTCGGTTATCATAAAAAACTGTAGATATGCGATAATATTTAGTGATGAAATAAAATAAGCAAAACCATCTTTTACGTGGCATAAACAGAAAAAGATTAACAAATGACAACCTTCAGTGAACAACAACCTGAATATAATAGGTCCACACAAATCCAGTTATCTGTGGTGACATATTCGCGGTGAGGTTCCCCAAGCAGCTGCTGAATTCACTGTAGTTCTTGATTTTGGGTGGAGATCTGCTGGCGCAGATCGTCATTGTCAAGCGTGGGTCTAGCTATTTGATCTTTGTGTAACGCCAGTTGCTTGAGGTGAGCCCTAGCTCTGAGGCGGGACCTCAGTCCTTGATTCCGCTGTTGCCCCTTGGTGCGTATTTCACGTAGGTGGATAGCTGCAGCTGGTGGGATCCTGGCCAGAAAGGGCTGGAAAGCCATCAAAGGCATGGCTGCCACTGTGGGGGGATCATCATCAAAGTACGGGTCTACTGTGGGTTGTGGGGCCTCCTTTGGGGTGTTACTTGGAGGGGCAGTGTCAGATGGGGGCTGGATGATGAGTTGGAGGAGTAGTCCATGTGGACTGGAGTTGCTGAAGCGTGGGGTGTGGGCCATGCATAGGGTACAGTGGTCTCCTCGTAGTTGTGGGGCGCCAGTTGTAGCCGTCTGCCTTATTGGTCACATCTCTGGTTTTGTAGTGGTCCTTCAAGTGGGACAGGTGGAGTTGCTTTGACCTAACCGCATTGGTCTCCCGGTTAGTATTTCATGCGGGGATCCTGGTCACGCCATGTAATCGTCCTTGCTTTCCCATCATCACTAATGGCAGGAATGAAACTCGGTCGAGCATATTTTAAAATAAGCAAAGCAATGGAGGAACTAGCGGGTGAGATTCGGCTCACCCTGGTGATCACACAGTACCAAATGGCCCTGCCACGACAAACTTTGGTTTGCCACAGCAATATTACAGAGCGGAATGCCTGTGAGCAGAGGAAAAAACAAGATTAGTGAGGAATCCTGTGTCCTCATCTGGGGGGGGGGGACAACCATCATTAGACAAGAGCAATATTATGAGGTATGGAGGCTTTGTCGGCGGCGTTGGTTCTAAAATTTGCTGTAGAGATGGGGTCAAGTTCATTCACATAAAAAACAAAAATAGGAAGATCAGAATGGAAGGGCTATGATGTCAAAACATTAAACGATATTCTGTATATTACAATCAGTTACACCAATCCGTATCACATTGGCCCGTACACATTCATGGAATCAGAATAAAACACGAGACGTTTACGACAGATAAAATCACAGACACGAAATAGACAAGCACAAGCAAAACCTGGACAAACCCAACCGGTTATATACAATATACAAAACACTGTCTTACACAAAAACAGATGACAGACAGACAACACAAAAGTCCTCCTAATAATTGTACTCATGAGTCTAAATCATCATAGTTGAACTCCTTAAGAGCTTCAGTAGTTAGATACGGGTGGGGTGAAGCCACAATGGCTATTGCTGCCAAGCAGTCATGTGAATCTTCACAAATCGGATTAAGAGAAGTTGGAGTAGGATCAGTGCACCCTTTGACATGACATGAGAAGTTAAAGTTGCACATGTTGATGATGGAGAGGTGTTGTTGAAAAGAAATGCGCTGATTTGCTTTGTAGCAAGATAGAGGCTACGGCATGTAATCAAACCTCGGCACCAAGTTTCTGAGTGTAGTATGCAACAAGACGTAATTCACCTCCATAAAATGGCAACAACACAGCTAACATGGAACCATCTCCCTCATCCACAGTTTTGCAATCCTGCAACCCAACATGGAGCAGGTGCACAAGCTTGTTTGAAAGCAATAATGGCTTGGCAAACGTTGCCTCATTCCACGATCCGAAAACAACAACAATCACAACAGCCCAGAAAGGCCATGCCAGGGTGCGACCCTGAGGAGGACAAAATAATAATAATAATAATAATAAAATAAATGTCATGACTCAAAAAATGAACGTTCTTTTATGCCGGCTGGAGTTATAAGGGAAAATGAAACTGTGACCATCTTGTACTAAGTATTTTAAGGAAGTCCTGCATATACATGATACAAGCAAATCAGTGAACTATCAACATTCAAGTTAATGTGCTGCCATTAATCAACTCAAAATTATTCAAAATAAATTTCTGTAATGTAGAAGGAAAAAACATTACCAAAGGCTCCACATAACTTCAACAATAAGTGAAGCAATTCTGTATTCTGAAAAATTGAAAAAGAAAATAGTCCCTTCATGTCAAGCCCACGGCCTCCTATTACCACTAGGGGCCGCTCATCTCCTCTGCCACTCCTTCCTCCTACACCTCCACACACCCTGAGTTCCATCAACCATCAGAACCCACTGTGTTAATTCCCTGGTCCTCCATCCACTCATCTCCAGATCCTCAACTAACTTACCTCTGTTGGTATCTCTCCTGGCTCCCTCTAAATCGGAGAATTCATTTGTTTGTTTTTGTTTGTCTTCGTACTAACCTGCCTGTTTCCCTTTCCACGTCCATTTCACAGTTATTATCCAATAGATTTTAAAACACACAACCGCAACTTTCACACATCCAGCCATCTGCCCAATATTACAATCAGCACCATTTACAAATAATACAGTCGGGCAACATCAGTCACGAAGGAATCGGGCCGGGTTCCTTTCCCCGCACCCCGGTACTCCAGAAAGCGATACTGCCGAGCGCCGCTGAGTGCGGCCCGGACTCCGCCCATTTTACATCCGCCGACGTCGCTTCTCAGCCGAGTGACCGACATTCAGTCGAAAGCGCCAGTTTTCACTTTGCTACCTGGGAAAGAGACTCAATGTCATTGTAGTGAGCTACAAAGCAGCGTTGTGAGTCATTCTGCTGGTCTCCAACTCTGCTGTATGCGTGTGAATCAACAACTGCAGACCACGATCCCCGCTTGATAATTGCACATCTATTACCAGAAGTTGTTAATAAGCATGCATCATTTAGATTCATCACTTTGCGGAAATGTTACTGCTTCCATTCCCACACACTTCCATTCACAGCCATAACGGCAATTTGCCAAAAATTATATTACCTCGATAGTGGGGAGATTTATGGAATGAGTTTTCAGAACATGGAGACCGGCTCCCATTCACACATAACACCAGTATAGGAACATTGCCAGTAAATTTACAGCTTTCAGTGCAATTGGGAAAGGTGCTGTAGTGATCAACACCAATACACCAACACCTCAGCATATGTTATTTCAAATGTTCTGTTTTACAGAAAGTATGTTTTTCTTTTGCCAATTCTGTTATTGCAATATAATCTCTTCCTGGAACATTATATTTTATTCTCCCAGAAGTTAATTTTACCAAAACATCATCTAGGGAACTTGTCTATGTGCAAACATTCTGGATCTTGCTTTCAAAAACTGCTGTAAAACTGATAGCTGCACACTGCCTGTACACTGCTAAATTTAACTACTTTTGGCATTTACTTTTAATGAACTGCCACTTCCTCATTCAGTGAGAAATTTTAGTTAGTTTTATTTTATATATATATATATATATATATATATATATATATATATATATATATATATATATATATATATATTAGTGAGTGTGTTAACTAGCTGACCTCAAAGATGTCTGGTTCTCTGAGAAACGACAGCATAGAAATAAATATCGGTGTCGTCAGATAAAGATCAGACTGAACAGAACGTCACAGAATTTGAGCTTTAATGAGGAAGTTGAACTGCACTCCGCACACCTTTCTCCTCCAACAGCTTTCATCTGACATCTGAGGGCAAAGGGATAGACACGCAGACAGACAGACACACAGACTGACAGATAGACAAAAACATAGAAAGAATGGCTAAACTCCAACTGCTTGGGGTTTTATTTCTAATATTTCTTGTGTGTGGCTGTGGATCTACAGGTAAGATTATTGTTAAATATGTTAAATCTGTGTTTGATGACAGTTGGTCGTTCCTTTTTTTTAGGTTGATAAGAACTTTGACAAATAACGTGGAGAGTGTTGCTAATTGTTTCAACAGGTTTATCTGTTTCTAACAATCTAATAATAATTCTTATTACAATTTTTAATTCAAATTCCTTACAATCATGCAAGTGTGCATATCATCTATGATACCAGGTTTGTGTAAACTGGCAGGAGAAAATATTTAAAAGTTAAAGTGTAATACCTTGTCTCTCTATAGAAATACCAGATGTCTTATTCATGAGCAATGCCAAGTAATTCTATTTAAATTGTGCTTTCACACAATTCCACGGAGGGAAAAAAATTGAAATATAACAATATATACATATGCCAGCTAGGGTTCCGCCGAGCAAGTAAGAAGCAGGAGATTTAATTGATTTCACAAACAACCACCAAAGTGCTTGACATTTTATCACTACACCACCGTCACGACAGGCATATTATCATGCCTGGCACACACACTCTCACTCCTGGTTCAACAATCATAACATAATCACAACACATACAAGTGATTACAATCTATCATAATGCATGTAACATGGCTAACTAACACTAACAACGGCATAACAATTAACATTACTGTAACTAAGAACACATAATGCAATGCCTTCTCCCGACAACCCCAAAACACACAATAAACAAAGCATGCTGGGAAATCTCCGCCCCACCTCTATTCCCCAACACGCTACATTGCCCCCACCTGGCTGGTTAGCTGTCCCCAGCATCCTCATGGGTCCACCACAAAGTCCCTGAGGTGTTGGGGAAGTTGACACTTTCACGGGGCCCGCCCACGTGGCCCCTCAGCTGCTTCCCGTGGCGAGGCACAGACTGGAGGCTGCCCCTCTGCCCCTGACTCACCCTCACACGGAGCCAAGGGTCGGTAGGGGGCAAGCCGATCAAGATGAAGAACCACCCCCTGGTTCCTTTTGATCAGCCGCACCCTGTACACCACACCAGAGAGTCTCTCAAGGATACAGGGGAGTACAGGGTCCCACCCAGTGGCTCATCAGCTTCGGGGACAGGCCTTTCTTGCTCTCCGGGCTGTAGACCCACACCTGCGCCCCCGAGGCAAAATCCTCCCCTTTGGCGTGCTGGTCGTAAGCCGTTTTCTGACGGGACCCGGCATCGGCGAGAGCCTGCCTGGTCAGTTCATGCACCACCATGAGCCGCTCCCCAAGGTGGTGAAAATAGTCCATGCCCGGCTCCCCAGCCACCTCTGGTTCAGGGGGAGGGCCAAACACCAAGTCCACAGGGGTGCGGAGCTCGTGTCCAAACATGAGGGCTGACGCAGTGCACTTAGTGGATTCTTGCACCGCTGTCCGACATGACCAAAGGACCAAGGGCAAATGAAGATCCCAATCTCGCTGCTGGTGGCTCGTCAGAATAGCGAGTTGGGTCGCCAACGTGCGGTTAAAACGTTCGACCAATCCGTCACTCTGTGGGTGCAGCAGCGTAGTGCGGGTCTTTTTAATGCACAGACGGCAGCAGACCTCTGCAAACACCTGAGCCTCGAAGTTCCGACCCTGGTCACTGTGCACCCCGCACCGACAGAACATCTCATCCACCAGCCGTGCGGTGGTGGTGGTGCCCTCTGGTCAGGTACAGTGTAGCTTCAGGCCATTTGGTAAAGTAGTCCATGGCTACTAGGATGTAACTAACACTAACAACGGCATAACAATTAACATACTTAACAATTAACATTACATAAAACAATCCCCTTCCCCGATGAGGTGTCTGGAAGGTTTGAGGTGAATAGGTCACTGAGCTCCCAAAGCTGAGATATAGTGCGGTCATAATATTAACTATGTTATTATTAGATTTATTGCTTAAGAACGAGAACGTCAAGGTTCTGTTTAGAGGCCCTATGGGAGAGGGATTTTGTTTATTCCTCCAGCTCGACCAGAGGAGGAAATGTTTAGACTTATGACAGGACATAGGCTGAGCAGGCACCTATGGGTTGGAACCAGATGTGGTATGTTATCTCTGTACAACTTTAAATGCGAGTGCAGAGCGTCACTTGGCAGAGATTCCATCCGGCTCGGGTCTCTCCCAGGACATCCATGGCAAGTCTGGTTTGATGCGGATTTGTGTAATAAAATTATTATTTTATTCAAGTCAGTGTCAGCGGTCACTCCTTCAATCTTCAACACATCACAGCCATCAAGAAACTAAACTACACCGACAACCCCAAAACACACAAACACAAACACAAACACACAAACAAAGCATGCTGGTTCACCCCCCCATATATATATATATATATATATATATATATATATAAATATATATATATATATACAGCTATATATGTATATATGACATACAGTATATAGATAATATTGAAGGGATACTCCAGTTCTGCATGCTTACTGTATTAGCTCAATGCAGGGCTGCAGAGGGGTTCAACTAGCCTAGCTCCTGTGAAATTAGGGAAATTCACGTTCCAAGGTCTCAAAAGCGATTCAGCTTTTTGAAGCGGTAGATCTGACTGTGTTTAGTTTTCTCTTTTTATCCATCCATGAAAACCTGATATCATATATAAACATTGAGAATTCTGTTGAGTCACCATTGGCTTTTAATTCACCATTCCATTGAATCCAACACCATTTGCATACGTGCATCATTCAAATAGTTTCTTGAATCAAAAATCCTCCTTGCGCTATTTAAATATCAGCCATTTCCTGAGTAAAATGAACTAATTCCACCTACAGGTATTAATAAAGTACACAAAGAAATCTACAGTATTTCCTGCTGCTGTTTCTCCTCAGATCCTGCCATAGTGGATCTCGGTTCAACAAAGGGAGGAGCAGTGGATTTATCATGTTCTAACCTGCTGGACGATCAACCCAAATGTCAGAAGACAACATGGCTCTTTGTGAAAGATGGTGAACGTGAAGTGAAAAAACTGGCTGAAAATGGGACCATTACTGAGATACTTCAAAAAAACAGACTGAGCATTTCTACCCCAAGCTGTTCCCTGGTGATAAAGAATTTTAAAGAGGATGATGCTGGCATCTACATCTGCCGACAACACTCAACTCCAGATGACTATTTTGATTCTGTAGTTTATCTGTCACTTCAGCAGGGTGAGTATTTCCATTTGAATAAGTCATTTTTTGAGGCTTGGTTTAAGCAGTGGTGAAAGATGTTCCCACACCTTTTACTGGATGACTCTAGTAAAGGTGCAACATTTCTATTTCACCAAAAGTTGATATGAACTGGTTCCCAAGTGTCATAATGTCCATAATAACAATATCCAGCGTTCTGATATAATACCACACAAAGTACAGTGAAGTACATTTCACCCCAAAAAACGACCAAAGCTGGTTTCACTGTAATTTACAAGGATTTGATGGAAGGTTGATAGATCCAAAATGTTGTGGAGAACAAAGTATATTTTGTACTTAATTACATTCCACCACTGCATATAGGTTAATTATTATTATATTATTAATATTATATATACTATTATTATTTTTTACATTATTATATTTCTTCTTATTATATTTCTTCTTCTTATAATTATTATATTACTATATTTACTATTATTATTATTATTATTATTATTATTATTATTATTATTATTATTATATTAATTATTGTTATTTTTCTTCTTCTTCTCCTTCTTCTTCTTCTTATTATTATTATTATCAAAATGTCAGTCTCAGGATGTAAGAAATTACATGTTTGAACTTGAAACTGGTATTTTTTCACTTTCTGTCCTGAAGCACCGCCACCCAACTCAGGGGCTCCACCACCAAACGGTATTTAAATGTTGCAAATATAAATGTAAAGATATTTGAAGTGTCTTTGTGACAAGTTAAGGAAATAGTGATGTGTGGTTGGTGTGTTGAGTTGTTTCCTGAACTATGAAAAGGGGTTTTTCCATCACAAGGAAACAAATACCCTGATGCAAAATGAAGAAACAGTGGAAGTAACACAGCATGTAAAAGCATGTAAGCACTGGCTCTTAAGTGTACTTCAAATATTAAAAAGAAAGTACAAGAGAGTTTTAAGGATTGAAAGTATAACTACTTATGTCATATAATACTTCATAAAGTACTACTGTACCGTAGTACAGTACTAGGCTGCTCTACTGCAGTGGTATTCAAACTGTGGGGCGGCACCCTAGTGGGGCGTAGAGGAATTGCAAGGAGTCTGAGAGAAAATGAAAAAGAAAAAGTAGTTCTTATATATTAAAGAACTGGTTTTGTTAAGGGCTTGTTATTTTCATTTAGCTCATTGAAAATAATTATAATTTAATAATAATAATTTATTTATTATATATTTGTTATTCCTTTAGGGGGACAGTAGCTCGGGAGGTAGAGCAGGTCATCTGGTAATTTGGAGGCTCCTCCTGCATGTTGTAGTGTCCTTGATCAAGACACTTAACCCTCATTGTTCCTTATGACTGGTTCACCTTGAACTATGACATCTGCTATAAATGATGACCTCATTACTTTGCATTAGACACTTTTTTTGTTTGTACATCTTTTTTGGGGGGGGGGGTGTAAAGTCCTTGAAATCCTCGGGAGGGGAGCTCTACTGAGTCTTTCCTTGGCTGACGGTGAAACTCGTCGTGGTCGGATGTTTTCTACGTGTTTCAGGTTATTTTACGGTCGCTGTGGTGGCTTCAGTCCTCGCCGCCATCGCCATCGTCACCGCTGTAGCCTCCGTCATGTGTTGCCAGAGACGAAAAGGTGAGAAAAACAGCTTGGAAACAGTAAAATGCTGCTGAGTCAAACCCATAACAGACTGAAAGACTTCTCCTTTCCTCTCACCACCTCCACCACCACCACCACCACCTGTGCAGGAATCTGCAAATCACAAGACAATACCATTGTGAGTTGAATATTTCATTTAAAACATCAAGGGGAGGTTTAACAGACGGGATTTCATCTAAATCAGGACTAAGATAATAAACTTCAGTGCATCCGGAATTTAAAAACACCTTTCTAAGCCGTTGCTTCATTTTATTTGAATTAGTTCCAGACTAGGAAGTCCTGGACTAAGGTGGTAAAGGACTAGTCAGCTCCTTCTGTCTGGTCTTAGTCCAGATCAACCTGCTCCACCTGGAACCACGCCCCTTCACCTCATTTCACTTCACTTAGACCTCGACGGCCTCTAATCTTCCTTCTGGGAATCAGACGTTTTAAACCCAGACTGGAGCAGGTCTGACACTATTTCACACTGAGAAACGCCATTTTACTGAGTCCAGATTAAAAGTGGGATTTAGTCTGGGATTCATCTGCGTTCGTCAAATCTATATACACCCTAGATTGTATATTTCATCACCAATTTTTAAACAGTTTCGTTCCATGTATGTATACCATGATGAAACAGCATGTTGATACCAAGAGTGTTAGAAGTTCTATGTGGCTTTTGGTTTATTTAAGTGTTGGTGGAAGAAGTACTCACAACTTTTACTCAAATTAAAATTACAAAATACCCAAAAATGGTAAATTCTTCATAAAATAGATGTTTATTATGACACTTATGACACAATTGCAAACACGAATTATTTTGCATCGCAAGGTGCAGGAAAGAGGTCCTGTCTACGCCTCCATCTCCCTGCAGAACAGGAGCCAAGCAAAGGTGAGTGGCCCCATCCCAACCTGTTGATCCTCCCAAATTTTGCAAATTGCAACACGCTGGTGTCTGCAGTTATTTCCTGTATTTTGTTTACAAGCAAAATGAAAAGATGGCAAAAAATAAAATGTTTTGAGAATAGAAGTCCTAAAAAGTCAGTAATAAAAAATACAGAGATTTAGTTTGTTGTCTGTCTTACCCAGATTCAGACGAGAAACTAGAGGAATGTGAAATGAGTATTTGTTTTGCGTTTGGTTTGTCGTGTGTTTGATTTCTAGGTTCATGACACTGAAGACAAAGTGACCTACGACACAGTGAAGCAGCCCTGCCTGGGATCCCAGCTCCCTCTAAGACCACAAAGCAAACAAACAACATGAGAGTTTGAAGTTAAAAAATGTTGTATGTATATATTTTAGTCGTAGTCAACCATTTTCTCCCGTTGCCTTTGTTGAGACGTTGATGAAGGGAACCCACAATGGTTACATTTCTAACTATTTGGGGTCATTGTATGTGAAATACGTGTTTTGCCACACCATGTCAATTGACGTGAGGCTTGTACTTTTCTTTTTTGGAACGTTGACACCTTTCAGAAGTGTTAAAGAAAATGAGCTACGGCTGATACAGGGTAATAAATAGTCCGAGCATTATATGCAATTGTACCTTCATACACAAGAGGGCGAAGTAGACCAACTATTACCCTTGTTTTTGTTCATGTGAAACTGAAGTCAGTGGTGAATGGATGTCATGGATCCACTGCATTCACAGACAAGAGGAATAAAATGTGTATTCGAGGCGGTCCCGACATGTCATCGTCCAAGTTTGATCCAGATCGTGTTGTGGATAATATATGTACAGTATGTATCTATGTATGTATGCATGTATGTATGCATGTTTGTATGTTTGTATGCATGTTTGTATGTATGTATGTATGTATGTATGTATGTATGTATGTATGCATGTTTGTATGTATGTATGCATGTATGTATGTATGTATGTATGTATGTATGTATGTATGTATGTATGTTTGTATGTATGCATGCATGTTTGTATGTATGTATGCATGTTTGTATGTTTGTATGCATGTTTGTATGTATGTATGTATGTATGTATGTATGTATGTATGTATGTATGTATGTATGTATGCATGTTTGTATGTATGTATGCATGTTTGTATGTTTGTATGCATGTTTGTATGTATGTATGTATGTATGTATGTATGTATGTATGTATGTATGTATGTATGTTTGTATGTATGTATGATGTTATTATTGTGGAAAGATTTTGTAATTTTAAATTTTTTTTTCATCATCGCCGCAAAGTGCTTGCATGCGCAAATTATATCATGCACGGGTCACACGATAGGATTAAAGTCTAGTGATTGGTCAATAAGCATCAAAAGTCCCATGGTTCCGATCGTATCACAGTTTTGAGTCACAGATTGGATCATTTTTCAGATCAGCAATAAAATCTAAGAAAGGGAGTCAAATATAACTTTTCTTTAATTTACATTTTTAAAATGTTGATAATAATAGATTAATAATAATCATTATAATTTTTATAATAATAAATAATTACACTGTAACTAGGCCAGAAACAATGAACTTCTGCAGTAACAAATCACACGGCAACAGAGAGCCCATGCACATTCATCCATTGAACTTTAACGAAGGGCCGACCACCCTGGACCCTGTGAACTGCTGCCTCCAGCTATATTTTTATATATGTTAGGCAGGGTGAACAATGTCTATGAATAAATGAATGTTGAGAATAAATGTAGATATAAATACATTTGAAGCATAAATATATTTAGTAGAATTGGTATAATTATTTTTTATAAATAATTATTTATTCATAGATATGTCATTTTTTGTCCTCTGATATGTCAACTTTTGTGTTGAATTGATAATTATCGCTGTATGTGTTCATAGTCAAGTTCAGATATTAATGCTTTATTCCATAGAATTTTATTTTGGTTGATATTACTTCATTCTTTTATTTACATGGTACCTTTTTTGTCTTACCATCATGCACGACTGTAACTATTCCCAATGTGATATTTTCAAATTTGCCTTGTATCCTCAATTGATCATGCACTTATCTTTATGTGAGAATAAACTTTTATTTTGTGCTCCAATCACAACTATTATTTTTCTTCCAGTGGAATGGGGCAGGTGGGGGACTTTTACTCTGAAAATATAAATACGATCACAGTTATAAGTGCCCACGTCGTTGAATCAAAACAAATCTAAGTTGATAAATCAAATATGTCAATGTTTAATTACGACTTGAAAAAAAAACTTAAAGGTAAAAAACAAACATTTTTCTCTATGGTTTGTACTTTTAATGTTAATTTTTTTTCAATTATACAAACAATCGGCAGCAAACACATAGGTTCCGTTTATAATCATAATGAATATGTGATTAACATATCCCAACGTCACAATAGTCACTGAATAAATGAAATAGTGAAGAAATTAAGGTTCTAAAAATGAATAAGAGCGTAAAACTAAATCAGAACGTCTCACACCGCACACGCCACAGGTCCGGTCGAGCGCTCTGATAGGTCCGCCTCCCGCATCCGCTCGTCTTTCTGCCGCTGGCCGGACCAATGAGGGCGCCCGTTACGTCAGCGGCAATCCTGGATGGGCCAATCGGGAAGCTCGTTTCGTTCCCGCGGTCCGGCAGTAACGGCGTGGTCGCTGCAGCGCCAGAGATCACAGCGCGAGTTATACACGAGATGGGATTGAAAACGTCGATTAAAAAAACAACATTTGTTTCATGGTTTGTCCCTTTCATTTGTTCATCTTCGGAACAAAATTATACAAACGATGTCCGCGTGTACAGATTGGTTGCGTTTACAATCACAATAACAAACCACATCCCAACGTCACAATAGAAATTGGGATCAAACACAAAACAAATACAAATGTACGAATACATTTAGAAAGATAGAAATTAATTACAATAAAAAAAAATATATATATCATTTTCTGTAGTTTTCACTTGTTGACGCCTCCGGTCAAACCGTAGGCCAATTGGGAAGCAGCGCAAGCTCCATGCGCGGCGTGACCGTTCAAGCCGGACGCTCCGATTGGTCCAATCAACAACGATGCCCGCCTTTCTTTGTTGCCCGAACCAATCGGGAGAGCCGTAGCGTCGGCGGCCGCCGCGGGGGGGGATAGGCGGCGCAGCGGCCGGCGACAGCGGGATCGCTGCACCGCGGGAGACCACGGCGGGCGGACGGGCACCGGACACGGATTCTTCCCCCGCAGGAGCGAAGCCGCTTTCATCCAGGGGCGATAGCGGGCACCGAGGCGGCGCCATGGAGGCTTACGTCGGACGGGGAGACGTTCTCCCGGGAGCGCGGCGGCGGGAGGTAACGGGCGGAGGGGGCAGATAAGGAGGTTGAAGTTCCAGGGCGACGGTACCGACACCCCCGGGTATGAATGGGGCTTTGGTGTCACCGCGCTGGGGGCTTTTTTTGTTTCGTTGTTGTTGTTACCCGACGAGAAGCCGCTGAACTCGGAGCTCCACGTCATGGGTCTGGACCCGTTGGGAAACCCGGCTCGGTCGGGTCAATCTGAGCAACACTAGCATCAGAATGCGTGGTCTAACCACCGCTATCGTAGTGCCTTTTTGACTTGTTGTTTTGATTAAGCACCACCAGGTCAACATGTGCTCCTGATTAAAACTACACCCGCGATGAAGCTCCTCTAGTCCCGCCGGTGGTTCTCCGCCTCTCAGCGCCATGACCGGCCCCAACTCCCCGAGCCGAGCCGCCACCTCCCCGGCCAAGCTGAGTCGGCACGGCCGGTCCAAGAGCAGCAGCTCCCGCTGCCTCCAGCGCTGCGGCACCGGGGAGGAGGGCTCCTCCTCCACCGCCGCCGCCACCACCAACCGCGGCCCGCGGTCCCCCGCGGAGCAGCCGGAGGAGGAGGAGGAGAAGGACGGCGGGGTTCTGTTCTACGTGAACCGGACCGGGTTCCCCATCGAGGCCGCCACCTGGGAGCGCATGTGGGCGCACGTCTGCGCCGTGCACCCCGAGGGCCAGGAGATGGTGGATCGGATCCGGAACGCTGCCTACATCCCCAAAGTGAGTCCGAGTTCAACCACCGACCGACACCGGTTGATCCCCGCAAATGTGCGTTGGATTCTGTATAACTGTGGTTATATGGAGGTTATTATGAGATCAGTGTTGAATTTAATTGAAATGTCTTAAGTAAGTGTTACATTTAGCTGTGATACCCGCAGTCAGCATGGACACCACACCTGCTTTAATGTGCACAGGTGTTTGCACTGTGAGCTCTGAACCAGGGGTTCCCATACTTTTTATGGCAAGGCCCCGTTGACACACTTTGCAGAGGATCCCCCCCCCCCCCCACACACACACTACATAAAAATGATCTGCTTATAATAAATTGTTGTGGTGTTTGTATTGTGTAAAATTAGACCCTCACACCCCAACCCTCCCTCCCCGGTCGAAGACAGTGTTTAGCCAAGATTAGAGGATGGTCGGTTACCACAATAAATCTTGTTGTTTTCACCCCCTTCCATAAAGTGTTATCTTCCCCTGAAAGCGCTTATCGACATTCAGAGATGTGGAACGGGCAACTTTAGAGCAGTCCCTCCCGGCGTCCCTCCCGCAGAACAGTTATTTATTTATTTTTTTAATTCTTTTTTTCCACGAAGATGCAATTTCCTGCTTTCCGGTGCAGTTTGCCATGCGGTTTGATCCAGTAAACAATGTGGTTTGGTCCCGCCAGCTGGCTGCACCAAACAATGCTGGTTTAGTGGGGCGGTTATATCCAAAAGTATCCAGAACACATTTAAAAGTCTGTTCTTTGTTTGAATATCTCGAGGACTTCCAGTTAGGTGAGCTGAGGACGTTGTTTGGGTTTTCCCCCCGGTGGCAGTTATACCGCTGACAACGGCCACATTCATTTAAAACATCCTGACCCGCACAGCGCCAGGGAAAGCCGCGTGTATTGACAAGTAACACGCGTACTATCGAAGTGATCTGGAGCTGTGCTGGGTTGGATGTTGGCGTCTGCCCTCTGGAATTCGAAGACGGACCGGAGGAACGCCAGAAGATTGATTCTGGCGCTTATCTTCCCGGGTTCTTCAGCGGGGATGTTCTGCTCAGGGCGGGGGAGTCCTGCCCGCGGTGTTTCGGTTTGGAATATTATTACTCAGTTTGCAGTGACAGGACAAAGACAGGATGGACGACTGTGTGTGTGGGTGTGTGTGTGTGTGTGTGTGTGTGTGTGCGTGCGTGTGTGCGTGCGTGTGTGCGTGCGCGCGTGCATGTGTGTGAGCTCAGGTTTCCTCCTTTCGGCTGACTAATGGCTGTTGGTGGGGGAATGTATTTTGTGTGTGAGTATTGAGCTCACATGGCATGCAGACTATTTAACCCTTCGGATGCCAATGTCCCTGACGCATGCTCTCATGTTTGCACACACACAACTGAAGAACAGAAGGAATTTGCACAGCACATTAGTTTTGTCCGTCTTAGATGGTGTTACGTTATGGACCTTGGCCCTAACCTTTAACGCTCAGCGCACACTGTAACACATCACGGCACCACGGCCAGCCGCCGAGCCGGCCACGCTGCCGTCCAAACGTTCTTCGTACATTTTCTCTTTCCCCACCAGCGATTTGGAGGAATGCCTGTTTTTGTGGCGGCGTTAGCGCAACGGGCCCCTGTTCAGAACCGTTAATTGGCCATGTGGTCGTTATAAAGTTCCGGTGCCCGAGCGCCACGTAGTCCCGGTTCCAGGGACGCGTGCATGCGCAAACACGTGCACCATTGGGGCCTCCGTCTGTTGTGTTG
>NC_137189.1:47504404-47514404 GCF_960531495.2 Zeus faber | reverse complement strand
CGTCCCGTTAAAGGCAGGACGACGTTGACTAACCTGCCTGTTTCCTCTCTCTCTCTCTCTCCCTCTCTCTCTCCCTCTCTACCTCTCTTCCTCTCTCTTTCTGCAGCATCCTGTTCCCTCTGTGCCCAACTTCAAGCCTTCCATGTCCGTTCCAGATTGGCTGGTGGCCGTTCAGAACTACATGAAGACTCTGCAGTATCCTTTGAGACGCACACACACGTGCACACACACACACACACACACACACACACACACACACACACACACACACAAACTAGGGCTGGAATAAATCATACATTTCATGGTTGGTATTTTTTTTTATCTTATACTGGCCCATTACGCGACCCCTAAATTCGGCCTCTGCTGAAACGAGCCGCTTTGGCTCCCGTCTCTTTCAGGGCTCCCTCCCAAAAAGCCCGCTTCCTTCTGATTGGCCAGCCTCTGGAGGTGCGCCCAGGTGCGTGCCCTCTGCAAGCTTTCACTGACTTCACCTGTCAGTCCACCGAAATCTGTTTTCTGAGCAAATTCGAGGCGAGAAATAAGCACATCCAATTGCCTCGCCGCGGCAACGGGAGCAGCGCGGACTTGAATTATGGAAACGTCGGAAAATGAAATAAATACAATAAATACTACTTATTATTTAATTATTTAAAAATAAAATAAATAGGCACGCCGCGGCCTACGGTGACCTAACGTGGACACACACACACACACACACACACACACACACAGAAACAGAGAAAATACTTACATTTCCCTCGTCTGCAGTTTTCTCACGGACAGTTGGTATTAATTCCTCTTTCTTTTAAGAATTGTGAGTCCTGTTCTAGTTTGTTCCGGCTTTCGTTGCTGTTCTCCAGACTTGCGGGAGACAGGGAAACCGCGCGGGGATTTTTTTTTTGTATCACGCAAACGTCGGAAAATAAAATAAAATAAATAAATACATCTACGATAAAAACAGACTATTTTTATTGGTTTTGTTTGGAGAAACGCACAGCGGATGGGATGGAGCAGATGACCATATAAGGAAATCCGTGACCAGCTGACGTCAGCTCGTGCAGAGTAGAAAAAAACCTTTGGAAACGGTGCGTTCAGAGCGGTCGGAATCCTGAGCGCTTTGTTCACAGCGATTCCTTTGTCATTAGTTTACCTCATTATTTGACACTTTGGCCACGTCTGATATCAACATTATATACATGACAGAAAATAAGGAAAAGCACATGTCCCCTTTAAAATGACAACAATATAAGAATAAAATAATATTAAAATAACTTCATTACCATAAATATAAACAGTTCACCAAAATTATCTTTCCTCATTGTCGCCCCCACCACCACCACCACCACACACACCCTAATTAACATACTGTTGCGTAGCGGGAGTCCACCAAACATTGCGAGCCGACTTTCACGCTGCAGATCCTGGATAAACGACTCAAACTGGCAACATTGCTCTCCGTGTGATTCAGCTGCAGTCACAAGATGAACTTCAAGTTCCGACCGTCTCATTAAAGACATGGTCCCCATCTACAACACGGAGGAAGACAGATTTTTTAGTGAGCTGCCGAAAAACTGTGACACCGTGAGGCGCTCGGCTGGAGGTCCTCAGCACAGAGACGTGACTCAGAGTCACAGATCAACGTCTGAGCCGCTGCGTCCCGGTCGCGTACGATCTTCTGCGGCGCATCATACGCTTGGCTGAGTAATGCACCATGACAGTGGTTGTATCACGGTAATACCCGGGCGTTCGAAAAGTCTTAAAATGTCTTCGATTCAGTGTTATGAATATCCGGCCTTGAAAGTCATTGAACGGTTAAATATTAAATCGGGTGGGGTCTTGATTCCAACTTGAACATTTTGTCCGATCTTATTTATTAGAGGTCCAAACGAGTTCTTCCGACGTTATAAAGAACATTTTGTCTCATAAGGTTGTTTGAAAGTATTGGATGAAATGCTCTGACACCTGGAGACTGGATCTGCTTCATCAACACCTGGAGCCTCTTTTGAGTTTAGAGCTGGGGAGTCTCAGAGCGCTCGTCGTATTTATTGGTGACGTTTGGTGATTGCGACGTCTGATTTCAGTGATTTAGAACATCCACCGAAACCCCGAAATGAAAGCACATAGTGTGATCGAGCCGTTTGATTTGAAACATTCTGATCTTACTTTTAGGCCGTGACACGCAGCACAAAAACACACACGATGCTCATCCTGCAGCAGAGGTGAGCCTGATGCGTTTTGATGCTCTGCATGCGTACAACACACGCACACGCACACACACACACACACACACACACACACACACACACACACACACACAAACACACACACACACACACACACCCACACACACACACACACACACCGCTGCTGCGGTAACAGGCATGCCGGGCTGAGTTTACGCACCTGTCGGCTGGAGTTAACGCTGCCGTGGCTCTCGCTGCGGCCGGCGTTTCTCCGGCCTCGCAGAGGATTAACATCAGCGTCCAGAAAGCAGTGCCAGCCCAGAAAGCAGTGCCAGCCCAGAAAGCAGTGCCACGCCCAGAAAGCAGTGCCAGCCCAGAAAGCAGTGCCACGCCCAGAAAGCAGTGTCAGCCCAGAAAGCAGTGCCAGCCCAGAAAGCAGTGCCACGCCCAGAAAGCAGTGCCAGCCCAGAAAGCAGTGCCACGCCCAGAAAGCAGTGTCAGCCCGGAAAGCAGTGCCACGCCCAGAAAGCAGTGCCACGCCCTGAAAGCAGTGCCACGCCCAGAAAGCAGTGTCAGCCCAGAAAGCAGTGCCACGCCCTGAAAGCAGTGCCACGCCCAGAAAGCAGTGTCAGCCCAGAAAGCAGTGTCAGCCCAGAAAGCAGTGCCACGCCCAGAAAGCAGTGCCACGCCCTGAAAGCAGTGCCACGCCCAGAAAGCAGTGCCACGCCCGGCGTCGGTGTCTTAACACAGATCTGTCTTCCACCGCAACCGGATCCGGCCTTCTGCTGCTCACATAGGTTGAGTCTGCAGGTGGAGGGCGGGAGGGAGTGAGGGAGGGATGGAGGGATTATTAGGGAGATGGAAACGTTATTAGAAAGATAGATGGATACTAGATGGAAATTTTAGGTTCTATTTTAATATTTTTTTATGGCATTTTTTAGGGTTACTCAGTGTGAAGTTGAGAGATATCGTCCCCACTTAAGTTGAGAAAACGGAGAACATTTTGGATTTTCTTTTCAAAGTTGACAAACACAGATAGAAACATTATGAGATGTATGGATGGAACCTTTAAAGAAACTGCTACATTTTGGGAATTTAGAGAATGAAGTTACCACTTAAATTGAGAAAACAACATTTTAAGGATTTCATTGAAGTTTCAACCAATATTTGATATATGTATATATATGTACATATATATCATCATTTATTTATTTATTTGTTTATTTATTTAGTTGTTTGTTTATTTATTTATTTGTTTGTTTTTTTAGTAATTTATTTGTTTGTTTGTTTATTTATTTATATGTTTATTTATTTATTATACTGTAGAATCATATTAGATGGATGGATGCAGGGCTGTGCCATGAGTCATTCATCATCGTCTTTTCTTTTCTGCAGCAGATTCAGATCCATCCGCTGCTCAGCCAACTGCAGTGTTCGCTGCACTCACATATTTTGACACTTTTGATTTTTTGTTTTTGTTTCATTTCAGCTGTAAATAGTAGCAACAAAGTACAATAGATGATGAGATTCCATTTTGACATTTTGACTCCCACTTCCCACATCCAGTCCCGCAGCAGGCCCCACAACTCAAAAAAACCCAACAAATTAAAATGTGATTATTAAACCCAAATCTCGCCCCCACAAAACTCTACATTCAATGAGAAGACAACAGTGGAAATAATAACCTCTATTCAACAACAACAGGGACCGAAACCTCACTTGGAGATTGTCATCTGTGGAAACACCAGCGTGGTCGGCGTTAGAATGACAGATGAGGTAACATCGGTTTGAATGACCGCGTCATTGCCACTTTCCGTCCGATCCTCCCTTAACGGCGCCTCACCAGATACAACCACACCGGGACGCAGTTCTTCGAGATCAAGAAGAGCCGGCCGCTGTGCGGGTGAGCGGAGACACAAAAACTCAGCCTCACGCCGCGTTTACTGCTGTTGTCGTCAGAGCGGCCAAGAGCACGAGCGAGGGCGTCCCGTCCAATCGGGGGGGGGGGGACGTCGCCCCGGGCCCCCCCCGCGGCGCGCGAGCGCAAGCGCGCGGCAACAGAAGCAGTGGATTGGGTTGCGGACGCAGGCTCGTTTGGATTGCAGGTGTTTCGCGGAGCGGGTGAATTGTAATAACCTTCGTAATAATAAACGGGACGATAACGGAGGAATCCAGCCGTGACAGTCACAGCAGGCTCAGAGACTCGATCCAGTCACATGTGTGTAATACTCCCGCCAGACAACACTCCCGCTCTGTTTTTATTTGATCGTGTTTCCAGTTGTGAGCGGACTGTTGTGGCCGATCACCGAGAGGAAGAATCGGCCCCGTGATTTTGTTTTCCTTTTTTACAATTTGCCCCGACTTTGGATCAGGTGCCACCTTGTGAAGCCTTATGTAAAGGCAGGTTGCAGTCGGCTCTGTCGGGGGCAAACGGGGAATCTCTACGTGGGGTCCTCACCCGGTGGCCCCCCGGTTCCGTCCGATCCGTCGGCGTGTACGTCCCATAAAACCTCTCAATGTGTACCCAAGTCTCCGTGCGGCGCTTTTATTTTGAAACGCCGTTTCCAAACGAGGCGTGTCGCCGCTGTGATGTCATATCCCCCAAACGCCATATAGCTGTTCTATGGTGGAATGACAGTAGATCAAAGCAAATCTTACCGTTCCCACCGTATAAATGTTCCCCAGTTGATGCTTTTGTGTCGCGGTGTACTGACGCGCCAACAGGCAGGAAGCGGAGCCCGATTGGGCGAGAGCGCGGGAACGAGAGAAACTCAAAAACAGCGACCTGCAACGGCACGCGGCGGCGAGGCTTCCCCAGCGTGCACTGCCGTGCGTGTTATCTTGAGGTCAAAGGCGTCGGCGAGAGAACGGCCAGCTAAGCCGCCCCTTTGGTCGGTGTCAACGGTTGTCATGGCAACCGATGGGCCGCGTGACGTCGCCGACTGTATTCCCTCCTCCTCCTTCTTTTCGCCTTCCCTCCTAATCCTTCCTTTCCCCCGCCCCCCCCACGCACCCTCTCCGTCTATTCTCATCCTCTCTCCCCCTCTTGCTCTCTCTCTCTCTGCCTCTCCTCTCTCTCTCTTTCTCTCTCCCCCTCTCTCTTCTCTCCCTCTCCCCCCTCTCTCTCTCTCCCTCTCTCTCTCTCTCAACCTTAGGTTAATGGAGACAGCCAGAGAGATGATCAGAGAGTCGCTGCCAATCAAATGTCTTGAGGCCGTAATCCTGGGAATGTATCCTTTGCTTGCACGCCACACGCACGCACGCACACACACACGCACACACACACACACACACACACACGCACACACACACACACGCACACACACACACACACACGCACACACACACACACGCACACACACACACGCACACACACACACACGCACTCACACACACACACACACACACACACACACACACACACACACACACGCACACACACAGGCACCGTCGGGCTGGAAGGGTTAGTGTGTTATCTGTGGGTGAAATCGATGAGACATGTTGCTCTCATGGCCCCCCCCTCGGCTCCAACAGAACCTTGTTGCCTGGCAACAAGCTCACTTCAAAGTTTGCCCCTCCACCCCCCCGCGCAATTTCCATTTCACAAAGCAGGGCTTAACTTTTAAAGATGCAGAACGTGGTGGATATGATACGGGTGGGAGCGGGTATTTTTAACCGGATATCTTAGTGGTGTCGTCAGTCATGTGGGGTGTAAGTGGAATGTGAAGGAATGTAAAAAGTTGAGCGTCGGTCGTGTGTCCGGACACCACCCGCCAGGCTCCGTCCACCACCCGCCAGGCTCCTTCCACAACCATCCCACAAACACTCAGGTTGAACAACTCCGTTCCGGCGCGGAGTCCAGGTCGGGCCTTGTCGGCGCGTCTCCCGTCAAGGACGCGGCGGGGTCCAGTCAAAGTGTTTCATATCAGTCATACGATGACATCATTGAGGGTCAAGGGAGTCAAACGGAGCGAGGCGACGCGGAGGTCTTGGAACATGACTCGCTTGGGTCTTTCTCTCTTTTCCCAGTTTTTTTTGTTCCCGCCCGAGGCCTGAAGGGTCTTTTGAAAGCTGTTCTCGGAGGGTGTTTGAGGCTGCGATTAAAAGGTTTATAAATAAAACTGGCCAGACTTTGAAAAGGGAGGCGACAGATGTTGGAGAGGGACGGTGACGGTCGCGGCCGGCTGACCGACAAGAGGGAGGCCCCAGCGAGAATTGAACTCGCGACCCCTGGTTTACAAGACCAGTGCTCTAACCACTGAGCTATGAAGCCCTGATGTGGTAGACACACCCAGAGATAGTGACCTTTAGGGGCCACACCCGAGCACATACCCAGCGCAAACAGGCGAGCGTGTCCACGACACAACACGCCCAGCTGCCTGGATGCCGACTGTGTGACTGTGACTGTGACTGTGACTGTGGCCGCTCGGATCGTCCCAGTTAAGATATGACAGAGAGAAATGGGTGCATGGACTCTGATCTGAGCTCCTTTGAAGGACAGGTCTTGCTGGGTTTCAACCAAGGCCTCGTTGTCATGTTGGTTCCCATCGTTTATAACTCATTTTATGAAGGCGCAACGGAACGCTTTACTGTTGAGAAACTTAGCGCTCACCTGCCGCTTCTCACTGTGCTCGGACACAGTCCAGTGGGGCAAACGTTTGAGCCTTTGAAAACCTTAAATCGCCTTTTTTGGAAAATGGTATTTACACGTTATTTTTACAGAAAAAAAAATGGTGGCTAAGAGTGCATTTTATCATGTTTTTCATGTCGTCTTGTTCGAAAAGCAGCGGAACAATGGTGAAGCGTGTCCTGGATGCTATTTGGAGGGATTCCCCAGTTCAGTCAAACGAAAACAGCAAACAGTTCAAAGTTGTGGTGGGAGCCACCCTCGGACCACAACAAGCACTGAATCGCAGTCACCGTGCAGAATTTGACGGTACACGCCGGCA
Source organism: Zeus faber (assembly GCF_960531495.2). Classification (NCBI taxonomy): domain Eukaryota; kingdom Metazoa; phylum Chordata; class Actinopteri; order Zeiformes; family Zeidae; genus Zeus; species Zeus faber. The sequence goes on along the minus strand of NC_137189.1, from coordinate 47,507,272 downwards.
CGCCGTGCTTTCTCACACGCGGCGTCTGAAATGTAAACGTTCCCTAAAATAGCAGCTGGAGGGACAGCACGAGGTGGGAAGCCGAGTCACAGCAGCCGGGCAGGAGGGTTCACCGAACCGCGGCTCCGAGCACAGCCGGGCGGCTTCATTAAGTTAGTGTTAACCAGGTTTTAAGTTGATTGAGTTAGAAAAACAAATGGATGCCGTGTATTGGAATGAACCCTGGTACTACATCAGATTTCCTCGTAAAGTGTGTCGCAAAGCGTGCAAATATTTGAGGAACATTCATTTGTAACGTGGATATTAAGGTGTTTATTAGAACATCTAGAACCGTAATCCTTAATGCCCTGAAAGACAACGTTGAACCATACTGCAACGTTACGATCGCCAAAATCCCGGACGATATATCCGGCCTCATGTTGTGTGGTGTCAGCGTCAGTTTCGGTTTCGGGGGAAGGCGATGGAAATGCGCTGGGCTGGGCGCGTCACCCCAAATACTCTGAGGTTTTAAACTAAACTCGGTCTTTTGACTCGTTCGTCCTCTCGATCCTCATTTTGTGTCACCGCCCTGGATTGTGGCCATTTTGGACCTTAAACTGTAGTGAATCACGTTGGAAAGGTAACCACATCACGTCGGCTCTTGTTGTTTCCTTTGACTTTTGGGGAAGGTCAAACGGGCCCTCGCTGGCTACAGGAATGGAGAGTAATAAACAGAGGGAGAGAGAGAGAGAGAGAGAGAGAAGGAGGGAGGGAGAGAGAGAAGGCAAGAGGTGAGAGAGGGAGCAAGAGCAGCCTGGAGGAGAGAGAGGGAGAGGGAGAAGCCAAGAGATGGAAGAGAGAGAGAGAGAGAGAGAGAGAGAGAGGGAGAGAGGGAGAAGCCAAGAGATGGAAGAGAGAGAGAGAGAGAGAGAGAGAGAGAGGGAGGGAGAGAGGGAGAGACTTGGGGGCTGGACAGAGGAAGTGAGAGGGGAGCGGCCGAGGTGGAGGAGGGAGGGAGGGAGAGGTGGAAGATAGAGAGAGAGAGAAGCCTGGAGGAGAGAGGGAGAGGGAGGGAGGGTGGAGGGAGGAGAGCGGAGATTTGATTGAATTTGACTGTGGTAGCTCCCGGCGTGTGGTTTATCATTTGGTGAAGGATGAAACCTCAAAGTCCCTTCCAGAATGAACAGATAGACCAGGACCGACGACTACTTAAACAGGGAAGGTGATAGGGCTGCGTTAAAGAAAAAAGTGAAAAAAAAGAAATATATATATATATATATATATATATATTTATTGTTTAAATTCTCAAATCGATTTGAAAATTGTACTATCAATACTTTGTCTAGATGTCATGCAACCATTTCCCACTTAAACTAAACACCACCACAGTAACAAATGAATTGATAGGATAAAATTCTGTATTACAATTTGTATTAGAATTCTAAATTCTAGAATTTAGAATTAAAATCGCATTAGAAATGGATTTTTTTTTTTTCTAATCGGAATTTGTTGCGTGAAATATTTCCAGAATGCACGTCAGGTGTCGGCAGCACGCCGTGTACAAAACGTCATTAAATCCATCTGGAATAGAACCGGCAGCCTTCGTTAGGGGATCGAGCCTGAGACCCCAGCCGTCATGGACGCAGGATGAACACATGAAGGATGAACACGTTAAGGATGAACACGTGAAGGATGGACACATGAAGGATGAACGCATGAAGGATGAACACGTTAAGGATGAACACGTGAAGGATGGACACATGAAGGATGAACGCATGAAGGATGAACACGTTAAGGATGAACACGTGAAGGATGGACACATGAAGGATGAACGCATGAAGGATAAATGCATGAAGGATGAATACATGAAGGAGGAACACATGAAGGATGGACGCACAAAGGATGAACAGATGAAGGATGAACACCTGAAGGATGGAGACATGAAGTATAAACACATGAAGTATGAACACATGAAGGATAAATACATGAAGGATGAACACAAAAGATGAACACATGAAGGATGAATACATGAAGGATGAACACATGAAGGAGGAACACATGAAGGATGAACACATGAAGGATGAACACATGAAGGATGAACACATGAACGTACAGGAGCCTCGTCAAGCAGCTGCCACATCATACTGAAGTAACAAGGGAGCGGTGCAGGATGAGTGTGATGAAAGACGACATCACTGTGAACCCAACCACAGGACAAACGCGGGGCCCAGAGGCTGCACATCTCCGCGGGGCACCGGCCGTTCCGAGCGGCCGTTCAGCGACGCCATCAAGGCGCCTTTTCGAAAAGTCGCGCCGGCCGCGTCCAAGCCTTCCTGATCGCTAACCTCCCACCGGCGAGGGGGAGGGAACGCGATGGGCTTCGGAGCGGACGGGTGAAACGGGACGGCGAACGGACGGTCGCCGGATGGAAGGTTAACTTCCACCGGGTCGGAGAGGGGGATTAAGGAGTTCCAACTCAAATTCCTGGATGGATTCCACCGCCGTGCCCTCAGGCTGCGGCCATTTTACAATGGAGGCCCTTGTGCCGGGCAGGGCCCGGTGTCCGACTGCAGGAGTATGAAACAAAACCAGCTTTGAAACGGAGGATGCGTGTGCAGAACAACACCGCCATCGCTACAGAACCAACCCCGTGTGCGGCGGTGGCGGCCGCGGGCGGCGATATAATAACATGTCTGTAAAGTGTGATTGTCTTCAGCGCGGCTGCGATTGGAGGTTGTGATGTTCTCTGAAGCCGACGCAGTCAGGAGTTCAGTTCGTTTTTTTTATCTCTCTTTTATTTTTGTTTTTGTGCCGACGTTGCCGCAGTTTTTACTCGCCGGCTCTCTCAATATTGTTTTGGTCGGAACAAAGTTTCGCTCCTTTTTTTTT
>NC_137189.1:47461904-47496904 GCF_960531495.2 Zeus faber | reverse complement strand
CCCCCACCAGCGCTACGCACACCGCCGAGATAAATCGTACGTAGATTTATCTACAGCTGGTTCTGTCTCTCTCTCTCTGTCTTCCTGACTGTTTTTCCAGGTCGAAAAGAGTTTAAAGTGACTGTGTGTGTGTGTCTGAGTGTTTAACTTACACACACACACAATGAACCAATCAACCCCCCCCCCCCCCCACACACACACACATCTTTCATCTCACAATCATAATGACAGAAACCGTATCACACACACACACACACACTGGGTTTGTGGAAAAATCTGTTAAATGGCTCTGCTGGGAGCCTCATGTCGTTCCTGATACCAGAATATGTGTGGCTGTGTGTGTGTCTGTGTGTGTGTGCGTCTGTCTGTGTGTGTGTGTGTGTGTGTGCGTGTGTGTGTGTCTGTGTGTGTGTGTGTGTGTGTGCGTGTGTGTGTGTGTATATGTGTGCATGTCTATGTGTGTGTGAGTATCTGTGTGTGTGTGTGCGTGTGTGTGTGTGTGTGTGTGTGTGTGTTTGTGTCTGTCTGTCTGTCTGTCTGTCTGTCTGTCTGTCTGTGTGTGTGTGTGTGTGTGTGTGTGTGTGTGTGTGTGTGTGTGTGGTGACTCGGCAGCACGGCAGCTGTTGATCCGACCCGGATCACTTTGCGATCCGATACGCAGCTGACGGGACACAAACATACACACTGATGCTGTGTGTGTGTGCGCGCATTTGTGTTTGTGCTGAAGGAACGATATTCCAATAGAATCCGAATATTAAAAAACAAACACCATTCGAACGCCGAAATTGCCGTTCGATTGTGTATTATTTAAATAATTGATCATCAACGTATTGGCTTGGAAATATTTCCCCGGAAACAGTGCGGCAAGTCCGTGTCGGCAGAAAGGACCGAGCGCCCCCCTCCTCCGCCGCTTGACTGTGAACGAGGGACAGTGTTGAGCCTCCACCACAGTGTCCGCACACGCCACCTCACACGTGGTGCGATGAAGGTGGGAAATGAACCCCAACATCACCCACGGAAGGCCCTGCGGTGCGTCCCACGGCACCCCTCTCAGACGTCGACCGCCGGGACGTGAGAGCGCGGGCGGGATTGTTCCGCGGGCGACCTGCTCCACAGCGGAGCAGCGGCAGGAAACGGAGTAAATCGATTACATCCAGAGGTTTCTGTTTGCTTTGTTTGGGGAAAACATGGCTCTGATCGGAGCTGCACCTCACAATCATACGCCCCCACCCCCCCCACCGTGTGTGTGCGCGCGCACGCGTGTGTGTGTGTGTTTGTGTGTGTGTGTGTGTGTGTGTGTGTGTGTGTGTGTCTGTGTGTGTGTGTGAGACACTTGAAGCGACCAGTGGAGGAAGAAAAAAAAGAAGCCACTACACTGAAAACCAAAAAACAGAATCTGGACACATTGTACATGAGTCATGAGTGTGTGTGTGTGTGTGTGTGTGTGTGTGTGTGTGTGTGTGTGTGTGTGTGCGTGCTAGACAGTTGCTCCACCGTGGTGTTTGGGATCAGAAGGTGGAGGCTCCACCCCGACACATGAAGCAGCAGCTGAACGACTCATCGGTTTCCTCAAAGCTCTTCTCGCCGCGAGAACAAGTTGAAAATAAACCCTTCAGAGTCAGATGCTCCTCAGCCCTCCCCCTGCTTCCCAAACCGCCACTGACACACACCTGCACTGGTGCCCTGAGCTCGTCCCTCCGTCCGTCCGTCCCTCGGTCCGTCCCTCGGTCCGTCCGTCCCTCCGTCCGTCCCTCCGCCTGTCCCTCGGTCCGTCCGTCCGTCCCTCCGTCCGTCCCTCCGCCTGTCCCTCCGTCCGTCCCTCTGTCCCTCTGCCCGTCCTTCAGTTACTTGGGGGATATTTTGCAGCAGCTGTGTGTAGGAGACCTAATCCTAATCTGCTGTCTCACCTCCTCTACTCCCCCCCCCCTCTACCCCCCCCCTCTCTCTCCCCCACTACTTCTCTCTCCCCCCGCCCCCTGTACTTCCCCCCCATCTCTCTCCCCCTCTACCCCCCCTCTACTCCCCCCCCCCCTACTTCTCTCTACTTCTCCCCCCTTCTCTCTCCCCCTCTACCCCCCCTCTCCCTCCCTCTCTCTCGTTAATTCTCACTTTCCATCTTCCAGTCTGACGTCTTATTTGTGCCGCCTCTTTTTGCTCTGTCAGAGGGAGAGTGAGGGGGGATGGCCGTAGGGGGAGAGGATGGACGGAACGGGTTGTGGCGTGAGGGATGGGTGGAGGGTGGAGGTGAAGAAAGGACGGGGGGTGACGGGGTGAGAAAAGAGGAATAGAATATCTGTCAGCTCTCCTCTCTGTAAATCAGCTTTAATGAATAACACCCCTTGAAGTGATGGCGTGTGTGTGTGTGCGTGTGTGTGTGTGTGTGTGCATGTGTGTGTGTGTGTGTGTGTGCATGTGTGTGTGTGTGTGCGTGTGTGTGTGTGTGCGTGTGTGTGTGTGTGCATGTGTGTGTGTGTGCGTGTGTGTGTGTGTGTGTGCATGTGTGTGTGTGTGCGTGTGTGTGCATGTGTGTGTGTGTGCGTGTGTGTGTGTGTGTTTCTCTAAGCTGAGGGAAGGATTAAATCGATGACTGTCGAGTTTCCACAAACTCAAAAAGCCAAAAACCTCTTTCTTTCTTTTTCTTTCTTTCTTTCTTTTTCTTTCTCTCTTTCTCTCACTCCATCCATCCTCCTCCCCTTTTCCTCTCCCTCTCTCCTCCCTCACTCCATCCTGATGTCGTACAGCTTCTATCCTCTTCACCTCCCCGTCTCTCTCCCAAATCCCCTTCAGTGTGTGTGCGTGTGTGTGTGTGTTGCATTGAGCATAAAGTTGAGTTTTTCAGGAAACACTTCCCCAAATGTGTTTGTAAACAACAAAATGCATCCAAATCTTTTTCTTTTTTGAACGCAAAGGGGGTGATGTCGTAACCATTAGCAACAGCACCAGCTGCAGGTTGAAGTGTGTCACTGCGACGCGCTGGTGCTGATGCTGATTGGCTCACATTGCCGCTGACCTTTGAGTGGATGGTGAGTGACATCACACCAGGAAAATACTTAGTGAACAAAACAAAAACTTTTTGGATTATACTTGGTTTAAAAAACATTCTTGGCCATTTATTCATTTTACCACAGGCCAGATTTGACAAACATTTAGAATCTGGATATTTGGACTTCAAGTACGCACATGTATACCAGGTAAGGTATCCGGTTTGTAAAGATTGTAAAATAAAAATTATTTAAAAAAAGAATCAAAGCTAAATTTGACAAAGATATTTACATAAAACCATGTAGATAAACATAAAATCTAAATATAAAGTGCGATAAAACAAATAGCAAATTTATGAAGGAAAGAAAGAGCTGTGTGTGGAATGCGGGTTGCCAGGTTGCCACTCGCAGAGCAGCGGTTTGATTCTCCGGCTGTGTGGTGTCGTGCACGTCCAGGAGCAGCGCAGGTTAAGGCCGATGAGAGGCTCATCCTGCTGCTGGTGCAGCTGGTGCTCCTGGTGCTGCCGGTGCTCCCGGTGCTCCCAGTGCTGCCGGTCCTGGTGGTGCTGGTGCAGCTGGTGCAGCTGGTGCTCCTGGTGCTCCTGGTGCTGCTTGTGCTCCTGGTGCTGCTGGTGCAGCTGGTGCTCCTGGTGCTCCCGGTGCTGCCGGTGCTGCCGGTCCTGGTGGTGCTGGTTCAGCTGGTGCTCCTGGAGCTCCCGGTGCTGCTTGTGCTCCTGGTGCTGCTGGTGCTGCTGGTGCTGCTGGTGCTGCTGGCCTCCACCATCAGAGCTCTTTACAGTTATTAATGGGCAACATGTCCCAGGAGGGGATTTCAACTCGGTCACTCATTTCACTGTTTTTCTGTCTCTGGCTCCATGCCCTTCTACTATGTGTCTGTCTCTCCTTCTACCTGTCTATCTCTCATCACTTTATTTTTTTTCTGATGCTACTGTACATGAAAAGTGCTGTGTAAAGTTATTTATTATTATTATTATGATTATTGTGATTATTATTACTATTTTTATGATTATTGTGATTATTGTGATTATTATTATTATTATTATTATTATTATTATTATCATGATTATGATTATTACTATTATTATGATTATTATTATTACTATTGTTATGCTAATTATGGTTATTATTATTATTTTAATAATTATTACTATGTTTATGATTATGGTTATTATTACTACTATTTTTATGATATTATCATGATTATTACTATTATTATGAATGATTATTATGATTATGATTAGGATTATAATTACATTATTATGGTCATTATGATTATTATTAATAATAATGTTATTGTCTGTCTGTCAGGCCTGCCTCAGTGGAGAGGAAACCTGCGGAGCTCAGCACCCTCAGCGACGGCTACCAGATCCGGATCTAAAAGCCCCGGAGACCCCCAGCTGCACGGGGGGGGGGGGGGGGGGGGGGTGTGTCTGTGGACACCAGCGGTTTCTTTTGGGACAGAAAGGAAGAAAAAAACCAAAAGGAACTGGAGGGAAGGTTTTACACTTTGTATTTATTTATTTATTTATTTTTGAGCCGTTTCCTCTCCCTGAGCAGTGGCACATTTCAGCCCCGACACCCTCCACCGCACTCGCACTCAGAGGGTTGCCAACGGTAACAGGGGACCCGACGAGGAAAGCTTTTATTTGTTTGGTTTGTTTTTTTCTCTCCGAGGCGAAGGTGCGACAGTAGTCCGGTGCCCCGCCCCCCCCACCCCTGTCCGGCGACCGCTCTCGAAAATGCGCTGCGTTGGGAGAGCCGGAGCCGACGCTTTTGATGCCCAGTTTGGAGATCTTTTTTTTTTTTTTTTTCGTCAAAGTTTCCTACAAATACAAAGAAAAAAAAAAGAATAAAAACCTATGCAAGTGTCAAAGTATCAGCAAGCGGCGGCGGAGGAGGAGGAGCTGCTCACGCTGAGTCTCATCTCCTGGTGTTCCGTCATGCTGTCCGGACCGGAACCTGCTCGTTAAACATCTCCTTGTCATTGAACCTTGAGCGTCGTCGCCAAAGCGAGCGCTGCGACGTGGCGGAGCGGGAGGAAGCTCAGTCGCCAGGCGAGGACGGGAGGAGACGGACGCTTAGGGAATGGAGAGGTGGACGGTGTAGGGTTTCAGGAAAGACCATAACCAAACAGATGCAACGGAGCGAAGATCATCTGAGAAGCACTGCAGCAAAACCTCCCGCTGCCGCCCTCCCTCCCTCCCTCACTCTGTCTCTTGGCTGCCCTCCCCTCTTCTATATGCAACCCATTTATTATGGGCTGCCAGGAGTCACGACACTGCTTTTGTTACTAATAACACAGTGCTCTCTCCAGCGGCTCTAAATAACGGCTCAAAGAGCTTCGCCGCTGGAGAAATGGAACGTGCAGTATTTATTGGTTTTTTTTTTGTTTTTTTCCCGAAACCGGAGTAAGAGCCGCGGATGAAAGGGAGGGAGATCATTTCATCATGACAACAACGTCCAAGACGGCTGACACCCTCATGTCGGACTAGGAAATCCACCGTCACCCTGTAGCTAAAGAGAGCTCCTACTGTGTTGTAATTGTTAGGTGTCAGCCAGGTCTGCCTGTGTTCACCTACTTCCGCTCCGCCGCCCCGCTGGCTTTGCTTCCCGCGGCTGACGGAAATGTGCGACGTCTTCCAAAAGTTAAAACAGTAGCATATGTGCGGTGTGGGGATGGGGTGGTTTGAGCAGCCACACCTGTCCTGGGTCTGGGTGATTGGGGCTCAGGATCAGCGTAGCTGTACACCTGTTGCTCGTTGTTGGTTCCCTGTTCAGGTGCCAGTGCGGCAGTTTCGCCTGCCGCACTGGCACCCGAGTGGTGTTTTCAGGGACCACCGGCACAGAGACAGACGATGGGGTTTCACACACACAAGTTTATTGAGAGTGGCTGCGTGGAACAAGCCCGGAGCAGATGGACACATGTCATGACAAGGGCTCCTCTCCTGAGTGAGTGTGGGGAAGTGGGTTTTACCTGTTGCTCGTTAGACCAATCAACGAGCAACAGGTGTACAGCCACACCGATCCTGGGCCCCAGTTACCTAGACCCAGGACAGGTGTGGCTGCTCAAACCCCACCACCCCCACACCACAATATGTTTTATATCCGTAACAATCCGTATCTGTGAAGTGGAAAATGGAAATCAGCGTTTAACGTTGTGCGGCGGGAAAAAAGTCCCACCGCAGCCCTGCACTGAGCAGCTGGGTTGGAGCTCTGGGTTGATGCTGTTTCCCAAATCCAGACGTTTGGCTCAAAATGCTGAAGCGGACTTTTGTTTTCTGGACCTGGAAGACCCACCTCCGGAAGTCAGCCCTGCAGTGGCGATGTTGCATTCGTTGGTGATTCGCGTGGAAGAGCCGAAAAAGGGTGCAGAGAGACCGGCAGGGGTCGCGCAGGTCGTCAAAGCCTTATCAGTTGGGTTCCGGAACCGGCAGTCGTTTCGTCGCCCGCCCCGAAACACGCTCCTCCGCTCAGTGGCCTTGCCGTACGACTGTATGCGAGATGCGTGGCGGGAATTCTCCCGAGGTGGGAGGCGAACCTCTCGAGTTTGACCGCCCGGGTCTCCCCCGATCGAGGCCTTTATCAGTTGACAGCAAAAACGGAACCGAATCTGAAAATGTCAGGTCAAGCACACGACGCGTACAATAACTCCAAACCCAGGCACAGAGTGAGCCACGCCCTCCGGCGCTCCGAGACAGTGACCGGACATTCAGCCGTAAGAGGTGTTACGTCATACTTTGTTCGCCCGTCATATCAGCATGTGCGTGTGTATTTATGTCATTATGTCATTGTATATTTCAGTGTGAAGTCCAAAGAGTGTACAGGTTATTTAGACAGATCCTTCAGACAGAAACAAAGCACAGACATCAGACTTTGTCAGCCGTGCTTCACCCATCAATCATTTAACAACGGTGAAAACTGTTTCAACCCGCCTGTCGCTCTGAACGCAGACCTGCTTGATTGACTGGTTTTGTGCTCGTCTGAAGGCTTTTTGTTTGCGGCTCGCGGGTTCCCAAAAACCGTCCCGGCCCGTCCCTGTCTCCTCGGGAGACAGATTGATGCCGCTGAGAGGCCGAGAGCAGCGTGATTGTTTTTCGTTTGAGACGCCCGTTTTTGGGATGTCCGTTCACGTGCCAGAGCAAACCGTTGGTTAATGATGAAGCGGATGCGATACAGTGCAAAGGACCCAATTCTTTTAAATGACACGGCCGTTTGTGTGCCGGGTGATCGGTCTGCGAAGGAAAAATTGAGGGAAAAATAATAGTTATTTTTTCAAATACTTAATGAGTAGTGAATAACTACGCCATCGGTAAGACCACACTGGTGTTTCACTGGGTGTTTACCAGTTTGTTACTACACAATTCTTTGTAATGTCGTACATTTTCCATCTGTTTTACACACATTGCTGCTTATAATGTACCAGTCAGTTACAAATTTGAGCTATACTAAATATATTGTTTATATTTAATTTCTAATGCGGTGACTGATTTGTTTTTGTTATCTGTGGTGCTGACACCTGACCTGCTCAAACCACAGCACCCCAGCACCACATAATCGAATTCATCATTAACCAAAAACAGATATTTTGTCAAGATTGTTTTTTTGTATTATTTCCTTTTTTTTTTTCACGTCGATTGTTTCGTGGCATTTTCCCGCCTCCGTGGAGCCGCCGCTCCCCACGACACCAACGCAGCTTCAAGGTTTCCTGGTCCAGCAACAAGCTATGCACAAGCCCAGACAGCCAAATACAGTCGCTATAAAGAAAGAGAGCACTCTTCCGGGCTCGCTGGCGTCACCGGGGCATCCGACCCCGACTCCATCCCGATCGGGGACGTTCGCGGCCAGGAACCGTACGCGTGAAAACGGAAGTCGTCCTTTTGAATCTGTCCCGACCCGTCCCGTATCGCCAGGCGTGTTGAACTCCTTTTACGTTCCGGTTTACAGCGAAAAGCAAAAAAACAGACAGACAAAAAAAAAAAAAAAAAAAAAAAGGTGGAAGTTTTCCTGCTCGAGTCATTTTTCTGATTCGCGGTGCTCCGGGAAAGACGCGGCGTCCGCCTGCAGGTTTCTCACGTTACGTCCGGGAAAGTCCTCCTCTACCCCCCCCCCCCCCCCCCCCCGCAGCACAAACCAACCAGCCGAGCATCACGTTTCTATCCACGGCTAAAAGGTTGACATCGCTCCCGGCGCGCCACAGAACGGACACCGACGTATTTTTGTACTACTGTAGCGTCGAGGTTCCAGCATCAGCCACGGAGAACGACCGCGGGAACCTGACCTGAGGGACAAACGGGAAGGAGAGGACGACCCGACGGTGCTGGACGGAGGAAGGACTCTCCCGACTGCAATATGCTCCTTCCACGGTGGAGATGAAAAACGCTGCTTCCCCCTCCACGGAACTGGCAACCCAAAAGCCACTTGGAAGCTTGTCCCATGACCTCCGTGCTTATGGACACTTTTAAATTATTTTTCCTCTTTGTTTTGGGATTTTATTTTTTTTGCTCTTGATTTTTATAAGCCTTTTTTTTTTTACATATATATATTTTTTCTTTCTTGGAGTGATGTTTGGCATTTTCATCATTTGAAATGAACGTTATGATTCTTGTATTTTTATTCAGTGATTGTGCAGAGGGGGAGGACAACACGTCTATTCTTTTTACGAAGGCCTTCAAAATGCTGTCCCCTCCTCTATCTGAGCGTTGCCGTACTGTGGAATGTTCTGTTCGGGTATTTTTCTGTTTGAAGGTACAATCTGTAGTTTCTGCCTCTGGGGGTCGTAGAAGCAATACAAACAACAGTACGACACCGTGGCTCCTCACGTAGCGTCCGGTCTACCCCGGAAACGTACACCCGTAGAGGGTGAAGGGGATGCGACGCCCTGCACAGCCACTACCGACCGTACATATCAAAATGACGGCTTTCTCCGGGTTGGAAAATCAGTGGAAACGTTTGAAATAATGTAAAAGTTCACAACTCAACAAAATATGTGACGTACCGCGGGTCTCGTGGTTTTTAGACATTTCAATGCGGAGAAGTTACACATTGTATCTTAGTTTTTATTTTATTTTATTCTATTTTTTTTTTTTGGAAAATGATTCAGCGGCCGTGCCTAAACAGTTGCCTCTTTAGCCACAGAAGGGTCTCGTCGCCAGGGGAACCTGGACCCCGGGGACTTGCTGGAAACGTTGCCGTCAGGGTCACTGTACAAACCGATGGAGAAACACAAGCTCTGCGGGTTCCCGTATCGGCAACTGCCGCCAAATGGCTCTTTCCGAAATTCAGATTTTCCGAACAAAAGTCGATATCATTATAGATTTATCTGGAGTATCGTCGCCCCTCGGAGGCGAGGAGCTCCTCGTCTCACGTTTCCCCGGGAGCCTCCATCTTCCGCGTGGACGGAGACGCTCCCGAAACGACGGAAAAGGCTACGTTTTCTTGATTTTGAGGCGGACTGAGATGAAGCAGGAAAGCTGTCGTTCATCGCGGGGTCCCGCTCAAGTGTTGGCTGGACAGGACGGAGGAAGTTTGGAAAAAAAGTGTTCTAACGTGGTCCTGAAGTCCTTCCCTCCTCATCCAGGCTGAAAACGCACACACGCACACACGCACACACACACACGCACACACGCACACACGCCATAACTGTCCGCAGGAGGCCGGGGGAGCCGGGGGGAGTCGGGGTTTTCTGTCTCATCCCTCGGGGGAAGCCGCTCCACATTTCTTACAATCCGTCCCAGGTTTTCAATTTGAGCGCGATTGTTTGTAATCGCCATGGAAACCCTACGCTGAAGTAGGCGATGCGACAGCATCCCAGTTTTTGTCAGCTGTAGCATGTGTTCTTATAATAAATGATCTATGTTTCTAGCTCTGTGTCTTCTCGCTCCTTGCGTCACATCGCCCTGGAAACCGCAAAACCAGCTCCAAGCCACGGCGAGGGAGTCGTTTCGGACCATATCCTGACATCTCCAACACTTGGACGGACGCGAAAGTGGCTTTTTTCTTTCTTTCTTTTTTTTTTTTTAAGAAAACTGCCAGGTAACATAGCTCCGCCCTCCTCTGCCCTCTGGGGGATTTGGGGATTGGTTGGGTTGGATATTAAATGAATGATTAGTTTGTTTAAAAGAAATGCACTTTGTGCGTTCAGCGTTTTGACTTTATTTACTCATGTGCTTCTCTCTTTGCTTCTCTCTTTGCCGTTTCCATTGTTGGTGGCGTGGTTGTTGGTTATTCCACGTCAAGCTCCAGCGTCTGTTCGCGAGGGTTCTTTATATTACGTTTGTTGAGGCAATTTTTGCGCGAAATTGTGTGAATTACAGTTCAACAGAACAGCCGCTCAGCGTGTGAGACTGAGGAGCGGCTTCGTCCGCATGAAGAGGCGAAGCGACGTTTGCAGTCTCAGCTTTTGAAGAAACAGGGAGAGAAACCTGCGTCGCGGAGGAAGGAGGGCGGGGCTGTTTGTTTATCACCACAACCCAGGGACGCTGTGGATCAGGGTTTACTTTGTGACGTGATAATCCGCTGCCGAACTCGCCCGGCAGATTTATGGAAAAATAATCCTTAATTTCTCATCTGTGGAGCGGCACAGGGATTAGAGGGAGCCGGGGGTTCACCTCTGTAGAGAGAGAGTGTGTGTGTGTGTGTGTGTGTGTGTGTGTAAGGAGAATACAAAAACACTTTAGAACACACACAAACCACAGCCTCCTGTGGTTTGTGTGTGTGAGTGTGAGAGAAGTGAAGTATGAAGTACATGGCCATCAATAACAGCCTTGATAACGCCCCCTATAATAATAACGTTCTTTTCAAAGATGTTCTTCCTGAAAAGTCTGAATGGAATGAATGACCTATTGGATTTCACACACAGTATGTATTACTTTGGTTTACAGTGGAGAAAAAAAAGAGGAAGAAATACTGGACTTTGCAAGACTTGGATGGTTGTAGGAAATAATTGGATTTCTAGAAGGTAAATCTCTATTCAATGAACTCAGCAGTGGTGAATCTAATATGATAATATTATTATTATTATTATAGATTATTATAATTATTAGATTATACAATTTATATATACAGCACTTGAACACTCAAATGGTTGCGAAGTGCTTCACAGATTTAATAAGACAAATAACAGATAAAAGCCATAATTAATTTGACTAGTTTGAATGAAATATGCTCTTACATTATCAACTTTATAAAGGAAACTGGACGAATAGATAGAATATCATTTTATTTGTATTGATTGATTGATTGAAGGACTTGTCAGTTTCAGTGATGACCCTGAGCTGTGTCGGCAGGAGCTTCATGCTCCTGGGTCCAGGGTCTCCCAAGGCAAACAGGTCGGGGGTTAGAATCCAGACGGACATCAACCCGACCCCTCTATGAACATGAAGACCGGGTTTACCCTGCCAGGTATGCTTGTAGCGTGTATATCCACCGAACAACGGCTCAGAATATTCAGCCCTCTTGGAGGAGGTGGGAAGGGGTGATGGAGGAGGCCGGGCTCACTGACTCCATAGTCAGTACTGGGAGACTTCAACGCTGGGCAGCGATGAAGGAACCCGGAGGGGCGTGACCTCCTTGATCCGAATCCGAGGGGTGGGTTGCTATTGGACTTTCTGTTCTAGTCAAGGATTGTCCATAACAAACACCACGTTCAAACATAAAGATGCTCACGAGCCGATGGGCCCCAGAGCACCTTGGGCCAAAGGTCAATGATGGACTGTGTAGTCGTTTTGGCCGACCTGCGGCCATGTTCTGGACACTCGGGTGGAGAGAGAGGCTGAGCTGTGACCTGATCACCATCTGGTGGATGAGATGGACGGCGAGGCTGCCAGACAGCCCTTTTGATGTCCGGGATGACTTTAACCTCTCACCTCCCGTAGAGCTTCTACATTCAGGAGGAGGGATGGAGACGTGGAGTCAGAATGGCTCCTGTTCAAAACCTCTTGTAGAAGCAGCTGTTAGCAGCCGTGGTCGCTGCCTCCCACGGCGGCAACCCAAGAACTCCCCGGTGGACGCCAACAGTGGAGGTGGGGCCGTCAGGCAAAGGAAGGAGTCCTTTCGGGCTCGGTGAGCTGGAGGGAGGCCTGACTCTGCAGAGAGGCATCGGCGGGGGAAGTAGGGCGCAGCGACAGCCGTGGCGGAAGCAGGGTCCAGGGCGCGGGAGGAGCCCGGAGAGGTTATGGAGGACGACTTTCGGGGCGGCCTCAAAGAGGTCCTGGAAAACCTTTGACTCAGGAGGAGGAAGAGGCACCGCCCAGGCTGTTCTCAGCAAGGGCGGAGAAACCCTGACCTCGACCGACGTCGAGAGGCGGAAGGAACGCGTTGAGGAACTCCTGAACCCGATGTGCACGTCCTCTGTAGCAGAGTCTGGATGGATGGATGTGTTATCGCTATATCACCCGGTAACGCTCAGTTCTTTTTTACTTTCGTTCAATTAGGAAACGGAGGAAATATATTTTTTAGGAAAAACTGTTTTTATTTGTTTTTATTTGGAGAAACGCACAGCGGCGCAGGGATCACACGGTGCACCGCCATCTTCTTTTTTAGGAAGGTCAAAAATACACGAGATTTACAGGAAAATATTTAAGCAGGAAGACAGCGGGAGGGTAAAATATAGGAGAATCCCGGGGAAAAACGGGAGGGTTGACGAGCCTTGAAAAGAAACACAGAAGAATTATTTTTTGAATACTTGCGCAGCTTCTTCACGGACAGTGGGTGCTTAATTCCTCTTTGTCTGCAGCCGCCGACAGAGCAGTTCCCGTGCTTGGCGCACCTTCGCAAAAGTATTTCTCCAGCCGCGGGTGGAGTGGCTCAGATGGAGATCGGTCCCATTCCGATGAGTCTCCGCTTCACGGAGGAGGGGGTGGCAAGTTCCAACGCTTTATTGAATCACATCACAAACGCAGCTGACAAAAAACTGACTGTGTTATTTTGTTTCACAGTGTGCGTTCGTAGTTCCGTCACAGACCCACATGTATGTGCACAAGCACTGAAAAAACGTGAGTTTTTAATCGTAGGTTCCCTTTAAGGTAAACTGGTCTTAAAAAATGTAAATGTAAAAATGTCAACACTCTGATCCCTGCAGATGTTTTCTCAAGTCGAATATTGGTTCAAAATAATTAAAAATCCATAATCCGATACGATCCGGTTCTGTCAGTTCAACTTCTGAAAGGATTTGAAAATTGTGATCGATGTTTTGTTTTGTAGTTAGTGTGCAGCCGATTTACCGCTTAGATTGAATACCACCACGGTCACAAATGCATTTAAATATTTAATTTATGTTGAAGACTCAATTTGTTCTGTGAAATATTTTTGAAATGCACGTCAGGCGCTGGTCGTTAAACGTGGGAATTTTGATAAAGATCCGTATAGTGAGCCATGTCATCTACGTCGGATTGAGTCGATATTGAGCAGAATTGTGAGATCCTGCTCACGCACAGTTTGCCCTTAAAATACTTTTTCTGTCTTCCATGAAACAGATTAAAAAAATAAAAATTTACATTTGCTGTGAAACAGCAGATTATTTAATAAAGTTAAGATCTCACTGTCGGTGTCGGGCGATGATGGCTCATCATCAGCAGACAATATAGGAAATACATTTTTTTGTCAATATATATTTTTTAATTTCTCGTGTCTTATTAATAGGAGGGGGTCTTAATTGAATCGGGTTTGATTAAGAGGGTCTGTGAGCCGGGGTAAGCAGGTTAATTCCCCCGTTCAGGCATAATCAGTCGATCGACAAAACCCCCCAAGATCAGCCACTTCACTCTGCGTCGCTGTGCTCTCGATGGACTCCCCCACGAACAGAGGAGTCCACTGGCTTCCAGGGAGCGAGTGCAGGACAAACAGGACGTTAATCGTGGATCCATGTCCCTGGAGGGAATGTGCAGGATGTCGCTCTGATGGGCTGTTGTGCTCTGAGGCGGTTCCCTCATAGAGAAACGTATTCACTGATGCCGAGCCACCAGGGCCGCGTCAGGGAGGGGCGTCCGGCTTAAAACCTACGCCGAACCACATATGCGCGGGTCATAAATCCGATTTCCATACAGGATCCGTCGAGGCCCGGGTTGCAGACGGCGACCACCACCGGTGCTGTTGTGCCAGCAGGAGGCGGATGGAAACCACGCTCCCGTCGGACCGAGGAGGAGAGGAAGCGAGGAGGCATGTCGGGAGTCGGCGGGAGAGGAGGAAGGGTGGGGGTTTGGAGATGAGAGTCGGAACTTTGAACGTTGGCACCACGACTGGTAAAGGGAGGAGCAGGATGATGTGATGGAGAGAAGGAAGGGAGGTGGATATACTGTGTGCACTAAAGACCAGGGTGGAGGAAGGGGGTAAGGCCAGGAGCATGGGAGCTGGACTCAAACCGTTCTACCGTGGTGTGGATGGAAGGAGAAATAGGGTGGGGGTAATCCTGAAAGAAGGGAAGTGTCAAGAGTGCGTTGGAGGTGAAGAGAGTGTCGGACATTGAAGCCGGGAATTGAAGGCGTGGCGACGAATGTAGTCAGCGCATGGGACACCGTGTTGGGTGAGATGGAAGAGAAAGAAGAATTCAGGAGCGAGTGGGATGAAGCGGCGGAGCGTGCACCCAAGGAGGAGACGAGCGGTGATGGAGCGGCCTTCACTGGGCAGGTGGGTGAAGGGAACGGGGGTGAGGAGGAGGTGACGGTGTCGAGAAGAGGGACGTGGAAGGACAGATGGGGGCGGATTTTGCGAAAATGGTGGATGGGGCTGTGGTCAACACGTATTCCAAGAAGAGGAAGGAGCGCGCGGTGACGTAAGGGAGCGGAGGAAGGCGCGCGCAGGTGAACTACGTCCTCGGCAGGAGGTGCAACCTGGAAGAGGTCGGAGACGGCAAAGGTGGTGGCAGGGACGGACGTGGCACCTGACGGCGACCTGGAGGACGACTTTGGAGATCGAGAAGAGGAAGAGGGCGAAGCGCGGAGCCAAGGGTCAAACGCCGGAAGTTGGAGGAGGAAGACTGGGGTGGGGTGTGGAGTTCAGGGAGGGGTTAATGCAGGCACCGGGTGGTGTTGAGGAAGTATGAAGGAGGAAGTACAGGAAAGTATACGGGGGAAGAGGTTGGAGGAGGAGAAGAAGTGGGATGGTCAGGGAGATGATGTAAGAAAACAGGAGAACAAGGAGATGCGGTGTAAGGTGAAGAGAGGGAGGTGGAGAAGGCCGAGGAAAACACGTATGATATGGTCCAGATGATATGTGTGATAAGTGTGGAGGGGTGGAGATGTTTCGGAGAGATGCGGGTGGAGTTTTCAACGAGATTGTTAAACATGATCTTGGAAAGTGAGAGGATGCCTGAGGGGCGGAGAAGTGTGCAGGTAACGAGTTTCAAGAACAAGGGCCACGTGCAGAGCCGCAGTAACTACAGAGTTATAAAGCTGATCGGCCACAGTGTGAAATTATGGGATGGAGTAGTGGGAGCTCGGTTCAGAGGGGAGGTGGTGTTTGGGGAGCAGCAGCGTGGTTTCATGCCAAGGAAGAGCGCTTCAGACGAGATGTTTGATTCGAGGATGCTGACGGAGAAGTCTCGAGAAGGTCGGAAGGAGTTGCATCGTGGTTTGGTGGATTTAGAGAAAGCAGACGACAGGGTGCCGAGCAGAGAGGCATGTAAGGGTGGTGCAGGATCTGTATGAGGGCGGTGTGACAGCGGTGACAGCGGTGAGCTGCGCGGTAGGAGTGACGGATGGGTTTCCAGGCGGAGCGGGGATTACGTCGAGGTTTCGGCCCTGAGCCCTTTTCTCGTTTGCGACGGTGATGGACGGGTTGACGGAGGAGGTCGGGGCGGAGTCTCCGTGGACTCTGACGTTGGTGGATAACATCACGACAGGCGGTGCGATTAGGGAGGAGGTTGAGGAGAGCCTGGAGAGGTGGAGGCATGCACCGGAGTGGAGAAGTTGGAGCAAAACGGAAGGCGTGCACGTGAACGAGAGGGAGGACGGCGGAACGGCGAGGATGCTAGAGGTAGAGGTGGGAAAGGCGGATGAGTTTAAACACTTGTAGGTCAACAGTCCAAAGTAACGGAGAGCGTGGAGGAGAGGTGGAGTAGAGCGGGCAGGCAGGGTGGAGTGCCGGCAGTAAGAGACGAGCTACGCGGCCTGGCTTGGGAGGCGGCGGCACGACGTGTGCGGAGGAGAGGGATGCCGGGTGTCTCAGGAGGTGGAGGCCGAGGATGGAGCTGCCGGCCGAGAGGACAGGAGGGAGGCCAAGGAGGAGGTTTGTGGGCGTGGCGAGGGAGGCGCAGGCAGGCGGCCGGCGCGGCAGGAGGAGATGCAGAGGACGGGAGGACGTGGGAACGGCTGATCCGCCGTGGCGGGCCCGAAAAACCGAAGCAGCCAAACAGTGTGGCCAAACATTATAGAAAACTTTGAATCAATAACCATCATCAAACAACTTCTGTACCCTACATAAAAAAAAAATTAAAATTAAAATGAAACAAATCTTGTAAATAATTAAGATATAATCTGTGATATTTAAAAAAAAATAATAATAATAATTGTGACTTGAGGATTGAGAGAGCTGAATAGAGGCAGTAAGTATTAATGTAATGTAAAATGAGATTATACACCGCACAAGATAATTGGACAGGAGTCATTTGATCTACTATAAAAAAAAATGCTTTCATTTGTTAAAGCTATATATGAATTTTTGGGTTTTCTTACTTTAATCTCACTTTTAAGTCGAGGAAACAAAAACAAAAAACTGTTTCCACAAACTGAATATTTGGATCCGCTCTTAATTAAAAATGTGCTTTCATTTGTAGATATGTACAGATATATTATGTTTTCTTAATTTAAAATGTGCACCTCAATCTCTCAGTTTTAAGGTGTGAAAATCCAAAAATATATATAGCTTTCACAAATCAAAACTTTCTTCAGTAAACGAATGACTCATTTTTTAAACAACATTCATCATATTTAGATGAAGATTTATTGTCATTTCCCAGCACTCGCATAAACCTTAAAAAAAATACTGAAATACAAACACTGTAAACACAGAAACTGTGGAAGTCTGCTGTGCGTGTGATGTTTGAATAGTGTTTTAGGGTTGGTGTTCTATTCTCTGTTGATGGAGGTGACGGTGTTGGGTGGAGTCAGCAGCTCCCGTTCGGAGTCAAGGCTTCAAGAAATGAGAAGCTTGTTCAACTCTGCTGAGATGCATCGTGGATCCTGCTACAAGGAAGCACCTCAGGGGCTTATTGAGATGAAGGCTTACCGCTCCCTCGGACAAACCTTTAAAAATCACGTTGCACAGACAGAGGTTACTAAATTAAACGATTACTGATTACGTCATAATTCACTGAGAACAGTATTCATCGTAGTGCACGGACAGTAACCCAGTGTATTTGTCTTGTTTTGTTAGTAGTGGACACGCTGGTGAAGTTTGCATTTATTTATTGATATTAATCCTGAACTGGGACGGTGAATCCTCACACACACCACCCACGGCCATCAGGCGTAAGCAGTACTGGAACACAACAAAGTACAAGTACTTAGTTACTGAACTTAAGTACATTTTCTGAGTATCAGCTTCAGAGACTACAACATTTCAAAGCAAATTATTCTATACTTTTGACTCGAATACATTTCAGTAAACAACAGTAACATTACTTTAGTCAAAAATATTAAATATATATATATATAAAAATCTATATTTTATAAATATATATTGTGTTCTTTATAGATAAATATAGTAATTTATATGTCAAAACTATATCCTACACTATTTTTGTCTTGTTGTTAATTGTAATCAGGATCTGCATGAGCGTCAACTACAGGAAGAAAATGTGGAGTAGTACTTATTGTAGTATTTATAGGCTCTGTTATATAAGTACTTTGACTTTTAATACTTTAGGTTAAGTAGACATGTCAATGCAGTACTTTCACTCACTAGAGTCATTTTGTGTCTGGGTATTAGTTCTTTAAGTAAAAGCTCTGAGGACTTCCACCACTGCACTGTACATCCATGACTCTCTACGCCGTTTTTTGGGTTTTTGTTTCCTGCTGCAGATGGCCGACGGGTCCACGGGAGTGGAAGGGCGTAGTACAGTCCACTACGTCACGTGGGGTTCAAACACCCGAAAACCTCCCCCAAAGCCCATCCCCCCCAACTCAAAACCTACCGGAGGAGAAAGGAAAAGCAGAGTACGAGCTGAGCAGATGCGGATATGAAAAACGTCTCCTTTATTTACGATGTGATTCTGATGCTGATGATGACTGTCACCTGGCTTTTTAAACAGCAGGTAGATCGAGTTTTAAAATCAATCTTTACATTTTAAACACAGAATATCATATTTTTACGGGTTAGTTCATATGAAACACCT
This sequence comes from Zeus faber, assembly GCF_960531495.2. NCBI lineage: Eukaryota > Metazoa > Chordata > Actinopteri > Zeiformes > Zeidae > Zeus > Zeus faber. Next base: position 47,478,574 of record NC_137189.1, on the reverse strand, counting down.
TCGTTACAACAGAGCCAACCTTATCAAACACGGCAGTACATTCAAACGGAGACAATGTTTGGCAAATGAAATGCGTCAACGACACAGAGGCAGCGTCAAAATATGAGGAAATGAATGTTTCCGAAAGGCTTTAATGAGCCTCCGAAAACCGTTTAGAAGGATTCAAAATAATGTCAAACGGGTTGATACGTTTTTTGGTTATTTATTATTTCAAAGCACCCAACTGATCGGTTTGGACATATATAGATTTGTTTTTTTCCAAAGACCTCAACCGTCTCGTTTCACTTTGCTCAAGGTCAAAGAGGAGGTAGGCGTTGAAAACAAGCTCCACCCAGTAGATGAAGCCGCCACACACACGTCCAGAAAACTGCCACCGGTGTCGGTTCGAGTCCCGCCGGTGAGCCACACCCCGGCTCTCACTTCTATCAATGTAAACGTTTAAAAAGAGAAACGGCCACCCCTCCGACCTCTGTGCCGCGACCAGAAACAAACGCATGTTGTACTGCGAGTACATTTACTTCAGTCAGCAGCAGTTTCACTTCGTCATACAGTTTGTTATAAAATCAAAAAATAAATACAATTTATCAATTACTGTAAAATGAGTAAAACAGGCCACTTTTCTTAAATCAAGGGTTGCAAAAATGAGTACACCCTCGATTAAATTCTACAACTATGTAATACTCTCTTACTACTATTACTACCTCGTAATCCTCTATTACTTTTAAGGACTGCACTGCCCCTTCCTGGCATGGAGGGTACAAGTTCATGACGTATGGTCACGTCTATCCTCCTGGAGGACGACCTCCTGGGCCTCGATGTTTGACGGGGAGTGCTGCTCTACCCGTCTCTTCAAACCTCCCTACAGGTGCTCAGCGGGGTGGAGGTACCTCCCTACTGGTGTTCAGTGGGGTGGAGGTACCTCCCTACTGGTGTTCAGTGGGGTGGAGGTACCTCCCTACTGGTGTTCAGTGGGGTGCAGGTACTTCCCTACAGGTGCTCAGCGGGGTGGAGGTACCTCCCTACTGGTGTTCAGTGGGGTGGAGGTACCTCCCTACTGGTGTTCAGTGGGGTGCAGGTACTTCCCTACAGGTGCTCAGCAGGGTGGAGGTACCTCCCTACAGGTGCTCAGTGGGGTGGAGGTACCTCCCTACAAGTGTTCAGTGGGGTGCAGGTACTTCCCTACAGGTGCTCAGCGGGCTGGAGGTACCTCCCTACAGGTGCTCAGCGGGGTTCAGGTACTTCCCTACAGGTGCTCAGTAGGGTGGAGGTACCTCAGTGGGGTGGAGGTACCTCCCGACAGGTGCTCAGCGGGGGTGGAGGTCAGGCGACGTGCTCGGCCACCGCAGCACGTTCCTCCTGGAGAACGTAGCAACGACCTCGGAGGAAAGTGCCGAAAGATTTTGCAACACAGCTGCAAAGTAGTGACACCATCGATGGAAGTATTCCCCGCACCTTCAGCGGTCCTACACCCCCGTATCATAACTTCACCACCGTGGTGTTTCCCTGTGGGGACCGTGCACTCCACACAGTGCTCCTGTGCACCGCAGTATGGATTCCCTTTCTCAACACGGGGCTCAGCAGAGGCTAAAGAGGCTTCCTGCGTGGATGACCGCCATGCATTCCACTTCCACGCAGGGCGGGTCTTACGGCGTGAGGTGAAACACTCACTCCAGTTTGTCTTTCCAGGGCTTTCACCAGCTCTGAGGCGCTCGCTTTGCCATTCCTCCCGCACCCTTCTCACCAAAAATCATTCGTCACCGGGTGAGAGCTCACAGCCATGAAATTATTTTCTTTCTCAAGTCTCTAGACAACTCTCTCCCGTGTGGACTCTCTCCCGAGGTGGTCTTGGCTGCCTGTGGCCACAATGTTTGAGCGGCGTGAACGTGTCCCGGGCCACGCCTACTCAACTGACGTCCTCTGCGTAGGCTGCAGTACAGACTCATTCGCGCGCCAACGCGTCGTATTAAAGTGTGAAACAACGAGACGCCACAACAACAGGCCAAATGGATTCCGGTGGATGGAGGAAACAGGAAACACGCCGTCTCGGTTCCATTTATGCCCCAGAGTTGGTACAACGGAAACTGGAAGATTCGTATCGCAACCGGCAGATTTATGAGAAGATTAAAAAAATTAAAAATCCGGAGGGGACCGGGTACAGTCGATCAGGGCAACAATGCCAACGTAAAATAAAACACCTCAAAATAAAATCCCTGGCAAAATTACATTTTCTTAAAACTACAGTGAAAACTGCTGAGACCAGACCGGCAGCTCGGATGCAATCAACACACCATGCTTCCATATCATGAAAGAGTTCTTGCCAAAACACAGCCCAAGGTTTGGATATAATGGTGTGTGTGTGTGTGTGTGTGTGTGTGTGTGCGCGCGCGCGCGCGCATGTACCGCAGCATTTGCGGCTCCGGTCGTGACGCCCAAGGTGCCCGTGCCGCGCCCGGGGGCCTCTCCCTGGGGGGGCTTGTGGGATGTCGGGTCACCTCCGCAGGCGGAAGCGGGCCAGCAGCGGCAGGTGGTCGGAGGAGTGGTGCTGGTTAGGAAGCCCCCTGACCGACTTCAGCTCCGACTCCCCGACCAGAGCCAGACGACCCTGCAGCTGCAGGCCGCGAGCGGGGGTGGACGAAGAGGTGGAGTCTGCGGGTGGAGGAGGAGGAGCGAGAACAAAAACAGGGCTTAATACCAACTCCGTCAGTATCTTGTTTTTGCCGCCATGCCCGGGTCTCCCCCGCCGGATGCAACACGTCGCTTTCTGTTTCTGCGTGCGTACCTGGTGTGTACAGGATGTAGTCCACCGTCATGGCAGTGCGGGAGTGGCAGGTGGTGATCTCTGGTCTCCCGTCATGCATCAGGCGGTGCTGGTAGGAAGACTGCAGCTTCACACCGTGCCGCAGCCGGTACCTACACACAGACAGACAGACACACAGAGACAGACAGACAGACAGACACACACACAGGGTTAGACTGGGTATGACTGTGTGTGTGTGTGTGTGTGTGTGTGTGTGTGTGTGTGTGTGTGTGTGTGCGTGTTTGTGTTTGTGTGTGTGTGTGTGTGTGTCGTACGGACCTCTTGTTGGCAGCTTCGTCTTCCACAGTGAGGGCAGAAATGGCTCCTTCAACATCTGAGCAAACGCACAAATCGAATCCGTCATTTCAGTTCACTAAACCTGGTCCTACAACATATCAGCAACCCATACCTGTCTATACTATAGGTGAAGAGGTGACAGTGGGAAATATGATAAAAAAAAAAAAAATTTAAAAAAAATGTGAGTTTGGTTTCTTGTGGTCTCACCTGCAGGGCTGCTGGCTGGTTTCAGCTTGTACTCACACTGGGCGCTGATCCCCAGACTGGAGGACCAGATGGGTGCGACCAGAACACGCTGAGCTCTGGGACTGTCTTCCTGCCCCGACACCTACACGCACAGGGAAAGGGATGCGTGATGAGTGCGCGCAGGGGAGGAACGACGGCGTGCGTCCTGTCCGTCGCCGGCTCCACCGATAACCACAGCGGTTTAGAAAACGACCTTCCCCCGGTTACGACGCTTTCCTTTCCTTCGGGGGGGGGGACGCTTGGCAGGATGAAGGAAACGCCACCTGCAGCTCAATCTCTCCAGGACACCATCGTCCCAGTAAGAACAACCATTCAACTCTGCATAAATGATCGGCTCGGCTCGTCGTCATTAATACCATCCCAGTCTGTTAGAGATCCTGGGGGTAGTGATCGACGACCGACTGACTTTCTCCGACTGTATTCCCTCCGTCACCCAATGCCGCAGTACGACATCCGGGGGGATCGGACGGAACCTGCCCCGAGCCCTCGGCACGGCTCCTTGTCCAGGCGCTTGTCACCATGTTGACTGCATCATTCTCAACCACCACGACTACCGCGGCGCTCTGCCTCTGCAGGTGATTCAGAATGCAGCCTGGTCGTCGTCAGGCCAACGCCTCTCTTCATTTCACTCAACTGCCAGGTAGTCACTGGATCTCCAGAGTCTCAGCTCGTTACGCTCTGCAGAGACACTCACAACCTTTACGAAACACCCAAAGACCTGATCCTATCTTAGCTACAATAACCATCCTTGTTGATGTTGACTAATTTTAAGTTGTATTGACAACATATGAGTACTTATCCTACTGCACTTACATACCAAAACAAAACTATACATATGTTTATTACTCATAACACAACTTTGATTCTTATTCCTTACAGCTATTTTGCACTTGTATCTGGTTGAATTTAGAAACAGGAGATCGTGCACTTAAGATGGAGGTTGCTTCAACGGTCGACGTCTGCTTCGATCATTTCCTCTCACGCGAGTCTCTTTGGACAAAAGCATCAGATAAACAAATGAAGGTAAATAATATTTTTAATTGTTTTAGCAGCACAGCTCCCAGTATCTGCATCACTTTCCCTGCCACCATGTCATTTCCCACCACTGTACTGTCCAGTACACACACACTGGATGGTTAAGCTCCTGGACAGAAAATTTGGTGTACATCCCTCCACGAACTCCAAGACTTATAGGGAGCTGCAGAAACCATGTGTGTTGGTGTTGCTGTACTTGTGAGGACCTTTTGAGGACATTTTGGGTCGCTTATTATTATTTTTTCATTCCAACTGCCTCCTTAAGTCAAACAAAAAATTTTCAATGAGGTTCTCACTTGATGCCTAAAGTGAGTTAAGTGTGCGCCCTACCTTCCCTATGGTTAGCCCCTTGTACTTCAAGCAGCCGGTGGTCAGGAAGCGGTACAGCGGGCTCCAGGGCACAGAGTTAAAATCCCCGCACAGCACCACGGGATTGGTGGAGCCGTCGGGGAGGCGGGACAGCCGGCTGATCTCGGCCAACAGGATCGCCAGCTGGGCCAGCTTGACGTCGCCGCGGCGGGGGTTATAGAGGAGGTGCGTGTTGCCGACGCAGATGAAGGAGGAGGGGTCTGACTGGCCGGCGGCGTCGTTGGGCCTCAGGAGCAAGACCAAGCCCACGTTGTCCCGATCGAGGAGGGCGTCGCCCGGACGCAGGAACTCCACGGGGTGTGAGGAGAGCAGCGAGAGGCGGGAGGTTTTGAACACCACGGCACAGCCATCCGGCTTCTTGCCTGTACGCTTCTTATACACACACTGGTAACCTGGAAACACACACACCCGTGGGGATAAACAGGCGCACAAGCAAAAAACACAACACAAAAGCCAACTGTGTTTCAGAGGGGAAAAAAAAAATCGACTTTAGATGAATGCCTCCTCCACCTCCTCCTAACTTTAAACAACACACATTTGCCTCAACATGCGATGTTGACGTTTGGGTTTGTTCTTTCTTGCTCATTGATTTCCCTGTTTCTCATTATCAAGTATAATTATCACTGGTCATACAAAGTAGGTGGTGCATATTACTGGATATTTTTGTTTTGATGTATGCTGCTGCAATTTCCCTCCGGAATGTAAAGTATTCAAACAAAGTTAAAAACGGTCTTTGGCTCCCCCTGCTGTTGGTCATTTGAACTACATGAGAGCCAACAGGATCAGGTGGATGTTTGAAAATAATGGCCACAGGGGACTATATGAAAATGAGAATGTATCCACAACAGCCTTATACTATAGGCTTCCATATGAAAACTTCGGTGAAATGTGGTTGTTGAGCGTCGCATAGAGACATAAAATATAGTATATAAGTATAAAAACACAACAGCTGGCAGTCAACAGCTACACACACCCTGCTTTCACACATGAACGCCGGACAATATCCAGATAATCAGGTCTGGTCATTGTTTGGAGTTATCCTTTCACACGTGTAGCTCACAACCGGAAATTGTCCATGTCAGACGCGGTTACACCACGAGGGGCGGAGCCTGGGTAGAGCGTGCAGGAGGCAGGACGTGAGGCAATGACGAGGAGTTTAAGGACACCCCAGATGGCGGACGAGGCTACCGACTCATCTTTTTTTTGCCGTTGATACTCCATGTATTTGGACATCACATCATATTAAGGAAGGAGTGGAAAGGAACATAAAGGAAAGCAGAAAGGGGAACGGAGCAGCTACGCTCCGTGCAGCAAGATCCACACCAAGGTAAATAACTCACATATGATAGAGACATCATCAACACGCGACACGCTCACTCGCTCGCTGCGAATGCTCCGGACAATTACCTGCTCCGTTCACACATAGAACGCTCTATCGGACATCGTGCAGACTTTGTACCAGGGCGCTGGCTGGGTAGAGTCTGGGTAATGTCCAAATAATTCGGACATTTGCATTCAGACATGCAGCTGCTCCGGGTAATGTCCGGATTATTTCAGGGCTGCAGCGCATGTGTGAAAGCAGCTCAAGTATTCCCAAACAGGGGTCCGCAGCCCCCCAAGGCGTCCGTGTAGGATCTGCAAGGGGCCCGCAGCAAAACTATAATTTAATGTATTTTTGAAAAGTTGTATTTGAATATATATATATATACATATATATAAGATCTTTAGAAAAAACGGCATGCAAGCAACTTTTTCCTAACTTCAATGTCTGTCTTTAGAGGTCCTGCATTATACTGTGACAAGCTCTACTTGTCTACACACTTAAAGAGCTGGAAATGGTTTCCTTTCCCACTCACATAAGTTAAACACACACTATCCGGAGTGAGCTGGGCGTGTTGCACCCAACCAAACAACAGTACTGTTTGCGGGCGTGGCCCTCACTCTGACTCGTGAATTTGACGCCTCTAAATACCTGCCACGTCAAGGCTTCATAGCTCAGTGGTTAGAGCACTGGTCTTGTAAACCAGGGGTCGCGAGTTCAATTCTCGCTGGGGCCTGAGCACCTTTTCCCGGTCCGCAGGGGACGTGGCCAGAGGCGACACGGTGCACTCACGCAGGCTGGGTGCCAGACAGAAATCATCGACAGCGGTGCTTCACTTCAGCCCCTCTTCCTTGAGCTTTTATTTATGATGACATCGTTTACTCGTCGACATCTCGTGCCAACTGGCAGTGGAATTTATATAAATACATTTAAACAATTTAAATATACATCAGCCATGTTTTCATCCTGTGCCTGAATATCACTCTTAACAACAGGCACGCACGATCTTTTTTCAAACATTTTATTTGTTGTTATTTGTTTATATGGGTTAACAAAGGTTGAATTCACCGCTAACAAAATTCAAGATTCAAGATTTTTATTTGTCACATACATATACATACTTCCATACATATATGCAGTGAAATGATGTATGTTTTAACCATTTGGTGGTGGTGTTTTTGTTTTTTTTAAGAGACATCATCTTCGGCTATCACCGCAGTTTTATTCGGCTCTTTCAAATGTCAGGACTCGAAAACTATTGATACCCCTCCCCTTCCTCCCCGCTGTGGTTTCGGGTGACGGAGGCCGAATTAATAGGGTTAAGCTCTCTGGAGGCTCCCGCTTCTAGTGTTCATTGGTAAATTAGACGTTTTTCAAGACAGTGCTATGGATGCATTTTGGAGGGTGCTTTAAAAGCACACAAACACACACACACACACAAACACACGCACACTACCTAGTGCCTCCAGGGCTGGTTTCATCTGGCTGTGGTAGTGGTCCTGCTGCACCTCCTGAAGACACAGGATCTGGAGAGAAGACAAACAACGTGTTCATCCTCCGTTTCCAGGTTCCCGTGAACTCGTTTGAAGTCGCTACTCCACAAAAACAAAGTTCGGTTCCCAACTGTTCTCTACGGCTCTCGTAACAAACGTGTTGTCACTCAAGGCCGCTTGGTGAGTCGTTGTGCTGGATTGACCCAGATATCCCATAACGCTTTTAAACGACTATAAAGCTAAGGCCACATGAAGTTGACTTTCAAGGCCGATTTGGCAGCAATTTGAGATCAGGCAAAGTCCAGGGTGGTCATGCTGTAGAGTTATGTGTTTATGTGTGTGTGTGAGCCTAAAATCTGCCTCTATACAATCCCAACCGGTCAGGTCATGACTCAATCAAAAATGTCTCAAGACTCAGACGGCGATTTTCAACAGCAAATGAGATTGTGTGCCTGCATGAAGTTCACCGCACAAACAACCACGGTAGTGAGCTGTACGGCAGCCATGTTGCTTTTATGTGTAAAGATATTAGAGAAGGGTAAAAAAATATATATCATAGCACAGTAGTACCTGGATTTACCACCGCATCTACTTACGACTAATCCAAGATACAAGCAGTGATAGTCGTGAAAATTTGTACCGACTTGCGACCGACTGCTCCAAGATACGACCGTGGAGATTTGCAGTTGGTGCATCGCTGACCAGTCGGTGACCAGTCAGCAGTCAGTCAGTCAGCAGTCAGCAGTCAGTCAGCAGCCAACAGTCAGTCAGCAGTCAGTCAGCGGGCGACCTACATGGTGTGTGCACGTAGTTGGCGGCTTACCCATATTTTTTTTCATATTTACTGTGTTTGTTCTGTGTGTTTTGTTTATTTTCACCTTCATGATGAGTCCTAAGGAGAAGGACGATGGAAAAAAGAAAAAGGCAACGACTCCCATTGAAACTAAGAAGGAAATCATAGAAAAATATGAGCGTGGTTATATGGGAAAAATTGCTTCGACAAAACGACTGTTTTAACATACGACTGTTCTTATAGAACCAATTACAGTCGTAAGTCGAGGTACCACTGTATAGCATCGCGATATTTCCCCATAATATTGTATGGATACTCCAACATCAAGAATCTATTTTTTTTTTTTTTTTTTAATTTAGGGCCGTGAGATGTAGGCCATGTCCAGACTAATGTGGATACATTTGAAAAACGTTTTCGGTCCACACTAGTGTTTTCAAAATGCCAAAAGTTCTCCCATTTGGTTAATATGCCTGCGCAAGTTTCCTTTGTTCACAAGCAAGAAGAAGCGGTGTTGTCGTGATGCAGTCGACATCTAAAGTCATTTCAGATTCTCAACGTGTCCAAATCACCAGAAGAACAGAAAAAAAAAAAAAAAAGCTGATGACAAACGTAACTTTATTAATCCGCCCCGAGGCAAATCCGGGTGTCGCAGTCAGCGATCATGATATTCATTAAAGTCGGAGAGAATTTAACTTTAAATGGAGACACAGCAAATTGAATCACTTCATAACATGTAATCCAACCCAGCACCGCTGACCACACGTAAACAAACCGGTCGTCGGCCGTCGCCCCGTGGGTTCCTGATGGGGGCGCCGGTTGAGGTCGCGACATTCGCGTTTTGAGCTCAGCCTGGACAGACGACCACAACAGAGAAAGATGCGTTTTAAACTTTTCCGTCAGATGGGAACGAAAGAAAAGGACGAACCATAAAGAATCTCAATACTATCGTATCGGGAGCTATGCGGCGCGGCGATATTGTGTTGTGAAGCCCCCGGGGCGAATTCCCACCCCGACGAAATGCGGCGGAGAGAATCTCAGGAGAATCCCGTGGGATGAAACATTCTCACGAGGCTTTAAAGGGAAATCGGGACGGAGGCCGTCCTGCAAAACCACAAACCTGAACTGAAATACTTTTTCCAAGCAAACATTCGTTTTGACGATTACTCACTTTATGTGTGTGTCGCTACATTTCTCGCCGGAACTGTTCGATTCCTAGTATTTGGTATTAGAGAAGGAATAAAATCCATCAAACCAACGCAGAACTAACAATTAATGAACAACTAATCAGTGAGTCAATATAATGACTTACTCTTGCCTTTCCGATCATGTCTTTTATGCACCAAGTTACCGATCAAAACTCCTCGTAACGTGCAAACGTTCACCCTGTCACTCTCACTCTGGCCCCGTTGTGTTTAATCTCAGACTCCTCCGCAACTCACGTCGGCGTTGTAGTTGCGTATCTCGGCTAGCAGGTTGCTCAGCCTGAACTCCCAGGGCAGCACGCGTGCGTCGCAGTGTCGGTACAGGTACGAGTTCTCCTGCAGCAGATCCTGGGACAGGATGTTGTATGACAGGACAGAGAATTGGAAGGCGGCGCCGGCCCCCGAAGGCTGGAGCTCGGCGCTGCAGGCGGGAGGGTCCTCCCAGCGTCTCTGCAATGCTGCGGGAAGGGACATCAACGTTCACGGTCATTTATAGTCCTCGGCTTACCAAAATATACTTTACAAGATCTAAACGTGACTTCTTAATAAGATAGATAATTAGAAGGGCCGCACTGATACAATACTGATTGCTGATGCCCCTGTCCCTGTTAAAATAGAAGCATATCTGAAATATATTCACATAAATGGCAGTCTTTTTCTTTTAAAAACACAAAAATAATGTAATAACGCGCTTTTGTTTTGTAAAGACATGTCGCAAAGTCTTAATTTTACGACTTAATTTGTGCCTGGCTGCCGTTGACTGACCGTGTGTTCTGCAGGGGGGAAAAGGTCCATGGGGAGGAGGGCAAGGTCCACCGGGAGGAGGGCACGGTCCACCGGGAGGAGGGCACAGCCCACCGGGAGGAGGGCACGGCCCACCGGGAGGAGGGCACGGCCCACCGGGAGGAGGGCACGGCCCACCAGGAGGAGGGCACGGCCCACCAGGAGGGGAGCAGGGTCCATGGAGATGGGATAAGGGTCCAGGAGGGAGGGGCGGCCTCCAGGCTCCAGATGGGAACCAGGGGTTGGGGCAGTGACTGGCTCTGGGAGGCTGGGGAGAGAGCTCTGTCCTGGGGTGTTCCGGCCCAACCCCTAGTCCTCCTCCCCTGGGACCCTGGCCCTCTCCACCTCTCACCAAGTTCACATCCCCACCTGCGATCTGCAGGTCAGGCTTTGAATGTGCCTGCTGAGGCAGCCTGACTTCCTGGGTTCTGCTGGACCGGTCTGAGGTTCCCTCTACACAGGTCCTGTCTTTCACTCCTCCGACTATCTCCGTTCTTTTATCCCTCTTCCCTTTTTCCCACTTTTTACTTTTCTTCCAGTCTCTAGTCTTCTCTCCGTCACGACTTCGGTCCCTGTGAGATGATTTTGAGGGGGGGTCTTGGGTCGTGCCGGGGCCCGGTCTACGGTGCTCCCTGCTGGGGCCTCCCCCCTCACTGGCGAGGCCCCTCGGTTCTCCTGGAGCCTCGGCTCTGCAGCTCCTCTCCTCCGTGCTCTTCCACCGTTTGAACGGCGGCCCCCTCTCCCACCCCTCCATGAGCCCGGCGGAGGAGTGGAGCGACCGCGTATCGTAAGAGTCACCCGGACGGATGCACCGGCCGTTTGCGGTGTGGCAGGGGTTCGGTACGCCTCCCCTCTGCCTGCAGAGAAGGCTGAAGTGGCGGGAGCAGGGGGGACACGACCAGCATGGATGAGCAGCGGAGAGGAGGGGCCGGTGGGAGGGGAAAGGGAAGGTCCAGAGGCCAGCCCTGTGGAGAGCGGCCGTGCTCAGAGAAAAGGACCTGGCCGCCGAGCTCAGCCGCTGCACCAACATTAGCTTCCTGGAGGAAAGAAAGATAATATAAGACTTTTCACTTGGGATGCCAGGGTGAGGAATTGCCCCATCCCTTAATATTACCCCTTATATTACATGTTACAAACACAAAGCAAACACTTTCACTTTTGTAGCGTCCAAATAAGTATTGACGCGCTGACGCGCTTAGTATTTTACAAATTTAATTTTTTTTTTTCATTTGATGAACATCAGCGCTGATACACGAAAATTAACTAAATGGTTATATTTAGGCTTTATTTCTATTCTAAAGAAAAAAAGAAAAGAAAGAAAAACAACGGCGGGTGAGTAATGTGAAGTAACGTGTAACACCGGTAACCGGAGCAACCCTACTTGTACCCCATTTACACCGGGCATGAAAATGCGATCTGTATCTGGATAAGGAAATACGAATGTTAATGCAGGTGCGCATAGAACGCATTGCAATCAGAATGCTATGGGTTCTGCCAGACCACATCTGGAGCTGTATCTGTACAGCTCGGCCACATTCGGGAAAAGAAATCGGCCCACAAGTTGAAAACGTCCCTTAGCTCCGCCACGTCCCGCTGTCTCTTCTCTCACAAGGGTAATCTAACTACCCATTTGAAGGTGAACGATCCACTGCCGCTGATGATCAGTCCTTTGGCGCATCGACAGAAAGCAATTTGACGCAGTGGCATTCACGGCAGCTGTAACTGTTGTGAGAAACATTTGTTTTCGTTGCGGTTGCCTAATTGTAGAACATTGCTGAAGACAACCCGCAAAGGAAAAATAAGTAAAGGCCGTAGATAAGCATTGCTTTCTGCTGGCTAATTTGATACTGAGATCCGATCATAATATAGGCAGAATCAAGATAACAAGGACGCTTATTAATACCGGGTGTAAATAGAAAAGGCCTGCGGTGCGACGTCATTTTCCAGAGAACGTACAGTATCTAGATACAGACGACATTTTAATGCCAGGTGTAAAAGGGGCCGAAGACAAGACTCAATTAATCCCGGGAGGAAATTCGGGAAAGAGCGTCGAGAGGCGGTATTGTGCGTCAGTGAGTTGGTGTGTCATCTCCAAACTGCTAAACTGAAAGGTCCTGGGTTCCATCTCCTGTGGGGTTACCTACTTAAACAACAAAAAAAAAGAGAGAAAAAAACAACACTGCAATATATCCAGGGTCTCCAAGCCTGTTCTTATCTTAACATATTAACGGGGATCAGGTCTAGCTGTTGTCAGGCTGATATTGCGATACCTCTTGAGACATGTTACACAGACGCCATATCGATTTTTTTCTAATTAACGGTATGAGATTGAGATGAGATTGAGATTACACATCCCCCACATTAGGACTCTTTTGTGAGTGAAAATAGGATTTGGGTGTACTTTGTTTTAGCTCTGGTCTGCCAGATCACCCTTAAAACGCACTGAATAGTCAAATCCACGATAATATCGATATGACGTCTCAAATATATTTTTCCCTCTTCAATTACTCAGATATCGTGACAAATCGTCAGGGATTTTGGTGATGTATCGTGTTTGGCAGAGCCGCCCGTATCACGACACAATCGCTATCATGGGAAATGTATCGCGATAGCATCGCCTCGTGAGTTACCCGGTGATTCCCATTTCCCACCACTAATTAATGCGCAACATATTAAAGGAGCAGTGTGAAGAAGTAATGGCATCTAGCGGTGGGGTTGCAGATTGCAACCAACTGAATACCCACCACCCTCACACCTCCCTTTTCAATGGCTTAGGAAATGATACCACGGCTACAAGCTAACATCAGCAAAGTAATGCTTAAGAAATGATTGTATTCTAGGCATAAGCGGGATACATATTGTATATCCCTTTGCAGAGTCCAAGACCGGATCGACCACCCGGTAACGTTACAGAGCTCAGAGGAAGAGCCGGCGTTTGGTTTGTCCATTCTGGGCTACCGTAGAAACATGGCGGCTTCCGAGGAAGGGGACCCGCGACGACGAAAACACAACATCACTTATTTTCATGCGACTATACCACTAAATTGTACACACCGGCCCATAAAAAAAACTATCGGGTGACGTACAGAGCGTTTCGATAAAATAGTTTGTATAAAAAGTTCATCCAAATGAATATCAAATCTGACGTGACGTGAGTAAATGATGTATCGTGAGACTATGACACCAGCTGCCTCTGTTTTGGTTGCGGAAGAAGAACTTACTTCCCTCCGCCAGAGGAAGGGTCACGTTTTAACGCCGAAACGCTCGGAACACGCAGTGGCTCCTCCGCAGCACGACCACGGCGGCGCCTCCGCAGCACGACCACGGCGGCGCTCCGCAGCACGACCACGGCGGCGCTCGGCAGCACGACCACGGCGGCGCTCGGCAGCACGACCACGGCGGCGCTCGGCAGCACGACCACGGCGGCGCTCCGCTGACCCGGGCAGCCGCTCGGCCGGCGTCAGTCCCCAAGGCACGACGTCTTTCTCGTGCGCCGCCCCGGCGCCACTGGGAGCTGTAGTCCTGTTCGCGCGGCGCCACGCCGGGACGCACCGCCGGATGTGGGTTAAAGACTACGCCGAGGGAGGCGCGCCGGGCCTGACGGTCCGACTGGAAACGTGGACCCGCTCGTGCCGGGGACCGGAGCGACAGCGTCGATCCCAGCGTCGCCTTCAAAGGCGTCAAGTTGTATCCAGGTTGTGGGGGGTGCTGATGGACTCGAGTCGATTATTGCGATGTTTTTAACTGTGTTTGGATTCAGGAGGAAGAAGGAGAAAAGAGAGGTTTAAACGACCGAAGGTCATTTGCACGTACCTTCGACGGAGCCCCTTCTGTAACGTAACACGTCACCGTCGAACGGGCAACGGCGCTCCGATGATCGTCAGTCGGTTGAAACCGGACACGATCATCCGTCGGTTATTCGATTAACCGTGATCACGTCCGCATCCGTCGTGGTTTTTTTTTTTTGTTTTTTTTTGCGGAGTTGAGGGGGGGGGGGGCGCTTGGCTGCCGCTCTGGGAGGCTTCCACGCACGCACGCTCATACACACACGGACGCACGCCCACACGCATGCACACACACACTCACTCCGCTCGTTGTTTTCTTTCCTTTGTCGAGCCCTGAAAAAAAAAACAAACAAAAAAAAAAACGCTGACGGACATGCATGTGTTATATAGCAGAGGTTCCCAACCTGGGGTCCGGGGACCACCACAGGTCCTTCGAGGGGTGCGGGGCGGTCCCCACAGAAATGACTCATACAGCAGTTGAACCTCACCACCGTTCGCCGCGGCGTCGTTAAAGAACGTCCAGTGGGGACTGTTTTGATCCCACTGCCGCCGTCATCTCCCCAACTAGAGGAGAGACACATCGTATCGAGCGATGAGTCAGGTCCCGGAGACAAAGTCTTATCAAATGGGGATAAATGTCCAATGCGTATCAAATTGGGGGTCCTCGGCGTGCAGTGGTGTCATTGGATGCATTAAACATTGTGTGCACTATGTACCGTGCAGCCACACAGCCCCGGGCAATGGGTCCGGCCCCGTGCACAGTAATTCAGCATTTTAAAGGTTGTTCATCAAATCATCCCCATATCCCAGTCAATAAATTAATCAACCAAATAGGAAGAGAACGGTTGAGCCTCCGTAGGCGAACGTCACGTCGAAAAGAAAGAAAGTGTCACGTCATCCAAACAGGTCAATGTGTTTTTGTGTATTTCCGTGCGTGCGTCGTTTTCTTTCTTCTTTGCACCCGGCTGCAGCAGAAGGGTCGAGTCAGACGCGGCAACCAGTCCAATAAACGGAGACGGCAAATTATAAAAACCTTTATTGAAGAAAGTTTAAACAGGATATCAAAATGGAGGTTTTGTTTTTACCCGCCGGTCTGAGGACTCGCCGAGAGGAGCGTCGCTCTGGTGTCAAAACACACGTAGAAAAAAAGGAGGAGGCGTCGTTCTGAGACGCCCGGCTTTCCAAACAGGATGTTGAGGATTCGCACAAACGGCCGAACGCCCAGTTTGGTGATGGACGTTAGTGGTTCACATCGTGCACCGGCGGCGGTCCATGTTCCCATGAGACAAAACAGAAACAAATTGCTCAAAAGCCCAAAAGGAACAAAGAGTAGAAGAAGTGGACCAGCTTTTTAATTGCAGACGGGGCGTGAGTTCGATTCCCGAAATGAAACCCCGCTGAGCCGCGTTCAACCACTGAAAATGTGTCCTGACGACGGGCGTTTGAGAAACAGCTCCAGATACGTCACAAGTTTGAGGAAATCTCAGTTATTTTTCAACCTGAACTTTATTTTTCCACAATCGGGGATCAATTCAATTCATTTGATCTGATTGGCTTCTGAGTATTTTAAATTGATCCAGTATTGACGAAGTAGCTTCAGCTGAGCTGCACTACAGGGGGGAAATCACAAACATTTTTTTTTTATTCGCATAAAATGTTATTTATACAAAATTATACAGGCTATAAAATATTTGGATATTTATTTCTTGGCAATTGTTCTCTTTGGAAATTTGGCCATTTTTTGTTAAATTTGTTCAGACGGCAAATTATGCAAATTGTAGCGTGGATTTTAAAAATAATTTATTCAAGGTGTCTGCTCTGCAATGCAGCGATCTCACCAGGACTAATTCCTTGTATGTGGAAATGAAGTTCTTGGGACGAACGGATTGTGATTGCGATGTTATGACGTCTTGAAACATAATCAGTGAAAAAACAACAACAATGCAACACTTTGGGTGATTCCAGCCTCGCGGTGGGGAAACGTCGACCATTTCAAAGCCGTCTTGTTACGAACTGTTACCCCCCCCCCCAAAAAACCCCCAAAAAAACAAAAAACGGTCCCAGTTATAAACCACGACACTGAGCTCACGCAGGGCAACTGGTGGAACCGTCCTACGACCCTTGACCCCAAGGTGACCCACAGAGTGAGGCGTGCCGCGCTGTCTTTAGTCCCGCCCTTGAAATCCTTCTCCTCTTCGTGCTTTTGCTTCTTTTCTTTCTTTACATTTTCCCTCCGCCTCTAGTTCCCCGCGCCTCCTGCTGTTCTGCCGCCGGCTCCGCCCACACCCCGCCGGATTCTCACAATTCCGGCTCCTCTACAATTCCTGTGCGACGCGGACGCCTTCCTCGCCGCGCCGGGGGCGACGGCGGCGGCGGCGTGTTTGTCGCAACACGAGACCGCAGGCGGTGTTGAGCGCATAAATTCTACGCCCGCTGTAATCTCATGACAAGAACACCGATTTTCCAAACACAGATCGCCGCCCCCGCCCCAACACCCCCACCCCACCCCCACCTCCACCCGCTGTGCTCTGTTGACTCCCACTCACAGT
>NC_137189.1:47441904-47456904 GCF_960531495.2 Zeus faber | reverse complement strand
TATTGAAATAACACAGAATGAGCAGCTGAACTGGGATGATTAAGGAAGGTCTCAAATCTCAAATGTAGTTGTACTGGGCAGCTCCCAGTGTCCACCAGTACCACACTGTGGTTGTACGGGGCAGCTCCCAGTGTCCACCAGTACCAGACTGGGCAGCTCCCAGCAGTGAATAGGTGCTGATGTGTTATTAACGTGTTTTCATTGTGTTATTACACAGCTGACTGTCGTTAAAATGAGGTATTTGTGCTTGGTGGAATTTCGCTGATAATAAATAATTCAAATCAAGACTTGATTTCCAGTAAAGACTTTGGTTTTTATCTTTATTTAATGTGGACTGCACTGCTCAAGTCTGCTTGTGAAAGTGTAATGGGTGCCACAAACACAAGCCCGCTAATCGGCCCATGTAAAACACAAGCTGGGGAGGGTCTCTCCCTCTCTCCCTCTCTCCCTCTCTCTCTCACACACACACACACACACACACACACTGATGTATATTTCATTAACACATTAGTACGATTTTCAAACGCCCGAGGGTCTGACACGCCGCTGATTTATTGAACTATAGTCAGAACGCGACAAAGTAATTCCGACCTTGAGGATAATTAGCGCGTCGATACGCCTCCTGGAGGAGAGGAGTCGCCGTGGTAGCGGGGAGGAGTGTGAGGACGCCGCAGCGTGGCGGCCCGCTGCTCCGGGGCATTTTCCCTGCCACAACAATGTTGCTTAATTATTTTACGGAGGGGAAAAGTTGGGGCACGAAATGAGTTTGGTGATGGATAGGGCGATTTATTCTCACGGGCGTAGCGGTGGGATTCAAAGCCTTAATGCTTGTAGCGTGGGCGGGGCACGCCACTATCACTCAAATACCTGCTGCGACGTCTGGATGGTTTGGTCTGGTTTTGGGGAAGGAAGCAGGCGGAAAGAAAAGGTAGAAATTCCTCTTGGTTAGTAGAAATTCCCCAGTGTCCCCCAGCAGCAGACTGACTGAACCAGGAAGCACCCAGTTGGACTTCAGCTTCACTTGTCATTCCAGTAACACCACACCACTGTCTGCCGTTGGCCACAGAGCGGCCTCCCTGGAGAGTCTGCCTCCCTTTCAATGCCTTGCTCAGGGACACCGGAAGCACAGCGCGGAGGGCGGGACGTGTCATGTCATCCAGTCTGCCATTTAAAACCAGTAACCACAACATGCCAGCCAGACCAGGACAAAATACCATGTTGTGGTTTATTGCCGCCAGGTACATTTACATATATGGGCGTGCTCTTAGTCAGGTGCAACCCTTATCACATGAGCAGCTGAATTCTATCACCTATTTATGGTCCTGCTCTTGAAGCGTTAGCTTCAGGCGTTGGCCCATTTGTAGTCGCTCTCGTGTGAAGACGCACGTCTACCTCTGCACGTCCACCGAAGCAAGGACACCGAACAAGGCAAACCTGCCTTCTTTCTCTCACTCCATACAAAATGTGCTACTACCGCATCTCTACAACTTCAAGGTCACTCAGAAAGCCTCGTTATACCATACGCCGATGCAATCCGGGTAACCTCAGGTCTCTGCAGCAAACATCTTCTGCAAAGACCTCCTTCTCTGTTGGCTTGTGGAATTGTCGATCTGCAGTTAACAAGGCAGACTTCATTTCTGGTCATGCCAACCACCTCTCCTTGGAGCTCCTTGCCCTCACTGAGACGTGGATTAAACCGGAAGATAGCGCAACCCCGGCTGCACTCTCCACTAACTACACATTCTCCCACACATCCAGACCATCTGGCCGTTGTGGTGGGACTGTCCTGCTAATTTCCAACACATGGAAATTTAATCCACTGCTGCCTTTAAACAACTTTGTCTCCTTTGAATATCACGCCGTCTTGGTGACTGCTCCGGTGAAAGCCTATGTGGTCGTCATCTACCGTCCACCAGGACAACTAGGTGACTTCCTACATGAGCTTGACACCCTGCTGTCATCAATTCCTGAGCATGAGTGTCCTATGCTCGTCCTCGGAGACATGAACATCCACTTGGACAGTGCGAGCTCGGCTGACTTCCTGTCTTTGGTTCGCTCATTCGACCTAAGACAGGTCCCGACTCCACCGACTCACAAGGCTGGCAAAGAGCTTGATCTCATTCTTGCTCGGAGCTGCACCACGGGCAACCTAATGGTCACTCCTCTTCATCTCTCAGACCACTTCTTCATCCACTTCAATGTCCAGCTACCAAAACAACCCCCCACCTCCCCACCCATGGTTAATATCCGCCGCAATCTCTGCAACCTGTCTCCGACCCACTTCTCCTCTGTGCTCTCCTCTTCTCCTCCGCCTCACGGCACTTTCTCCTCTCTGCAGGTTAATGATGCCACTGACTCCCTCTGCTCCACCTTGAGCTCATGTCTGGAGCCTGTGTCCACAATCCACCAGACCTGCTCCATCAACCCAGTCGCACGCTTGGCTGACTGACACCCTCCGGACAATGCGCACTGACCTCAAAGCAGCCGAGAGGAAATGGCACAAATCCAAAACAACTGAAGATCTTGCAAGCTACCAGACACTGCTGTCCTCCTCCTCTCTTCCAGTATCACTACTGCAAAGAAGGCCTTCTTCAACGATAGGATCAACGGTGCCACAGACACACGTAAGTTATTCTCCACCTTCAAGTCTCTGCTTTACCCTCCACCACCTCCCCCAGCTACTAACCTCACTGCTGACTGCCTTGCCTCCTTTTTTACTAACAAAGTGGCAGCCATCAGCAGCCAATTCACTAAACAACTTACTCACAACCTGTCTTCTCCAGCCCTAGGCTCATCGTTCCCTGGTTTCACCCCCCTCGCTGAACGCGAGGTATCTAAACTACTAACATGTAGCCGTCCTACTACCTGTCCACTAGATCCGATCCCATCTAACCTCCTTCAAGCCATATCACCGACTATCACCCCGGCAATCACACATGATTAATTCTTCCCTAACTTCCGGCACTTTCCCCTCCGCTTTCAAAGTGGCTCGGGTCGCACCACTGCTCAAAAAACCCTCACTCGATCCCAATCAAGTAGAAAACTATCGGCCGGTCTCTCTCCTCCCATTCCTTTCCAAAACCATAGAGAGGGTGGTCTCTAGACAGGTTACAGAGTACCTGTCAAGTAACAACCTTCTCGATACACTTCAATCTGGCTTCAAAAGTGGTCACTCCACCGAAACAGCCCTGTTGTCTGTGACAGAGGCCTTAAAAACTGCTAGAGCTGCTGCCAAATCCTCGGTTCTCATTCTGCTAGACTTATCAGCTGCTTTTGACACTGTCAATCACAGCATACTCCTGTCCATACTCTCAAGTGTGGGCATAACGGGCAGTGCACTTTCCTGGTTCGAATCTTACCTCACTGGTCGCTCGTTCAGTGTGACATGGCAAGGCCAGCTGTCTGTGCCTCACAACCTCACCACAGGGGTGCCCCAAGGCTCGGTGCTAGGACCCCTCCTCTTTGCCATATACACCACCTCACTGGGCCCGATCATCCGCTCGCATGGCTTTTCATATCACTGCTATGCGGATGATACTCAACTCTATCTGTCCTTCCTGCCTGACGACCCCACTGTCTCGACGCGGATCTCGGATTGTCTTGCTGACATATCCACATGGATGAAGGATTATCATCTTCAACTAAACCTGGCGAAGACGGAACTGCTGGTCTTCCCGGCCAAACAAGGTATTTATCACAACATTGATATTAAAATTGACTCTCTATCTCTTGTTCCTACCAAGGCTGCAAGGAATCTAGGTGTCATTATTGATGACCAACTGACATTCTCGGACGATGTTGCCGCCGTCTCCCGGTCCTGCCGCTTCGCACTATTCAACATCCGAAAAGTCAGGCTGTACCTGACCCAATATGCCACTCAACTGCTGCTACAAACCTTGGTGATGTCCCGTCTCGACTGCTGCAACGCTCTCTTAACAGGCTTGCCGGCCTGTGCGGTAAAGCCACTGCAGATGATACAGAATGCGGCGGTGTGACTGGTGTTCAACCAACCAAAGAGGGCACATGTCACTCCGCTGCTCATCGAGCTCCACTGGTTACCTGTAGCCGCTCGCATCAAGTTCAAGTCTCTTATGCTGGCCTACAGAGTGATTGCTGGGAATGCTCCCACCTACTTAAATGCTCTTGTAAGAGCACATGTTGCCCCCCGGGTGCTGCGCTCGTCAAATGAGCGTCGCCTGGCTCTGCCGGCCGTACAACCACGGCAATCCAGGCCATTCTCATTTGTAGTTCCACGTTGGTGGAACGAGCTGCCAAAAATGACCAGAGCGGGGACCTCCCTCTCTGTCTTTAAGAAGCACTTGAAGACCCAGCTCTTCAGTGAGTACCTCCTCTCCTAACCTACAATTACTTAGCACTACCTAGCAGTATTTATTGTTACACTAATGTCTCTGTGGCAATGTAGCTTGAATGTTATTCTCCCAATGTAGCTTAAATGTTATTCTCCCTTGTAAGTCGCTTTGGATAAAAGGGTCTGCTAAATGACTAAATGTAAATGTAAATGTAAATATACTGGGAATTTGTTCTGGTGAGGCACCGTCGATTAGTGTAAAAAGCTTTACAGTCTCAAAAAATGGAGAATGATAATAATAATAATAATAATAATAATAATAATAATAATAATAATAAAGTAAAAATAGAATAAAAAGCGAATAAAATAATAAGTAAAAATTATAAAGTATAAATGTGTATAAAAATATATGTGGTGTGGGGATGGGATGGTTTGAGCAGCCACACCAGACCTGGATCTAGGTGATTGGATCAGGGTGGCTGCAGGATAGGAGGCTAGGTGGAATTAGCCAGGAGCAGATCGAGCATGTCATGACAGGGCTCCTATCCTGAGTGAGTGTGAGGATGGGGGTTTTAACCTGTTGCTCGTTAGCCCAACCAACGAGTAAAAGGCATGCAGCCACCCTGACCAAATCACCGAGATCCAGGTTAGGTGTGTCTGCTCAAACCATCCCATCCCCACACCACAATTTACAAATAGCCAAAAATAGAAAACATAAATAGACAAAAGGCTCCAAAGTTGAGTTAATAAGTCGTCTTGGTGCAAACAAGAGTGACCTTTGTGTTTGTTTGCACCTAGAAGCAAGCATCCAATGGGTAAAATTAGCATTTCTATCCAGAGTGAAGCATTAGGAAACGCTTGTACTGGAGGTGCTGCTTTGGCTGCTGCCGCCGCTGCAGCGGCTGCTGCTGCACCACACCTTCGGGACACTCAGGATGAGTGTATGCTGCCGAGTGCAGCTGCAGCAGCTGCAGGTCGCTGCTGACACCTTCCCGCTCTCCAAGGCGGCTTATTAGCGGGAATATCAGCCCGCCTGTCGGCACCGACTCTAAACTCGGAATAATGAGAATCCTACGGGTATTAATTAAGCAGAGCGCACGCACGCACGCACGCATGCACGAACGTGCACACACACTCACACACTCACACACACACACACACACACACACATATGCAGACATACACACACACACTCACAATATCCTCTGTGTATTGCGGCCCTAAAAGATAAGGGCAATGAGAGCAGATCAAATACACACACGCACACACAAGCACACACACACACACACACACAAAGCTAACACTGTGGCACTCCATGGTCCGACTGTGTTGTAACCTTATTATGTCTCACTTTGATGACATGCTTCCCCTACAGGGACTCGATTTACATCGACTAATGACCAATCAGCGAGAGAGAGAGAGAGAGAGAGAGGGAGCAGGGGGGAGAGAGAAAATAAACAAAGGAGGTATGGAGTGTTTGGAGGAATGACTTCTTCTATTGTAATTTGACTTTGCTCTTATCATGACCGTCATCATGAATAATGTGACATTTTAAACTCCATCTCAGGGCGCTGCACTTGGACAATAAATGGAAAATGGAAGCGGAGATTGAAAAGCAGCAACGAAAGATGAACTTGAAAAAAACGCTCCAATAAATGTCATCAGATAAAATCCTTCCCACGGGGAAAAGGCGTCAGAGGAAGGGTGCGAGGCGGCCGAAGACTTCGGGGTAAAGCGTGAGAGGATTCTGGGTAATCTGAAACCCACGCTGGGCTCCGTCTCCTGTCGCCTGCGTGCTAACGGAGTGGGCGTCGGCTTCGCTGTTCAATCCGCCTTTTAGTCCCCTGGTGACGGATACATCCCAGAATCCCGAACCGCGAACCAGCGGAACGGATCCCAGTCTGTTGGCACAACAGCCGTTTCCATTTAAGTTTTGGCGTCTCCGGCTTCGCAGTCAGATCTGCAAAACTTTTGCAAAATTTCACCACTTTAGTGTCTCAGCTGAAGAAACGGACGATCCGTTCTACGTCTGGGTGTGGTTTCATTCCTGGACCGACCTCTCCATGGATGCATAGGTGCCGATTTATGTTTCTGCCGGTGGATGCTCGAAACAGTTGGGTTGGGTGGGGTGGGGGGCGTGGGGGGTCGGGGGGTAGGAGAGTGATTGAGAATGTGTCCCTGTTATGCAGGGGGCTTTATTTCGCTTCGTTAAATAAGGAAAGTGAGTCAAATAAAATACAATGTTTTTATTTGTTTTATTTGCAGGAACGAGGCACGAGGACGCGCAGCAAAGATCACTGATCGCTCCCTCTCCGCCCCCCACCATCGGGGATGGCGGCCTAGGCCTGTGTTGCCTACTGTATAGGAAGTGATGACCCTGCCCAAGATAAACTTTCTGCAATGAACATAGCCTACATGGCTTGATATACGGATTTGGAAAAGGTAGTCAAACCAGTGTTTCCATTATCTGGTAATTGCCTGTTTTTGACCGGGAAAATCTGTTGAAGAAGAAAACTCATCAAGAGTAAGTCTCTCCGGTCATAACGTCCAGTGAAAATAATTCCCTCCAAGCACAATTTGAATGAGTGCTGGGTGGATCATTTAGATAAAAAGAAGCTCACGGATCTGTTCATTTCCATGCTTGGCAAGTTGCAACATAAAGCCAATCAGTTTGGACGATCTAAAGCTGACCGTTCACCACTAACCAATCACATTTGTCGATATAGATCTAAGCCCCCCCCCCCCCCCCCTTGTGGGCAGGTTGCGCTTGTAAACACAGTAAACACGGAGCAGAGCCACAGCGGCAGCGTCTACAACTCTGAGGAGAAACAGAAAGATGTGTCGTTACGCTATGACATCCATAGTTTGGTGTTTTTTTGGATATTTAAGTTCTGACCCAAAGCAGAAGGTATTCATTGTGTAAAATATGTCGACAAGACGTGCAACACCACAGACTTTATTATTTATTTAGACCTACCTGCCATTTTAATTTTGTTTTTGATTTGATCAAATTTTTATTTTAGTGAAATGTTAATTAAAGCGGCTGCACTAGTTACTATTTGTTCACGAACGGAAATTACTTGATTATAAGTAATAATAATATTCAGTATATCTATTTATTTATTTATTTTAAAAAGGGCGTTAACTGACGGGACATTTCATTTTGAATATTCATTAAAAAATATTATACAGCAACATGCCTTGATGATGTCATTCTCTATAAAGCCTGCTTATCAACTGATTTTAAGCTCAATAAACACAGATAATGTTTGACCAGAATCTCTCCTGTTTGTCTGGGAAATTTAAATCTTCCAGGACATGTTGACCGGGACCAATTGGACAAACAGGACCAACCACACACACACACACACACACACACACACACGCACACACACACACACACACACACACACACACACACACACACTTAATATTAACAGGGATTGGAGATCAAAAGTCTAACTAACTATGATGAGGAAAGTTCAAGCCACCACGTAACACCGTGCATATACAGTCGGCCGATCAAGTGCATTTTTCCCGTTGGTGCCCGGGCCCCGAAGCACCGACAGAATCAACACCCTTGCATGGAGAGGGTCGGTATAAACCCTGGATTCAAACCAAACCTTCCCCCATTCGGCCCAATGTCTGCACTACAGATCTTGTTGTGTGTTTGAGGTGCAGTAAAAATGCCGGATTCACAGCCTCTCCCACGAGGTTTGCTCAAGGTGAAGTCATGGATGATATATTGTGTCTGGTAAGTCGATCGTAATTGGGTCGTTCTCATTAAACCGCCATAAAACCCGTCCGAAATGAATCGATGCACAAATTCACAGGGAATGTTAACTAAGTCATTACAAACTTGAAGTACACAATGCCTACTGTATGACCCACTTACTATGACATAAATTCAGTGTTTTTTTCTGTGATTTTCTTATCAAAATTCATTAATGTGTATATGTGAGTGTATATTTATATTAAGATATTGAATAATACATTTAAAATATGTGACCCACCGCCGGCTTTACATTTTGCGCCATCAGATTTTTTTTTGCCCCAGCATTTGAAAGTGAAGAATCAGAGCTTCAAAACAAGGTGTCACTTGTGCGAATCAAGCAAATATTTTTAAAGCTATGGCTTGTTAATGATGGGGGTGCAGCAAACTGTGCTTCTGGGATAATCACCCTCAAAGTTTTCCCAACACTTGACTTCATTCAGCCTGCTCCCAGAATGCAAATGGTGTGGAGGACCAACAATGCCACATGGCTACTTGCCACATAGCCACTTGACACCCTGCTGAATGGGGCAATCTTTGCATTGTTGTTGTGTTTTGAGGGAATGTTGAACAGCACCATCGACACACAACATCTTTGTTGTTAAAAAAAAGCTTTTATTTAACGGTAGGAATAAACATGTTTTATAAGTGGAATTATTTAGCAGTTAAAAAGTGCGGAAAACACAACAGAAATGTACAGTCTATGAATAATATAAGTCTTTGTATATCAACCTCGGTGTGTCATTTAATATATAAATGTGCGTATGCCAAATCGCCAAAATCACCTAGGAATGTTAATAGTTGGCCAACCCATATTTAATTTCTGCTGTAGCCTTTTGTCAACCCCTTTCCACATAACTCTCTCCATGATGAATAGGCAAAGTTTACATCACTTCTTTAGACCATGTACTTAACTGTGGCGCAAAGTCAAAACTGTAATGCATCTTGATGTGGTTGCTCGCAGGTTGAACACGACCACCCAAAGAGAGGTTGAGGCGCTCACCGGTGTTCTTGGAGTTGCAGACCTCCCTCTCTGAGTATATTTCCTCTTGCTGTAGAAATTGTTTCTTGTAGAAACTTCTTCCGTTGTAACAACAAAGGGCGTGTCGTCGGTCTCCTCCAGTGGTTCTTGAAAATATTCTCTTTCATCCTCACATTCAGGGTGAAATCCGCTGTTTGAAATGTTCTCCAAGTCCGGGATAACACCGGTATTAGATTCAACATCGTTGTGGGAGAACTGACTATCATCGCGGAAAATTAAGTCCAGAACGAGTTTCTTACACTGACTTGGATCTGTCGCACTGGTCAGATTAAGGTCGGTGATATTATTTAGAGCTTCCACCACCCGCTTCTCGTAATCCATAACAGCACGGAGATGAAAGTTTTCACAGACAAGTGAAACCGAAGGCGCCTCATTCTCTGCTTTAATCATATATTTATGGAAGTGACTTCAGCTTTTCTTCTTCACAGCTTACGCCAGCTACAAAACAATATATCCAGGTTGAACTCTATCAAAACACTTTCACAGTGTGACTTAACATCACATGGAATATGGAGGAATGATCTTCACCTGGACGGTCGCTTTAAAGGAAATTTTTATTTATTTATTTATTTATTTAATTTTCATATTTTTCTCATATTTAAACGTGGCAATAGAAAGAGTAGAGCGGAATGTAGTGATGGAGTATGAGTATTGTGTGTTCCACCATTTTACACTTAGCTAAGCTAAGCTAAAGTGCATTCATTACCATAACAGCCATCTTTAATTGTCAAAATGTGACACATTAAACTAATGAATTTTGATAAGAAAATCACAGAAAAAAAACACGAAAATAATGTCACAGTAAGTGGGCCACATAGTAGGCATTGTGTACTTATTTTATTAATATTTGAATGATCTATGTCACATTCAATTCATTTCCTGACATGTTTTATACCTTTTTGTGTGTGATTAAGTAGTAAATCCTTGTTTTCAGGCCTAGTTTATATCTTAGACACTTAAAGCTTCCTTACTTACCTTACCTGACGGTTCCTTCAAACTGTTGTTGTCTGCGTTTCGACCGCGGTCTAAAGACCCACGAAGACTATGCAAATGACTCTGCTGAGGAATGAAAAACTATACAACAAACTGCTCCACCCCAGTCCAGTAGGTGGTGCTAATGCAGAACACTTTTCACCAACAAGAAAGACAACCAAAGCGATAAAGTGGAATATAAATTTGATTGTCTTTCTTTATCCATTTTATTCTTCTGTCCTTGTATTTACTGTTGAAACAAATATTCACTCTCACAAAAAAAATTTTAACATCAAGGCTGAAAAACATTGAAAAAGATGGGGAATCGAACCGGAGTCTACTGTTTAGGAGGGAAAAAGTCCTATTCCAGGATCCGGGAGGTCCTGGAACACTATACACACCAAAATAACACTATACACACCAAATATCAGTTAGTGTGTTCATATATATACATAAACACAGTAATTTTTTTGTTTTCTGTCTTTTATTACCAAAAAATGGAAAAGCGGGCGTTTTCCATTTTTTTGTACAAACCGAACATTTTAAGAACAAAAGACGAATTGTACATACAATCGGTTTGAGGCTGAAATATGTCTGAAATAAAATGTGGCGAGTACTCGACCAATCAGAAATGTTTGTCTCCAGAGTTTAATTAAGACTCTGGAAACACACTTGGAGTTCCTCAAAAGATCCTAGTTACCTGGAAAGTTCTGTGGCTGTATTTGCACAGAAATGTATGGAAATTCAAATGTATTCATGCAAGTGTTTGCAGATTCAGCGCCATGCTATTGTTAAGATGGCCCATTATTCCGAAAAATGTCCCATTGGAGCGAAAGCCCATTTGTCCGATAGCCCATTATCCCCGAAACAAACGGCCATTGCCCAAAGTCCCATAGCTCCAAAACCCTAACCCTACCCAACTAACCCTAACCCACCTTACCCTAACCCAGCTAACCCTTACCCAGGGCTTAATTTGTGGCAGAGCCTGCAGGAACATGTTCCAGGACCTCCCGGATTGGGACCAGCACCTATTTGAACATCCGCACAAGCTGTGGAGCTGCGGCTCGAGCTGCAAGCTCCGAGCCACACCCTAACCCTAAATGGAAATAGTGTGTTTTTAGGTTTTTATTTTTGAGGCTGTACCTGACTCAGAATTTTGTCATTCGGATCGGATTCCCACCCGTCTCCCCCTCGATGGTACAGACAATGTGTGAGCCAGCGATGGGACGCCCGCGATCGGTGCCAGAACAGTGTGTTTTTTATTTCACATCTCCTTATGGAACGAAACATATGGTTATGGAACAAAACCGTGCCTAACGGGAACACTTTCTCCGTGACTCTCTCCCCGATTGCCCCCTCTCCATGCGCTATGCACAGAAAATCAACTGAAGGATTCTACGAGTGGTGCCCCGTTCCTCCGTGCCCCGCCCTCACACTGTTTTTACTTGTTTTATTTGGAGGAACGGGGCTCAGCTCTCCGTCTCGAGGCGCATGGAGAGCCGTGTTCGATTCACTCAAATACAAATATATTCAGGATTCCCCTTATTTCTAATTCCTCATTGAAATGTTATCCCCGTGCATTTTCTAAGCTGCTATCTGTTTTATCCTGTTACTGTAATCCACACTGACTGACAAAAAAACCCCCAAAAAAAACCAAACTGCTCGACTTGAAGAATCTCAATCGACTGACGGGTTTCAAACTGATGATTCGACTCGTCTACTTTCAGGGGGCAGCACTATTATTTTTATTTACGTTTCTTTATCGAACGAAACAAAAAATTCCCACGCCTCCCGTGCCGCATCACGCATGGTAGCGTAACCCCCCCGTGCGTTCCGAGCATACGTTCCTGCGGTGTGGGGATGGTGTGGTTTGGGCAGCCACACCTGTCCTGGGTCTAGGTAAT
The DNA here is from genome assembly GCF_960531495.2 of Zeus faber. Classification (NCBI taxonomy): domain Eukaryota; kingdom Metazoa; phylum Chordata; class Actinopteri; order Zeiformes; family Zeidae; genus Zeus; species Zeus faber. The sequence goes on along the minus strand of NC_137189.1, from coordinate 47,444,905 downwards.
TGGGGCCCAGGATCAGTGTGGCTGTACACCTGTTGCTCGTTGAATGGTCTAACGAGCAACAGGTAAAACCCCCGTCCCCACACTCACTCAGGAGAGGAGCCCTTGTCATGACACGCTTTCCATCTGCTCAAGTTCCGTGACTTTTCTCCTCCCCCCCGACCCGCCGGTGCGGCCAAATCAAGCACTGCCCTAACTCACCTAACCATACCCACCTAACCCTAATGAACCTAACCTTGACCCTAATTAAATGAAATAAATCACATAATTTTCCCCCAAATCATTATTATGTGTAAAAAGTTAACAAATTGGGTTAATTATAATTTAATCAAACATTCCGAATTATAATTATAACGAAAGGAATCCACTCTGAGGAAAATGTATCTCTCTTCATCTGTCCATTGTTCACATTGATTCTTCAATCCTTTCTCAAAAAGACAGAAGAAAATGGTTGCAGAATGCAGAATGACATCATCGGACCTTCCATCGGTGCATCGGAGGGAAGAAGAAGAAGCAATGGGCCTTCGAAGCAATGGGCTTTTGTTTTCGGGACAACGGGCTGTCGGACAAATGGGCTTTGGGTCCAACAGGACATTTTTCTGACTATTGGGGTTTTGGAATAATGGGCCGTCAGAACAATGGGCAGAACCGCAGTGGAATATTTGTGTGGCAGAAAAACAATTCACAACCACCCCAGTTGCTGCTGATTTCTGAATGCAAAAAAGAAGTGATTGGAAAATAAAAATTACTTTTCAGTAAGTGCCAGGGAGAGGTGCGAGAGTGCAACTGAGCTGGAATGGATGAAAGTATTCTAATTCCTCGGTGGCGTCCTTATCACCGAGCAGCAAAATTAGGAGCCAAAACACAAAAGGTGTCCTCTATTTATTCATTGATAAGCAGCTGAGCATCTCACTGTCATTTAGTGACACCGGGTTAATGCAGCGCAACAAATTCACAGCTCCCACCTCTCCAAAACGGGATTCATTTCATTTATAGGAAAAGGAGATTATGGTTAACGGGCACAATTTATTTTTGGTTCAGCGGAAAACCAAAAGACAAAAATGTGAAACGCTCACACTGGCCGGGTAAAACAGAGTAGGCTAGGTCGGCATACATTCCAAAATGAAAAAAGAAAGGAAGAAAGAAAGGAAGAAGTGAAAGAACAAAAGAAAAAAAGACAAAGCAAGCAAGAAAGAAAACTAGCCCAAAGATAGAAAGGAAAAATGGGTATGTGGGCATTTTTACCCAATTAAATTCTTATTTACTTATAGACCTTGCCTGGCACATTCCAAAACATTTTGGTTCGATTTAAATTAGATTATTTGATGTTTTTCACCCCAAATCATAAATATTTGTAAATCTCTGCCCCTACAAAAATAAACAAACAAGCAAACAAATAAAAAATAAATAAATAAATAAATAAATAAATAAAATAAAATAAAATAAAATAAAATAAAATAAAACAAAAAATAATAACAAAAAAAAAGAAATAAGTACACAGCAACAAGTAAACAAACAAACAAACAAACAAACAAACAAACAAACAAACAAATAAATAAATAAATGAATCAATACATAATGATAGGAAAAAAATGGAAGTCTCCGTCCCCTTGTGACGATTACACCCCGGACAGCTAAATCCAGGCCTGGGAGAAGAGGGGGTGAATGAGCGGGCGTTTAAACGCGTGCGCGTCCTACCTGGTGGGCGGCGGCGGCGGCGGCGACGGCAGCGGCGGCGGCAGCGGCGGCAGCCTGTGTCCCGATGCAGGGCCCCAGGGACAGTGCGGGCAGGTCCTGCCCATCCGCTCGGTGCGACTCCAGACAGTTCTGCCGCTGACGGATCACTCCCAACTGGGACACGGTGTCGTCTGGAACCCTGGAGGACGGCGGGAAATAAACAAGTCATTTTTCTGAAGAAGGAAAAGAGGCGTGTGGTGTTCTGGGAAAGAAAGAAAGACTCGGCTGAGCTTGTGCAGCGATAGTACTGTATTCAATCCCGATTGGTCAAACGCAAGAACACCAACGGCCATTTTTAAATACCGGTAAACAGCTGATTGTGTGCATCTCTTTTCCTAATAATGACTCGGACGCCATGTTCAGCGCAAAGTAAAGAAGAATAAAGATCAGCACCACAGCTGCTTCAACTTCCTGTTGGCTGTGGTGCTGATATTGTCGTTGTCATTTAGTTCCTGTAACTTGGATGAAAATTATTACGGTGCGAAAGAAAATAATGATTACCATATATGGTCATTAAATCATGTTGTACAGTAACACCAAACCACATGCTCTAATGACCATATATGGTAATCATTGTTTTCTTCCATATATGACCATGTCTCTCACTTTGGTACAAGCACTGGTTCCACCGGGGAGTCCAGGAAGCGCCTTCATGGTGCTGGGAAAGCTGCAGATTTTTGTGCAAAACTACTCGCGGAGCCATTACTTATTAATACCCCTATCTATATCAAAATGACATTATTTTGTCATTTCCCCGAAATAGCGAGGAATTGATGAGCACTAATTGAGTTTCTTAAAAGTATTATTAAATATGGCAGCAGATATGATGATATATATTTAGAGGAGTAAACAAGAAAAATGGAATTAGACAACGACGCTGTAAGTGGTTAAAACACCTCCGCCAAAAAAAAAACCAAAAAAAAAAAACCCTCTCTATCCAGGACTAATTATTTCAAAACCTTTTGGAAATCTCCGTCTGATAAAAGCTTCTCTTCAATTGTCATTCAAATTACCTCCCGCCTCTCTTTAATACAGGCATGGACTTAACTCATCCACCATTAAATCAGCCGCCTGTCTCTCTCTCTCTCTCTGTCTCTCTCTCTCTGTCTCTCTCTCTCTCTCTGTCTCTCTCTCTCTGTCTCTCTCTCTGTCTCTCTCTGTCTCTCTCTCTCTCTCTCTGTCTCTCTCTCTCTGTCTCTCTCTCTGTCTCTCTCTGTCTCTCTCTCTCTCTCTCTGTCTCTCTCTCTCCCTCCAAATAATCTGTTAA
>NC_137189.1:47429404-47439404 GCF_960531495.2 Zeus faber | reverse complement strand
TATTGAATAAAGAGGGAAATGCACGATATTCTTTCAGAAATAATAATCAATGGTTTTGTAAGATAATAAAATTAAATAAAGATAATAATCATGACAACAACAATATTAAGAGCAAAAGTAATGATGATAATAAATGATGATGATGATTATTATTATTATTGATAATAATACTTATAATAATAATAATAATAATAATAATGATAATAACAACAACAAAAGTATTATTGGTGTTATTATTATGAATAACAACAATAACAACAATAACAAAAACAATAATAATAATAATAATAATAATAATAATAATAATAATAATATTATTATATTATAAATTATTATTATTATTATGGCACCCCATATGTTTTGGAAAGAATATGCCAAAAGGAGTTTTTTCTTAAGCCACTTATTCCTGTTCGGGGTCACAGAAGGGTCAGAGGCCCCCTGCCTCTCCGTGTGAGACGCCCTGAATGGGAAATTTAATATGAAAGTAAAACAACGCGACACACCGTCTCATGATGTACAGACCCTTTGACGGAAGCTCAAGATAATAACCTCGCCATCAAAAAGCGGCATCGAAAGCCACGGGAATGTTGTGTATCACGGGGCGGGGTGGGGGGGGGGGGGTGATGTCTTTGCTGCTGCGTGGAAAGCGCGAAAGTGACTAATTTCCCGGCGCCAGCCCCCGGACGGCTTCCCTCCGTCTCTGGTTCCCTCTACTCCTCCTCAGACCGTCTGTCCGTCTCCTCGCCTTCATCTTAATTTCATCTCCCAATTCAATTGAATTTGCTACGCGATTAAACCCGTGAACATCGGCTGAACGGTGTCTGCGTTGCACACGCCCTCTCTCCCTCTCTCTCTCTCTCTCTCTCTCTCTCCCTCCTTCTCTATCCCTCCCTCCCTCCAGCTCTCTTTCCCTGCATTAAATTTCCGACGACCGTACCGGCATGACAAAGGCGTGTGGATCGTGGAAGCCTTGAAAAATCAATTTTGGGTGTTAATTAAATGAAAATGCTGATAATAATTGACAAAAGTAAAGTAAATTCAAAGTAGACTGGCAGGGGTGATGGACACGTGGGAGCGCTCTGTGTCTGTCACCGGCGTAAAAGTATCTGTGACGACTGAGAAAGGGTCTCCCGCAGCCTCCGCTAACGGGGCTGTTCCTTCGCGCGAGCGGGGCGGTGCAGCACACCACCACCCCACCCCGGCTTCTCCGGTTAAAAACAGACCGAAGTTCCTTCCGCAGGGAATCGCTCGCCGTTTGGGAGGGCTCACCTCCGTCGCTCCCGAACCCAAACCCAAAGGCGTGGTATCGGGGGGGGGTGTTGCAGCTCCCCTGCCACACCGTCGCCTGCAGCAGCCTCCGAAAAGTTGAGATCGACGCGCCTGACAACACCCTCCGAGTTATTGAAGGAGTCCGGGAGGAGTTATTGAAGAGAGGAGGAGTCTAGAAGGAGTTGTTGAAGTTGGGCGGAGTCTAGGAGGAGTTATTGAAGGTGGGCGGGGTCTGGGAGGAGTTATTGAAGGTGGGCGGGGTCTGGGAGGAGTTATTGAAGGAGTCCGGGGGGAGTTGTTGAAGGTAGGCGGAGCCTGGGAGCAGTTATAAAAGATATGAGGAGTCTGGGAGGAGTTGTTTGAGGTGGGCGTGGTCTGGGAGAAGTAATTAAAGGTGGGTGTGGTCTGGGAGGTGTTATTGAAGGTAGGAGGAGTCTGGGAGGAGTTAAAAAAGATATGAGGGGTCTGCGCGCTTGACTTGTTCGTCGTCTTGTGGTTTTGTGTTGATCTGATTCATTTTCGAGAAAAGCAGAAACAGGCACAGAAGAAGACGGGCGCCAGAAAAAGATTCGAGGGGCGAGGACCCCGCACCGACCAATCACAGGCCGGCGGCATGCGGCACGCCGGCCCGGCTCAGTGGGCAGTGGGAAGAGCAGAGCCGAGCAGGTGCACGGGTTGCGGCGCGGCGGTGGGAAAGCACCAGGACTCCGCTAAGTAACCGAAACCGGACTGTTTTTATGAACGTTTAAATATGAGTTCAGCTTTGTATTGGTGGACTTGTAATGCTGCCAGCCCCCCACCCCCAACCTCTGCAGCCCCCCACCCCCAACCTCTGCAGCCCCCCACCCCGCTCTCCCTCTCTCTTGCTTTGTGTATTTGTGTAGTAATTAGCTATTACCTGAGGTGAGCCGAGCCCTGAACCCTGACTGCGCTGACAGAAACCCCCCAATTATGGACCTCACACACACACACAAACACACACACACACACACACACACACACATACACACACACACACACACACACACACACACAAATGCACACACACGCACACACACACACACACACACACACACACACACACACACACACAAACACACACACACACACACACACACACACACACACACAAATGCACACACATACGCACACACACGCACAAATGCACACACACACACACACACACGCACAAATGCACACACACACACACACACACACACACACACACACACACACACACACACACACACACACACACACACACACACACACACACACAAACACACACACACACACACAAGGTCATGGGACCGTGCCTCAGCGGGGGAGGATACAGCATAATTGTTGTAATCAAAATTATTAAACAGGTTTTTTTTGTTTTTGTTTTTTAATGGAGCATATTCATAACCTCCGCTGCCAGCAGAGTGAGCGTGGAGCTGATCAGCCCAAAGAGCAGCACATTTACACACCGCCGGCTTTGTTTGGTCGTAAACACTGGACCGCTGCAATTATAAGTCATCATTTCCCCGAAAGCAGATCTGTTGCTGCAGCAACAACCAACAGGGAGTAGTACATATCTACCCGTCTGTCTGTCTGTCTATCTATCTATCTATCTATTTATCTATCTATCTATCTATCTATCTATCTATCTATCTATCTGCCTGCCTGTATATCTATCCATCCATCCATGCATCCATCCGTCCGTCTGTCCATCAATCTATCCATCCCTCATCCATCTATCCGTCCGTCCGTCCGTACATATGTCTGTCCATCCATCCATCTTTCTGAACCCAGGCAGTGCTGGTGTCTTGCTCTGCGTACCAACACAACACAGTTCAATTTCGAACGCAGCCGATTCGTTTATTTCTGACTGATTGCTGTATTTATATCAAGTCGATTCGTATGGATTCAGAGTACGTTAGTCCTATTAGAGGATTATCGCGCTGCCTGTAAACAAACTCACAGAGAACAGCTTATCCTAATAGGATGACATTTTGTCGAGGCACCCGGCTCGCCCTAAGTCTGTTTCGACACTGATTTACCGTGACACGTTGGTGGCGCTAGAACGCCGCCGGGAGCCATCTGTCATTACTTTCAATATGTCAGTCGCAGCAGGACGCAGTGGCTCAGTAGGTTAGTTCCTTGTTCTGTTATTCATTAACAAGTCGCTGATATCACTGTACCGTGAAATCTGTAGTATGTACAAATATGTCCCGTGCAGTTTGGGAGGTCGAGCTTAGTTTCCCTATACACAGTAAGGAACAACAGGGCACTTAGAAAGTACTGTCTTAAATGGTAAATAACCTTTATTTTTGCAACTTACACTATATCACATTAAAACAACCGTAGGTACGTTTAACAGGCTGTTTTATAATGTTTTATCTGAATATGGAGTTACTTTTTCTTCCAAAATATTTTGCTCAAATCGGAAAACCCTGCAAATTCTAAAAAACTTAAGACACCAAGTATTGCACCCGGAAGTAAAAATATTGTGGTGTTAAAAGTTGTACCGTAGAGCGTGGACAACAAAAATAATTTTTCGGGGCGAAACAAAAACTCCAATTCATATGATTATACAACTTTTTACAGTGTATCATCACAAATCGCCTGTAATTCCCACAATTCCGATACAAATCTCTGAGACAGCTTCATCGTGGAGTCATGTCTGTCATGATCATCCAACTTCTAAAATGGTGGAATGGTGGAATGCAGCATCTTTCATCGGTCACACATCAAGGATGACTGTTGTGTTTCTGAAACAGCTTCATTTATTATTAACGGTTGTATTCACTCTTGACTTTCATGCTGTCACCGTCGCTTCTTTTTAAAGTAGCTGCAGCAGCAGAAATCACAGCATCTGCCACCTGATCAGGTCAAACCTGTTCCTTATATTTGTATGAGGCAACTCAAAGCAAAACTCAAGTACACCTAATTGTTTCAGTCGTTGGGAGTCAACCTGAAGGATTATCATCAGCATCTTTTAAATTGATCCACTAGTGAGATACCAGCTTCAGCCAACTGTTGGACAATGGGGCAATCGCCACCACCTTCTTCTGTGATGTCATTGCCCCATTGTGTGGTGTGGTGTGGGGATGGTGGGGTTTGAGCAGCGACATCTGGTGTAGGTATTTGCGGCCCAGGATCAGTGTGGCTCTACACCTGTTGACCTTGGTTGGTCACACGAGCAACAGGTAAAACCCCCATCACCACACAAACTCAGGAAAGGAGCCCATTGTCACGATATACCGTCTATCAGCTCTTGGGCTTATACCACCTAGCCAACTCTCTATAATAAACTTGTCTGTATGAAACATCATCATGTGTCTCTGTGCCGAAGGGCGAAGAATACGCCACTCAGATGGCATGTGGCAAGCGAAACTGCCACACGTGGCAATACTGCATACATTTTAAATATTCTGATGCCAATCACTTAGGGTGACTCTCAATTGAAAAATAAGGCTTACATTTATACCAACTTTTCACATAGTATTCCTTTAACTTAAGTATCAATGTGACGAACCAAGGGGCGTGGTCAAGAACAGGCTGCAGACGACAGCACGGTTCACTTTCTCGCGGCCGTCAAGCTGCTCCAATCAATCAGCGCCTGTCCGGCGCTGATTGGTGCGGCTCGAGCCAAGGAGCATTCTTAATAATTGTTTGTCTTGTAGAGGGGATCGGTGCATAGGCTCGTCAGACGACCAGGAGACAGAGCTGCACCCAAAATTATTATTATCATCATCATCATCATCATCATTATCATAATTATTATTTATACCTCTGGCCAGCGAGCCTTTTGTTCATCTGTCCAATAAAAACTCTCGCCATGTTGGCGCACCACAGTATGAAAGTCTCCCTCCCTAAACCCTTACCTGTGGGCAGAGACTCCCACAAGTGGCACGTGTACAGGGACTCGGGAGTGGCAGGGTGCCGAGTGAAAGGCGCCTCAGAGCTGATCCGCTAGCTGCGGAAGTGCCTGGCAGACCTAGAAGAGGAGTGGGACTTCCTCCGCAGTCAGCTGGAACGCGTCCTCGCCTGGTTGAGCTCCCAGGAGCAAGCCACGACCGACCGCTGGCCCACCGTCAACCAGAATCCGGTTAGAGGACCAGATCAGCGTCCGACCCAGGGACCCATTCAGGATTCCCCGGGTTGCGCCAGAGGAGACTGTCCAGGGGCCTGCTGCTTCCGACTACAGGATCCACGCGGGATTCGCCTGGTCCGCAGCCCGTCCCGGCGCCCCGAAGGGGAGACGTAGAGAGACATCCCCTTACTTTCCCAGACAATCCTCTTCCCGCCGCCCCGTGAGAGGGCGGATGTTTACCAGCCAGGTCCTGTGGTGCTGTGGGACGCTCTCTCTCCTTCCCGTGCTGTCCCCTCTCTGTCCGCCGTCAGCTCCCAGGGCAGTGCTGCCTCAGGCAATCAGAGAGCTGTGCTGAGCTGTGGAGGGGCCCGTCGGTGGGCGCGACGGTCCCCCGGTTCCCCCTGACCTTCCCTATCGACAATTTTCCACTGGAGCAGTCGCGAGATGACACCCTATGCAGGGCCTTTGAGGGGGTAATTAAAAGGGTCTAAGGGACAGGTTATATCGAGTGAGTCGTAACACTCAGACAGGAGAGGGTATAACCCAGTTGTTGGTGCCAAAGAGCCACCAGGAAATGTTCTTCCAGGCGGCTCACCTTTATCCGATGGCCAGTCACCTCAGTCACGATAAAACACGACAGCAGTTAATGGCCCACTTCTATTGGCCGGGCATTTGGGCAGATGTGCGTAAATGGTGTGCTGCGTGTCCTCAGTGCCAGTTAGTCAACCCTCCGGCTACGCAAAGACCGTCTTTGAGGCCCCTCCCCATAGTCGAGGTCCAATTCAAAAGATTCGGTATGGACCTCATCGGGCCGCTAGACTGCAGTGCCCTCGGGTATTGTTTTGTTTTAGTCCTAGTGGATTATGCAACCTGCTACCCCAAAGCAGTGCCCCTGCGCAGCCGCTGTTTCAGGTCATCTCCTGAGTTGGGATTCCGAAGGAAATCCTGACTGACCAGGGCGCTACCTTTATGTCACGTACACTTCGGGAAATTAACGAGTTACCAGGCCTCCACTCAATTTGGACCAGGGTTTACTATCTCCAGACCGACAGTCTGGTCGAGCACTTTAATAAAACACTGAAAAAAATGATTTGAAAGTTTGTTCACAACGACAGCTGTCATTGCGACAAGTGGGTGGACCCCCTGTTGTTTGCGGTGCGGGAGGTTCCCAGGCCTCCACAGGATTTTTTCCATTTGAACTCTTCTTTAGCAGGAGACCCCGGGGTGTGCTAGACCTAATTAAAGAAAACTGGTAGGAAGGTCCTAGCACCAGTTAGAACAAAATACAGTATGTTATGGACCTGAGAGCAAAGTTACATGTGCTGATTTGGCCGTTATCACAGGAGATTTTGCTCCGGGCTCAGAATGTCAGCGCCTTTTATACGACCAGGGGGGGGGCTCGGCTCAGACAATTTGCACTGTGTGACAAGGTGTTAGTGTTGCTACCTACGCCCAGCTCTAAATTGCTCCCGTAGTGGCAAGGGCCTTTTGTGGTCACACAGCAGATTGGCGAGGTCGAATGTGAGGTCGAACGGTATGACAGGCAGAGGGCTACCCAGATTTATCACCTTAACCTCTTAAAAGAATGGAGGGAGGGGGTGTCCGTTGATCTGGTCACACCGGTTATTGAGCGGGATGAGTTGGGGCCGGAGGTTCAAAAAGCGGCGGATCATACCGCGGCCCTGTTAAGTGACCTTCTCTCTCTGTCCCAGAGCCGGACATGGCTGCACTTCAGCATTTCTTCTTTGATGTTTTCTCCTCCCTGGAGAAATGTTTTCTCCTCCTCACGTCCCTCATACACCACCATGTGGAGACAACCTCGGGGGTGAAGGTGCACTCTTGGCCGTATCGTGTGCCTGAACACAAACGCAAGAGGGTGCAGAGGCGGAATTAGAGGCCATGCTGGATATGGGCGTAATAGAGGAGTCAACGAGTGACTGGTCTAGTCCCATCATGCTGGTGGGTAAGCCCGATGGGTCGGTCTGGTTCTTCGTAGACTTCGGAAGGGTGAACGTGGTGTCAAAGTTCGATGCCTACCCGATGCCCCGGGTGGATGAACTTCTCGACCGGCTGGGTACAGCTCATTTTTTCATGACGCTGGATTTAACCAAGGGCTACTGGCAGATTCCCTTGTCTCAGAAGTCCATGGAAAAATCGGCGTTCTCCGTTTGGGTTGTTCGGTGCCCCAGCCACCTTTCAGATACTCGTGGACTGCATCCTGCATCCGCATGCAAGATACGCTGCAGCTCCTCTCTCTCTCTTTCTGTCTGCAGACCGACGTGTCGGACAGAGGGCTGGGCGTGGTCTTGTTCCAGGAGGTGGAGGGGTCTTGCGGCTGCTGCTGTACCTCAGCCGCAAGCTGGCAGAGCGGGAGTTGAGATACCGCACAGTGGAGAAGGGGTGTTTAGTGATCAAGTGGGCAGTCGGTTCCCTCCGCTATTACCTCCTGGGAGGAGCTTTCAACCTCTGTTCAGACCAGGCCCTGCTGCAGTGGCTCCACTGCATGAAGGACTCAAATGCCCGGATCACCCGGTGGTAGCTGGCTCTCCACCCTTTAACTTCTAAGGTGGAACATAGGCCGGGGGCGCAGATGGTCGTGGCCGACTTTCTCTTCCGCTCAAGGGCAGGGGTCGGCTGTCGGCCGGATGGCTCCCCGGCCTAAGTCGCGCGGTGGAGGTATGTGGTGGACCAAGCACTGACTGCAGATGACAGCATGGTTCCCTTTCCCGCGGCCGCCTCCCTGCCTCAAATCAGCCTAATAAGCGCCCACGCAGCGCTGATTAGGCTAATTCGGTGCAGGGAGCTTTCGTAATGTTTCTTGGAGAGGGGATCGCCGCATGGGCTTGTGAGCCGACCACGAGACAGAGTGGAATGCCATTCCTCCTGTGCCGGAAATTATTATTATCATCATCATCATCATTATTTATGCTTCTGGCTAGCTAGCTGTTTGTTCCTCTTTCCAATAAAAACTCTCACCATGTTGGCGCACCACGGCAAGAAAGACTCCCTCTCCCTCCCTAAACCCCTACCTGTGGGCAGAGACTCCCAAAATCTTAGTGTACAAATCTTCCTTTGCTACAGAATCTTTTAATAGATTCACAAGTAATTCATTTGCCGCCAGTGACCTATTAAGTACATGCACACTCAAAATCATCAATTCCAAAAGGTTTCACTGTTCCAAGTGATGGTTCCAGTTACGCCAGTTCTATCTCTAATAGCAATTGAAAGTTAATATTTTACCACAAAAAGACAAACAAGGAAGTAAAGGATGTCTGCACAGTGAAAACTCAGTACGTTATAATTAACTTCATATTGGAACTCCATCAGGAGGTGTGTCTTAAAGGATCGGTGTAGGAAACCCATCAGGAGGTTTGTCTTAAGGCTCTTACTTGATGTAGGTGTTGGCGTTGCCTTCTGGAAACACGTACGGATGCTTCTTGCGGAAGACGTGTCCGACTCGGCTGCACGGCAGAATCTGGAGGCTGCCGCCACACTGCCACACCCTGAAGGAAATCTCTGCGCAAACACACACAGAGACACATCAGGAACACACACACACACACACACACACACACACACACACACACACACACACACACACACACACACACACACACACAGATACCTTAGAAGGTCAAACACACACACACGCCTCCTCTCTTATTTCGAAAGACAAGAAAATGAATTTAATAGACATTTACGTTTTGCTTTTTTTTTTAAGCTGTGTAACGCAGACTTTTTGTTCTGCAAACTTCTGGCTTCTCATTAGTTTTCAAACAAGGACGCTGTGTGTGTGCGTGTTCTCTTCCCTACATGCGGCTTCGTGTCTTTCTGTGTGTGTGTGTGTGTGTGTGTGTGTGTCTGTGTGCGTGTGTGCGTGTTCCTGTATGTGATCCTCTGTGGTGTGTCTTTGTGTGTATTTCTGTGTGCACGTCTATGTGTGTGTAGGCACGACCTACGTACACACACCATGCTTTATTTCACGCCAGACAGAAGGAGGAGAAAGCGATGGTGTGTGTGTGTGTGTGTGTGTGTGTGTGTGTGTGTGTGCGTGCGCGTGTGTGTGGTGCGATCCTGTCAGTTCACAGCTAGCCCCGCAGGGCAATTGGTAGAGAGAGAGCGAGCGAGCGCGAGAGAGAGAGAGAGAGAGAGACTAGTTAAACTCGACTTCCCTTTTTAGAAGCAGCCGAGAGCAGGGAAGCTGGGAATAGTACAAAGGGGGGTGGGTGTTGAGGGAGGGGTGGAAAGAGGGGGAGAGTAGAGGGGAGGAGGAGGAGAGGAAAAGTGAGGAGAGAGAAAGTGACATGCAGACATCCCACACCGTAGCACAAAGATAGCACCACATGAAATAAATAAGAGGAGGTTAGAGAGAGGGAGAGAGAGAGAGAGAGAGAGTTGTTCTATCCCTCCATCCATCCATCCACCTGGGGGTGGGTTTTGGAGATGACGAGAGAGAAGGAAAGAAAGAAGTAAAGAACCGCACTAGATACTAGGTTACTGACAGGAGGCTGTGCGCGCACACACACACACACACACACACACGCGCACACACACACACACAGCTCCAGGGAGGCTGTGCTCCAGTGTGAATCGGAGTTCAGATGATGCAGGTAGCAGAGAGAGAGAGAAAGTTGGTGCTGAAAACAGCCGATG
>NC_137189.1:47411904-47419404 GCF_960531495.2 Zeus faber | reverse complement strand
ATCTTCCAACGCTTTGTTTGTTTGATTCGGTCGTTCGTGTAAAAAGTCTGATGGGTGGTTTCGGCTCTCGAGCTGGTGGAAATCGGTCGCATTCAGCATGAATCATCCCAAACGCCGCCACCCGTTTTGAATCCTCACTCATTATTTAGTCTTCAGTTCAGCCAGCGAGTCGCAGCACGGTTACCGAGTCATTATTTTTCGATCACTGCGAGTCAATACGAGTGTTTGGCACCAGAAAAGATTTCTATCTCTTTTAATTCCTTTGGGTTCTCCCTGAGTGACCCTGGCCGGCTGCGTTGGTGAGAATCTGCTTTGTTTATCACTCGTCGCCGCGGCGACGCTAACGCGTGACGGGAAGCAGGACGTGAACCTGGATGGGGGAGGAGTTTAACTGGGAAGTGTCAGGTGTCCTCCGCCTCAGAATAAGGTTCGAGGTCATTTGTTTTCAAGATCGACAGGGAGAGACGTGAGAGTGATGACATGAGTGGGAGGAGGTGGAGGGAGGTGGAGGGAGGTGGAGGAGGCTGAAGGAGGAGATGGGGAGAGGGGAGAGAGAGAGACAGAGAGAAAGAGAGAGAGAAATCGCTGCCTGTGGTACAATGATAGTATGTGATGCTTATCCAGGGTTCACTGAATATGATCTAGCAGCAGGGTGTGTGTGTGTGTGTGTGTGTGTGTGTGTGTGTGTGTGTGTGTGTGTGTGTGTGTGTGTGTGTGTGTGCGTGCGTGCGTGTGTGTGTGTGTACCCTTTTTCCACCAAGGCATTTCGAGGGCCGGTTTGGAGCCGGTGCCTAATCTCAAACCAGTTATTTCACGGCTCTCGGGCATGAAACTGGTTGCAGAGCGACACCAACACTTGGCTGGTCTCGAACCAACAACCTGCTTACATCAGGGGCCAGGGGCGGGGACAGGGGCCGGGGGAGGGGACAGGGACCAGGGGCGGGTACAGGGGCCGAGGGGAGGGGACAGGGGCCGGGGCGGGGACAACCAAGACCGACTAAAACGTTGTAACGGCCATTTTTGTGACCGCTTCAACATGGGCGTTACATGTAAACAGCGGCCCGTGGAGGAGACAAACTGTCTTCCTGCATCGTGGTCCTCGATGGAAATTTCAAAATAAACTGGAGGGAGCTTCAAGAACCAAACTGGGATTCCAACAAATCCATCACGACGTAAGCGCCGTCTACAGCAACAGGACAAGCAGCACAAATGCATTGGACCGGTCGTGTTTGGATGCAACGTGGGCTGGCAAACCCAGGAGCAACAACGTCCCCGTTTGTCTGGGTTCGCCCCGGGTTCGAGCTGCGTGTCCCGAGTCCTGACAGATATATCTGTAAAACACTAAAATGTTCAGCTTTTCAATATTCATCACCAAATTGTTACCACAATTAAAATAATAATGATAATATTATACTGGTTTTCAGCGCTTACAGTACATAGACTTTTATCACGAACTGTCCCACTCATTACCTAACGCAATAAAAAAACATAAAGAATGCACCACGAAGCATAAGCGATAATAATAATAATAATAATAATATATTATTATTATTAATAATAATAATAATAATGATGATAATATTATTATTATTATTATTGTTAATAATAATAATAATAATAATAATAATAATAACAATAATGATGATAATATTGCTAGTAATAATAATAATAATAATAATAATAATAATAATAATAATAATAATAATGATAAAAATAATAATAGTTATGATGAAAATAATAATGATAAAAATAATAATAGTTATGATGAAAATAATAATGATAATAAATAAAAAATGATAATAATAATAATGAAAATAATAATAATTGTCCCCTGTCCTGATGAAATGATGGCTCCGTTTTGTCAGTTCTAAGAAGGTTTGCAAGTTGAACCAACTGCGACAGTTCACCAGCACCAGCCCAGAACCAGAAATGGGTTCGCGTTGGTGGAAAGGGGTGCATGTGTGTGTGCTCTGCGCGTGCATGTGCATGTGTACGTGTTTCTTTATGTGAAAAGGTGTTTGTTTGCTGATGTAGCATAACAGTAGGTTGAAGAGTTGCTGCCACAGCATTCTCAGTCCCTTGTGTGTGTGTGTGTGTGTGTGTGTGTGTGTGTGTGTGTGTGTGTGTGTGTGTGTGTGTATGTGTGTGTGTGTGTATGTGTGCTTGTGCATGTGTGTGTGTGTGTGTGTGTGTGTGTGTGAGCGTGTACGTGTGTGTGTGTGTGTGTGTGTGTGTGTGTGTGTGTGTGCATGTGTGTGTGTGTGTGTGTGTGTGTGTGTTTGTGTTTGTATGTACATGTGCGCGTGTGTGTGTGTGCGGGGGTGTGTGTGTGTATGTATGTGTGTGTGTGCGTGTGTGAGCGTGTACATGTGCGTGCGTGTGTGTGTGTATGTGTGTGTTTGTGTTTGTATGTACGTGTGTGTGTGTGTGTGTGTGTGTGTGCGGGGGTGTGTGTGTGTGTGCCTGTAGTTTGGTATTGCGTGTGTGCGTGTGTGTGTGTGTGTGTTTGTGTGTGTGTGGGCTCATGCATCATGATGACACTTAATCCCTATCATATCCTGAGTGACGGCTGCATCAATTATTAAAATGCTCATTGTGAGAATGTATGTACATTTGTGTGTTTTTGTGTTGTTGTTGTGATGGAGAGCGGGTGAGGGGGGGGGGAATGGAGTGAAAGAGGCAAAGAGAGAGAAAGGGGCGGGGAGAAAGAGGGGGAGAGAGAGCGAGAGAGAGGGAGAGAGAGAGAGAGGGAGAAAAAAATTAGAGGGTGAGGAGGATTGAGGATTGGATGAAAGAAAATGTGGAAGAGGAGCACAGGAGGGTAAGAAAAAGAAAGAAAGAAAGAAATATATTTTATAGAGGTATTGATATATTGGAGGGGATCAGTGAATTATTTTTAGGACATTTGTTAGTTTAAGGTATGGGGACCCTTTTTTTTCCTTTTTTGTTCTGTGCTTGGTGGGGGGTGAAGAAGGCTTCGGCCAGGTATTCTCCCTGGCCCCAGTTTGGTGTTGGGTGTACTGTATGTGGTGGGGGGATGGTGTGGTTTGAGTTGCCTCACTTGACCTGGATCTAGATAATTAGGGACCCAGGATCAGAGTGGCTGCATACATACACGAGCAACAGGTAAAACCCCCGTCCCCACACACACTCAGCAGAGAGGAGCCCTGTCATGACATGTGTCCACCTGCTCCGGGGCTTGTTCTCTCAAGCCCCCTCTCCACAATAAACTTGTGTGTTTTCCACAAACCCGTCTTCTTGTCTCTGTGCCGGAGGTCCCTGAAAACGTCACTTGGGTGGCGCGTGGTAGACAAAGCTGCCACAATCAGTTTTTACCTTTATATTTTGATGATTTAATTCTTCTTTGCTTTTACATCGTCTTGTACGCCTTACGTGAAGCACTTTTAATTATCTTTGTGTATGAAATATACAGTAAAAATAGACTCTACTTGCCCATATAACTATCTAAACTGCTCCATAATTAGAAGATTTATTGATCCCCTGTGGGGGAATGTGTCCTCTGCATTTTACCCATCCTAACGGCAGTGCTAAAATCACTGAGCCACCATGCTCATTATTTAAAATATATTAATCATGAAATAGTTCTCGAATAAATCAACTTTAGATAGGATATTTAGGATTTAAAAATGTCCATTTGCCACCGAGGGAAACTTGTGCACCAAACTGCTGATTTTACAGCATGAAACCATAAACAAGACGGTGTCAACTTCATCTTAAAGGGTGGCAGACAGACAGGTAAACAGACAGACAGGAAGATGGACACACGGACAGACAGACAGGCAGGCAGAGAGGCAGGCAGACAGAGGGACGGATGAACAGACAGACAGGCAGATGGAGGGACGAATGGACGGACGGTTAGACAGGCAAACAGACACACAGGTAGACAGGCAGATGGACAGGCAGATGGATAGAGGGACGGGCGGGCAGGCAGGCAGGCAGACAGACAGGCAGACGGACGGACAGACGGATGGACGGGTAGGCAGACAGACAGACAGACAGGCAGCCGGAGGGACGGGCAGAGGGACAAGCAGGCAGGCAGACAGACAGACAGGTAGACAGACAAACAGACAGACAGACAAACAGATAGACAGACATCTTTACCTCCCCGCAGGTCGGAGGAAGCAGCCACGTAGGCGAAGGTGTCCATGTTGATGATGTCAATGACCGGGCTCACCACACAGGTGGGGTCCTGAAGGAGCGCACACACACACATACACACACACACACACACACACACACACACACACACACACACACACACACACACACACACACACACATGCACACACGCACGCATCAATTTGACGCCAACGACCTCCCAGATGGAGACGAGCTTCCCCCTTTCATCAGGGGAGAGCGGACGACTGACTTCCAAATCATCATCGTTAAGCAGCGTGTTTAATAAGCCGTCAACATAAACACAACAGCCTCAATCCATAAGAATTTCAATAAATATAAATCTGAACATTAAACCAAAGCAGGAGCGATAACTTGGTCGGGTGTCGGTCCCTCAGGCCGCGAGGCACACCTGCTCCCTCTCAGTCGAACTAGAAACCGGCTGAAGGAGCTTCTGCCGGTGAAATGTGGCAGAAGCCTATTTCTGACAATATTGATAATAATAATACTGATAATAATAATAATAATAATAATAATAACACGGATAATAATAATAATAATAATAATCATAATAATAATAATAATAATGTTGAATGATAAAAAAAGTATAAAAAAATAATTGAAGATTTAAAATAAATAAAACTGCTACTATTGTGATAATGCTGATAACAACTACACAAGACTATTTTGGTGCAAAAAGTAATCATGCAAAGCTGTGATGTTAAAGATGTCAAAGCTTTGCGTGATTACTTTTTTTGCCATTACTTTTTCGTTATTTACACGGTCTTGTAACATATGACGTGTTCCCTGCTTTGCTCTGTGAAATTTCATTACCGTGCCAGTATAGGTTTTCCTGAGGTGGAGATTGACGTATACATGAATATAATGAAGAACATGTACCTGCATGAGAGTGTGTGTGTGTGTGTCTGGAGGGAGAGAGAGAGAGAGAGAGAGAGTACATTGTATTCCAAGGTCGTTATGTCCATGACATTAACTTCATTCCAGTAATCCGTCATCAATCATGCTCACGATACATTCCTAGTGAGGTGCATTCGACCTTTAAATCTGTTTCATATACTGACTGCATATACGTATATATATATACTGTATAAATATATATATATATATATATATATATATATATATATATATATATAGGGCTGTCAAAGTTAACGCCATAATAACGTGTCAAAACAAATTTGATGTATTGATGCACGTCCTGTTATGATGACCGTTTGCCTGACCCGTAGTTTAGGAATCATCCGGCATTAACGTTAAGTCGGATGGTGAAAGCCAGTGGCCGTTCTATCTTGTGCCGAGGCCCTTCTCCTTTGAAGGGCCTCGGCACAAGATCCTCGCCCTCTGCTCTGTTTGTGGGTGCGTGTGTGTGACATACAGTATGAGGGGGGCGGGGTAGAGCAAAATACTACTGATGATGGTTTGATTGTTTCGTTTGCACGCTGCATGGACACGTGTCTTACTGATATATCCATGACACACACACACACACACACACACACACACACACACACACACACACACACACACACACACACACACACACAAGCACACACATGCCCACACACACACACACACACACACACACACACACACACACACACACACACACACACACACACACACACACACACAGACACACACACACACACCAACACCCCTGGCCAATTCACACCGGACGCTTCTCGGCGTCTGCAGGGAAGGAAGCAAAATAAGCAGAAAATTGCCACATCTTTCAAAATCCGCTACTTTAAAAAGTTAGAAATAAAAGGCTGAAGTGTTTTTCTCATGTGCGATTGGCTGAGAGACATCTGGACATCCGGTGACACGCGCTGTCTGTTCTCACTCGCCATTGGTTAAACCCAGACACCTGTTTAACTCCGCGTCGCAAATCAAATCAAGCAGCTATTGACAGAACTCTGATCCAATGGCTTTGGGCATTTTCAGATTGACAGTACTCTAGCACAATGGTGTTCGGGGGCACCGGGGGGATGCAGGACCCCTGTCCACCCCTGAAAGCACCTACAATGGACATGTGAGCCACACAACCTGACCATGGAACCCTTGAAGAAGGTGACGAATCACGTGAATCACGTTTTCTTCTACGTCATGTGGATGGGCGGGGTTAGGGTCCGATCCCATGGAGCATCTGTGGGATGTGCTGGAACAAAAAGCCTGATCCACGGGGGCCCCACCTCCAACTTCCAGGACTTAAAGGATCTGCTGCTAACGTCTTGGAGCCAGATACCACAGGACACCTTCAGAGTCTGGTGGAGTCCATGCCTCCACGGGTCACAGCTGTTTAGGTGACACGAGGAGGAGCTACACAATATTAGTGGTTTTTAGTGGTGCTTTTAATGTTGTGGCTGATCAGTGTGTATACTGTACATAAAGCAGGTCATCCATATATTGTCATTAGATAACTAACTACCACTAAGCCTACAGACACATACATATTAGAGGAGTATTGTGTCCTAAACCACACTTTAAAAATAAAATACTACTCAAAAGAGCTGCACACACACACACGCATGCAGGCACACACACACACACACACACACACACACATACACACACACACACACACAGTGTGTGAGTCATTACAGACTCTGTGGTAATATTTAATCGTGGACCTGCCCCTTTATAAATTTGGCCCAATTGCTGAGTGTGACTTTACCAAGTGATCCAACGGAACAGGTGGGGAGGTTCTGGACCATTAGCCACCGGGTCACAGGAAGGGGACACACACACACACACACACACACACACACACACACACACACACACACACACACACACACACACACACACACACACACACACACACACACACACACAGTGTTCTCGATACCACTGTTACCTTGGAGACAATGGCAGGACACACACACACACACACACACACACACACACACACACACTCACACACACACACACACACACACACACACGTTCACACACAGTCGGAGCAGCATTAGCCAACATCGTCTCTGGATAATGGCTGGCAGCATAATGGCATCCCGCAGCACCCCGGGGCGAAGCATTACTCACATTGCAGTTGTAATTGAGAGAACGTCATTTCCAAATCATTTGGGAGCTGTTTTACTAATTTCATCCATTTTTCCCTCTACATCAGATTCAAAATGAGAAGTCGCAATGGATGAGCGGCGACGGACCGGATCAGGTTTCGGAGAGGGGTTCTGCGGTTTTCATGCATAACTTGTTTTTATTGTTCATTAGGCGTAGTGTCGCACTGCAAACAGTGGCGTCAGCGTGGCTGTCCTCCATAATGTGCTGTATACAGAGACAGCCATTATATATATATATGGTAGTCATAGTGTAATTTAT
>NC_137189.1:47404404-47406904 GCF_960531495.2 Zeus faber | reverse complement strand
ATTTGTTCTCGGCGCAACCTGAGCAAGACACCAATGAAGGTGTTTGCCAGGTCAGGGCCTTGGAGCGGTTCTCTATTGAGAGATGTGCCTTTGTATGCAAATGTTCAGTCAAACACCACTCTAAGCTTGTGTTTTTGCTCATGGTAAACACCGTAATAAGGAATATACCATACCTGGCCGTCTTTCCGGTGAAGCTGTTTTTGCGGCACTTTCTCTGCCTACCCTTTGGTGATTATTTCAACTATGAAGTCTTTATGTTCCAATGTGTAGATCTCATCCTTCCTGAACTTCTTAGCAGGTTCATGATACCCTGCTTTGCCATATCGTGGTTGTCTGGCATGACCATGTCTTTATGACGAAGAGGTAAGGCTCAGTGATAGTGACCATATTGGAGGATTACTGAGCTTGATGGATTTCCATGAAGTTCTTCATTCGCGTTTAGCTGCTTCATTAGGTTCTCCATGCAGAATGTCACCGAGCATCGGGGATCGAGGAACGCATGTCCTTCATTCGGACGGGGACAATCGCAAGCGTGCAATCCTTACTGGCCACAGTTACTTCGCCAGCTGAAAAAACGCACTGTTAACTGAGGTTTCCCTTTTTTCAAGCGGACTAACCTTTTTGTGGAGGTTCCAGGTTTGAGGTCTCATACTCTCGATGTGTAGCACGGTTGGATGCCTCTTCTGACACCTTCGACACGTCAGCTTCCGTTGACAGACCTTGCTCAGATGTCCCTTGGTTAAACAGCCGAAACATCAGAAACGTTTGAGTTTTATGCTATGGGCAATCAGTCAGCGCCTGTTTGCCTTGACAGAACCCACATGAGAATGAATGTATGAGCACCAGGAGGGTTGCATTGTTGTTGCTGTTGTTGTTGTTGTTTGAATGATTGGCTTGTAGAGTTGCAATCAGCCGCTA
The DNA here is from genome assembly GCF_960531495.2 of Zeus faber. Lineage (NCBI taxonomy): Eukaryota > Metazoa > Chordata > Actinopteri > Zeiformes > Zeidae > Zeus > Zeus faber. The sequence continues at coordinate 47,405,986 of NC_137189.1, read as the reverse complement.
CTGCTACTGTAGTGGCGAAGCTGCTCCCTCTACTCTCTGGTGTTTTTGATTGCTGTATAAGGCCAGCTGTCCTCTTCAAGACCCCCTTTCTGCTAGAGAGGGGATCTTGTATATCCCCAAACAATGGGTCCAAAAGGATTTTAGCTTGTCTCTCCATGAATACCATGAGGTGTTGGAATCTAGTCCTCGCGTTGGAATTTTGCAACTTGTCATTGGCTGCTGCTCTCCAAGTTTCATTTAGCTTGTAGGGAAGCCTCGATGCGATCAGCCTTTGATTGGAGGGAATGTCAAGCTCATCCATATACTGTTAATCCTGCATGGCGTTATAGCATCGTCTTAAGTAGAGTGCGTAAGGTTGCAGTACTTTTCCATCATCCACCCTAATGACTGTCCAATTCAATGACTTTTCCAAGTATGCGCTTGTGACTGATTTCATTTTCAAAGTGTTCCTTTAATAGACTTTTGGCTTCAGCACAGCCTCGGCGTGCATCAATGTGCAGGCGGCCGCAAACAAGGACCCTGGGCTCGCCAGAGGTATACTGTTCGAGAAAGTGGAGCCTGTCATGACTGCTGCTGTTAGTCTTGTCCTCAACCAAGTACTCAGGAATGGAACACAAACAATCACTTGTGCCTAGAGTAGTGTGCCGACACCGGGTCTTAATTGGGTCCCGGAGCTAAATTATTAGAGACCGTATCGATTAATGCACAGAAAACAAAGCAGTGTTAATTCTGCTCTTTTTATTTGTTTTAGTTTTTCCCTTAAAAAATAAAAAAATTAACTGATGAGTACCGTTAAACTACCGGATCAATGAGCAGTATCAGTGAGAGTAGCAGTACCGTTAAATCTTAACGATACCCATCCCTACTTGTGCCCCGTTCCTCCGTGCCCCGCCCCCAAACTGTTTTTAGTCATTTTTATTTGGAGGAATGGGGCACCACGATCGGGGAGCACGGAGAGCCGTGTTTGCATCCGCGTCCAGACGCTGATGATTCACACATAGAAAATAAATGTATGTCTCTCTGCCCCCATAAAAGTGGTGAGCCCATCATGGTTGGCGGTTAGATTGCTATCCACATCCTGAGCTCTGGATTTATTGGGCCTTCCTGTAGGTTCCTGAGGGCTTCGGCGGTCTAAAACCCTTTGCAATGGTGTTTTGAGAACAGCACCTACTTGAATAAACTCTGAAATTCCAGGTTCCACATGCTCCCCGGTCTTTTCTTTATCGGCTTCCAAATAAAAGTTCACGCCATCGACTTGAGTGTAATCATCCGTGTCAGCACTTTGAAGGACCTTTATTTTGGCGGCCGATGTGGCTATATTAGTTTCCAGCTCCACGCTTTCCATTTTTGTTTTCAGTTCCACCTCCTGAAGTTTTAGGGCATGTTTGTTCTTTGATACTGCCGCCGGGCTCATCAAGATGCTCCCTGGGCCGCTGCCTTTCTTGCCTACCGAAGGGGCAGAGGGAGACTTGGATCCCGTTCTCGGTTGTCCCGATTTGTGTGACGCGTTAGAAACGCTGTCCAGAAGCAGAAGTATTGGAAATTTGTAATTCTGGGCTCGTGCAATTCTACTTGATCGTTC
>NC_137189.1:47394404-47399404 GCF_960531495.2 Zeus faber | reverse complement strand
CAGGAGCTCCGAGAGGCGGCGAGTCGCTGGATCGCCCTCACTTGCGTGAAGTCGTTGAGTCATTCCAACGACTGCAAATTAGAAAAAACCCGGTTGCGCCGCGACCAGAGTGCACTGCACGGCCGCTTGTGAAGACAAAGGATTTGAAGGGTCTAATTGAAGCTTCCCCCTCGGTGATTCGGTGGAAAACGTAGGACGTCGGAGCTGCTCTTCTCTTTGGGAAAACAATAGATCAGTAAAAATATCACAGTGTCCTCTTTGTTTTAGGACACCGTCAGTGATGGCTACTCTACCCTCCCCGGGCTTCGTCTCCGGGGACGCGCCGAGCGCAGCTGCCCGGGCGCCATCATTCACCTGAACGAGAACGTACACCTCATTGCTCTCCTCTCTGACCCGTAATGGAGATTTCTTTTCATCCCGCTCCGTCCTAATCTCCAGGCCCCGGCTGGAACCTGGAGACCCAGCTGCTGCGGACACATTCCTCCCCCTGACCTGCTCCGTAGGTCTCTGCTCCGTTATCTCTGGCCTGGAAAGGATAATGGATCTGGAAGTCTGTGTGTGTGTGTGTGCGTGTGTGTGTGTGCGTGCGTGCGTGCGTGTGTGCGTGCGTGCGTGCATGCGTGCGTGCGTGCGTGCGTGTGTGCGTGTGCGTGTGTGTGTGTGTGTGTGTGTGTGTGTGTGTGTGTGTGCCTGCGTGCGTGTGTGTGTGTGTGCATGTGTGTGTGTGTGTGTGTCTTTCGTGCTGCGGAGCTCACCATCGTCGCTGAAGTCGTCCACCAGAATAATCTCATGAATCAGATGAACTGGAGTCCTGTTCAACACACTGGAGAGAGAAGAAGACACTTATTACTACATCTGTTTTTATTTTATATATATATATATATATACAAATATAATGCTAGTTCTAGTACAACAGTGGATGTACTAGCTCAAGGAAATGCACTAAATTTCTCAGTAGAATATACTGTATATATATATAAAAAAGTATAATATATAAATAAATAAAAACAATATTTTAAATTATGTTTTATATATATGTATATATATACAGTATATACATCATTTTATATATATTTAAATAATAATAATAATAATAATAATATAAAAATAAATATTATTATTATTATTATTATTAGTAGTAGTAGTAGTAGTAGGAGTAGTAGTAGTAGTAGTAGTAGTATTAGTATTACTATTATTATTATTATTATTATTATTATTATTAATAATAAGATACGATAATTATGAATTATTGCAAGAACAGGGACGTTCCAGACGTCTTGCCATTTGACCTTGTTCAATATCGATGTACACAGTTTTATAGGAAGAAGAGTAGTAGAATAGTATTAGTAAGCCCAAACTTCGTCTCTCGGAACTCATTTGCATCCAGCCACTTGTGACATGTAGACAGACAACTTGAGCTGACGCTGCGACTAAAGGAAACTCTGAAAACTGTAACTCGTGCGTCGTATTACAAAACCTCTTCTTGGCCTTTTTTTTCGGGCTAAATGTATCTGGAACACGACAATCTTGCGGAACAAGTTTTATCTACATGGATCTACATATGCAGCAGGAATTAGTGAAAACCATTGCAAATTAACCGGAAGTTCAATGATTTTGGCGTACCTTGATTAGTATATGAAGCGAGGCGTTTGTGACATCGTGAACGGATGTTATATAAGTCCTATTTCCGTCTTGGGTGCTCATTCGCATTCTGAGGGTTGCGCTGTGTAGACCGCATCGTGGTTGCTCTCTGAGATGAGCAACCAGGAGACGACAGACTGCCGGAGTCGAGGCTGACTTCAACGTAAACTTGGAAAATTGTGCTGCGTTTCACGGAACCGGGAAAACTGTAATACGTACCGAACACGACTAAATTGGACCCTGTGTATTGCTGCCTGCAGCTATATTATATATTCAAGATTCAAGATTCAAGATTCAAGATTTTTATTTGTCACATACATATACATACTTCCATACATATATGCAGTGAAATGTAATGCAACGCACCCGGTGATAGCACACAAGAAGTCCTAGGAAAAAGTACAAAAAATAAAATAAAATAAAAAGTAGAAAATTCCTTTCTAATAGACCGACTAACTGACTCCTAAAACGTAATACAGTAAGTGGAATACTTATAGAATAAGATAAAAAATATATAGAATAAAATACAATAAAAAATAAATTGAAATAAAATGGAATAGGTTGAAGGAATATGGCTATGTATATACAGATATGTGCATTTAAAGTGGCATATTATTATTACAATTATTTATTGGTATTAACAAATTCATATTTTCAATCTCAATGTTTACTCATTGTTTATTATGTCTGTGTTTGAGCTAATGTTCTCTAATTGTGCTTAATGTATATTATTCACTTTGTTGACTTTGCAATGAAAACAAATGTTCCCATGTTAAAAACCCCTTTGAGTTGAACTGAGAGGGAGAATGAGCGGCAAAGAAGTTTTCTATTATCCATTGTTCTCTTTGAAGATTCATAGTTTTCTATGTTAATTATCTTCAGGTTAATTATCTGAGCCGGCACATTAATGACATTGAAGCTCCGTGGATGGAATTGGTTGAGAATGAGAATGGAATGAAATGGATGACGAAAACAAGTGCTTTGAAAACCAAACAACCCAGCCAGCCAGCACACACACACGCACGCACACGCACGCACGCACGCACGCATGCACACACACACACACACACACACACACACACACACACACACACACACACACACACACACACACACTTTAATGGGGGAGGGGGGCATTATGCACGGTGCTTGTTTTGTTCCATAAGGAAACGAAGTAAAATAAAAACACCCTATCTAAAAAAGGAAACACCCTGTTTTGGTGTGCCAATCGCCAGCGTCCCCATCGCTAGCGCGCATTGGGCACCGTCGGTACAATCGATACCACCGGCACCGCAAAAAGCGCCCCTATCGGGATGACGCCGAAAGGAAGGGCCAGCCCTTCACATACACACACACACACACACACGGACACGCACACACACACACACACACACGCACATGCACACACACACACACACACACACACACACACGCGCGCGCACACAGCCAGGTGCACTCCAGTCCATTATGTATGTGATGCACGGCGTGTGAAACATCATATTGGAAATGTCAACCTAACTTCCCCGTGTGAAAATGCCTGATGTGTTTTCCTCTAAAGAACCAAAGCTATTTCATTAAACAGGAAGATTGAAACATTAAAAATTCATAACTTTTAGACGGGGGAAATGAGAAAAAAATGTTTTGTTAGGTTGAGTATTTGATTTGCTCTCCCTCTCCTCCTCACTCTCTTCTTTGAGGTCTCAACATGAGTGGGAGCAGGAGACCTCTATCTATCTATCTATCTGTCTGTCTGTCTGTCTGTCTGTCTGTCTGTCTGTCTGTCTGTCTCTGTCTGTCTCTGTCTGTCTGTCTATCTATCTGTCTGTCTGTCTGTCTGACTGTCTGTCTGTCTGTCTGTCTGTCTGTCTATCTATCTATCTGTCTGTCTGTCTGTCTGTCTCTGTCTGTCTATCTTTCTATCTATCTATCTGTCTGTCTGTCTGTCTATCTATCCATCTATCTATCTGTCTATCTGTCTGTCTGTCTGTCTGTCTGTCTGTCTATCTATCATCTATCCATCTATTAGGGGTGGAGCCATACCCAAAATGGTATTTAGCAAATCACAAATAGTGGGTTTTGACAAATATTTATTGTGTACAAATGGACGAAACGCTGAAGGAGGTAACTTCAGAGGGAACAGTTTGTCGTGATGTTTTTGTTTGTTTATATTCTGTCCGTTCAGCGTCCTCTAATTGTTATTAGTTTACAGTTTAGTTTATTGGTTGGAGTGTGGATTAGGAATTGAATAGCAGGTTGAAAATGATTTTCTTTTCAATGATGTTCATGTGACATTTATTGCTGGGTTTATGAAAACCAAAAAACAATATTACATTTAAGTGTTCATGACTATGATAATAGTTTATTGAAGAACAGTTATATTAACACTTTAATATAAAAAAAATTTGATGTTTAATAAAAACAAAAACAGGATTGTACACTGTGCACCACGCCTGACAACTGTTCCAGCACCGAGCAAGGCCCGACCCACTGGCTCGACAGCTTGGGGGAGAGGCCCTTCTGTCCCTCTGGACAGGCAGACCCACACCTGGGTCCCGGGTGCAAAGTCTGTTCCCCGAAAGCGGAATGCGAGGATGCGGGTAGAAGTGTTCGGGTAATATCGTTGAGGCGGCGTTAGTCCACGTGGAAACGCCAGCTACCGTCCTTTTCTCTTGACTAGGACGGCTGCGGCTGCCCAGGGGCTACTGGAAGGTTCGATGGTGCCCACTTCCACCATCTCCTCGATATTCTGCTCTGCCACCGGGGGCTTGGCTAGGGTCAGACGATGGTGGCGAAATTGAGCAAGCATCTCTGGTGTCAATGTCGTGCTGCACCAGGTTGGTGTGAATGCAGTCCTTATCCTTCGCAGCGAACATGTCCGAAAATGCTCCTAGTAGCTCTCACAGCTGGCACGTCTGGTCAGCATCCAGGCCCTCGCAGCTCGTCTCGAACAGGTCATCCACGGCCGGCCTGGTCTTTGCTGACAGCTGTGGTGTGGAGGACCCCGGGCTGCTGGTAGTGACGTGGAAGACCCTCTGATGGCTGATAGTGACGTGGAGGACCCCCTGGTAGCTGGAAGTGATGAGGAGGACCCCCTGGTGGCTGGTGGTGATGTGGAGACCCCCCTGGTGGCTGGTAGTGATGTAGAGGACCCCCTGGTGGCTGGTAGTGATGTGGAGGACCCCCTGGTGGCTGGTAGTGATGTAGAGGATCCCCTGGTGGCTGGCAGCGATGCGAGGGCCTGTTGTTTCCCAACTTCACTGCTGGTGTGGAGCGTCACAGTCCATGTGCGCAGGAAAAACTTTGACCTAGGAACATCTACTATAGCCTCCCACTTGGTCAAAAGCTCCAGTCCTATGATG